>NC_056731.1:200738080-200888080 GCF_019279795.1 Protopterus annectens
CCTTGAACCGTGAATGCCTTTTCGTTAGGAAGATGCTCTAACCATTACACTGTTGGTGTTCTGCCTCATTTATATGTATACCCATGGTGCATAGTTACCCAAACACATGCTTCATCACTTCACTTACACAGCAGGCATCCACTTTCCTGTTGGGGAAAAACACACTACTGCACATGTGCCATTCCCTATTCCCTACTGCTCTGGACTTGTGCCACATGTTGACTCACTCCGAGGATATTCAGACCTCCAAAGCCTATAGTCCTGGCACATATGTGTGTTTGATTGTCAGGGTGTTCATATGGTCTTCTGGGTTTAGGCTTGTCCAACTGGGGACCGGGATTGCGCTGTACCTAGCTGAAAGTCAGACTAAGCAAGGGGAGATTGTGCGTTCCACTTTTAGTGCTCTACCTGTAGTTGGGGATGCAGAGCTGTGCTCACTTATGGCCATCCTGATATATAACAGCATTAACTATTACGGGGGTTTCCTATAGTGTGACCATGTTCATTCTTCATATCTATATATATATATATATATATATATATATATATATATATATATGTTGTTGTTGTGTCTTTTGGCTTTTCCCGGTTAGGGGTCACCACAGTGGAACTCCGGTCCGCTAATGATTGGCAGTAGATTTTTATGTGCCAAGTTGCCGGCCCTGATGCACAACCTTCAATGAAGGTACGCCCATTCATGCATGTCTCCACACAGAAGACGCTCTAGCTGAGAATCGAACAAGACAATGTCTTATATATATATATATATATATATATATATATATATATATATATATATATATATATATATATATGTGTGTGTGTGTGTGTGTGTGTGTGTGTGTGTGTGTATATATCGGTCTGTACATACACATGCATATACACCTACATGCTCATTTACATTTCCCATACCGAAGAATCACCGCCACTTACCGTCGCACATACACGCTTGCATACCCGCTTACGTCTCGAGTTGCCACCTTTTCATATGGCCAAAGCGGGGCATATTCGGGACACACATCAGATTTTAGAGGCCGACACATACCCACAGTCAGTACAAGGGTTAGAACTTTACTTTTTTGCCTAAATGAAAGCTTATTCTGTAGCAGTTTAGTTGCTTAATCTGTTTCTTGTAACTTTAAGTATTTTACATAAATAACTGTTTTATGCAACTGTTACATGAAATATGGGACATATTTCCTACAATCACAGGACATTTGCCATTGTATTATATTTGGTCTGGACACAACTGCTCAAAAAGGGACTGTCCCTCGCAAGGTGGGGCAGGTGGTAACCCCACTTACATCTGCTTTAAAGTGCCATAAGCACCCTATATCCGACTGCCACTATGCGAATGTGTAAGGTATATATTCCCGATAATGCACATGGGGAGACGTGCATCACAGTCAGGTGATTAATCCCTCGCAAGGTGGGGCAGGTGGTAACCCTACTTACATCTGCTTTAAAGTGCCTTAAGCACCCTATATCTGACTGCCACTATGCGAATGTGTAAGGTATATATTCCTGATAATGCACGTGGGGAGACGTGCATCACGGTCAGGTGTTTAATCCCAGGTCATAGGTTCTGCAGGACCGGCTGGAGGCTGAGCAGTCTTGTGGACAACTACTGCTCATACAACCTGTGTCCAGATGTATACAGGACTGGACATCGTGTTGTGACGCCAAGTCTAATGTTTAGAACAGATACATACCCCATGAGGGATATCCAAAAATTGTGGGGGCCAATGACCTTCTTTGCTTTACGGCTGTAAGGTAGGGTTATACATTCAAGGGATACATAGTTTGCAATCTTGAGACTGTCTAGGGTGAGACTGCCTACTAGATATGGGTAGGGGTCACTATGTGCAGATATGGCCGCACCTATCTAGCAGCACGAGTATGGCTGGTTTTGGTGGACTTTCAGGAAAGGGGGGGGTGGCATGCTGTGAAGGGGATGATGGGTATTCAATTATGTATCCAGGTGTGTTGAGGTTGGATGGCTCAGTTCAGGCCAGACCATTATTTGGGTATGTGCCGGTAACGTTTCTGTACATGTGTATTGCACATTTTAATGTTCACATGTTTGTGGGATTGTTTTGCGGATGTGTATATTTGTTCTTTGGTTATCTTTCTGATTCACCCACTGCTCCCTCGTAGATCTCCAGTTCACCTACTGTGCATCCAACCCAGTCGTCCCTTGGCAAATTATTACATTACCTGTCACCCCCCACCCCCATATTCCACAGACAACATTCATCCCTTCTCTAATTGATGGCCCATGGCACAGTCAACAGAACACATTGTGTACACTACATATCTCTGGGACCAATATTGTTGTGAGGTCTACACAAACATTTCAGATCAACCACATGCTGTACTTCACGCACATAGGTACACGCAAATATTTATCCTTCATGACATGGTAGGTAGACCCGGGTAATACCCGTTCATCTATCTGCCGTCCTGACAAGGATGACTTGGACTGCGAATGGGCAGATAATGGGCGAATGCTCTGACCATTGGTAGGGTTGCCACCTTTTCATATGACCTGGATGGGACATTTTCATGGCACACATCTGAGTTTACAGGCCAACACATACCCATGGTCATTACAAAGGATAGTACTTTAGTTTTATGCCTACATATAAGCTTTTATTGTTGTAGTGGTGTAGTTGCTTATTCTGTTTCGTTTACTTGCTTATTCTGTTTCTTGCAACATATAGGTATTTTATATATGGACATACGTATTGTATGGGACTATTACATAACGTATGGGACATCATTATGTCCTACTATCGCAGGACATTTCACATTTATTATGGTTTTGGTATGGACACACCTCCCTAGAGGGTGACTGTCCCTTACAATGTAGGACAGGTGGTAACCCAAACCATTGGGCTAGGCTTGGTAATTGGCGGTGCGCTAACATGATGCGTTTCACTTCCACTTGATATTACCAGCGACACTACAATGGAATACGGGCACAGGGTTTTAAATATCATTTGTTCAAGGGATGGGGACTCAATATTCAGCTACATGCCTTTGTGTTTACTTCTTATTGTGGTGTTCACAATGATGTCTTGTATGCTTTGCATACATTTCAGTATCCACGGACACTGACAGGATGATTACTAATAGAGGCAGGCTCTACTAGCCAGCTTTTTAGGTTGCACGTATGCAGCCGATATGTTCACGCCTCCTTGCAGCACTTGGACATGCCCCCTGCACTCGTACACGTTTCCTATGCATGTGGCCATTACGGCAGTGTGCCTTCATTAATATGCATGTGGTGCTGCTGCGCCATCTCTATGCTGCACGGTCAGCGCAAGGTTAACGCCATCCTTGCGCCGAGCTTCATGAATCCCAGGGACAATTAAATATATATATATATATATATATATATATATATATATATATATATATATATATATATTTCAGTTGATACCATATATCAATCATTATTTGTTTAAAAGTTCACTTAGTCCTTTCCATGAATTGTATGAGGATGTGATTCTTGTGGTTCTTGTTCTTATTGTAATAATCATGAAATGGCAAACTTCAGAAGCGATGTTTCTGAATTCTTTAAAAGAGGGAATAATATCCCTTCTCCAGTTTCTTGTTATTACTTTCCTTGTGATTGACAATATGCTCCACAAAATTGGATATTTCACCTTTGCAACACAATTGGGTATTAGAGCATTAAAGAGAATCAAGGATTTGGTCAAAATTAATTTGTCAGAGAACAGAGCCTGTAAAAAATTATTAATTTCTTCCAATTATCTTTTAATTTCAACTCATTCAAAAAATATTTGTTCCCCATCAGCTTTCTCATCTAATTTGCATCTCCAAGTGATTCTAGTTTTAGATATGATTTCTAATTTATGTGGAGTATAAAATTATATATGTATATATTTCCATGAGAACATTTTCCATTTAAGTGAAAATGTAGTTAGTTTAGATGATTTTAAAATTAATCACTTATCTTCTTCACTTGGGAATTTTTTATTTATATTCTTAAAATAGTTCCAGTACGATTCTTTAATGTATTGCATCTCTATTCTTATTGTTTTATATATTTTGGATAATATGTTGTTACTATCTATCTATTGCTGCATAAAGATCATTAAAATTTCAATAAACTTTGGAATAGATTTTTAACCTGTTGGTTGCATAACCTCTGTTCTTTTTTCAACATATTGTACACAGTTTTGAACATATAACCATGGTTCTTTCTCCAAATTAAATTTATCCAGTATATATAGCACTGATAAGGCATTCTCTGTATGCATCAATCAGGACCAATATATTAAGTTGTTTACTCTAAAACTTTTCATAATCAACTCATTAGAAGATGTCGTATTATTTTGTGTGTAAGCTACTGGAAAAATAAAAAACAAGCATGCTTTAGATGATGGATTTTTGAGGAAAAATTTTTCAGTGTTCTTATTGTTATATTAATTATGTCTGAATTGATTTTTGTGTTGGAATTAGTTATACATTCTACTTTTAGTATCCAATACATGGAATTATGAGAAGATATATGTTTATTAGGATGTGTTAAAAAAGTAGATTGAATTAAAAAATGACCAAAAATTAATTTCTATTTGGCTGCATGATAGGAATTTGACCATAAGATTATTGTTTTGGTGACAGAAGCAATGGAATATAATTTAAGGTCTGGTAAACAAATACCCCCATTTGACCAGTCTATGATATGGTTATTCATTGCTATTCTTTGTCTGTTGGGAAAACCACAAGAATTTTAGGATTAAGGAATTAAATTTGTTATAATAGTTTTGGGTGGATGTAAAGAAAGAGATTGTACTATATATAAAATTTTCAGAAGAATAATCATTTTAATAATAGAAAGTCTCTCATCCATAGTAAAGAAGTATTTATTCCAATTACTTATAAGGATTTCTATATTTTCAAGGGTAGTCTCGTAGTTGATATCTATTATCTTTTTAATGTTTTCTGCAATAACTATTCCTAAATACTTTATCTGTCATTCATTTGCTATATATTTATTAAAATCTTCTTGTATATCTTTATTACCATAATTTATAGGGAGGATGTTCATCTTATTTTCATTGAAAGTGAGTCCCAATTTTCTTTGAAAATCTTCTATTAGGGTAAAAAGAGTTATAAAATATTTATTATAATCTTTTAAAATTAAAAGAATATCATCAGCAAATAACTGAATCTTAACTATTAGATTGTTGTTCCTATACACTCCTTTAATGTCAATATGTGATCTTATAAGATTAGCAAATGTCTCAATAATTAAAGTAAATAATAGTGGCAATAGAGAACTTCCTTGTTTTGTGCCTTTTATTATTTTTATTGGTTCTGATGTAAATGAACCTATTTTAATATATGCTTTTGAATAAGTATATAAAAGATTAATGAGCTGTATGAAGTTTTTAGAAAAGTTGCATTCTTCTAGTACTAGTGAAATATACTTCCAATGTACAGAATCGAAAGCACAGTTAATATCAAGACTTACTATTATTACATTTTCTTTTTGTTTTATTGGCCAAATCAATTAATGATATTATTCTCTTTATATTATCCTATAAATTCCTATTCAGAATAAAACCTGTTTGATCATTATCAAATAAAGAGGGGAGAAACTGTTTTAATCTGTCTGTATGCATGGCCATAAATAATTTATAATCAACATTCAACAATGAGATTGATCTATAAGATGAGCATTTTATTGGGTCTTTATCTGTCTTTAATATTGGAGTGAGAAGAGAGTAACCCCAGGAGGGGGGAAGCTGCTTCTACGTTTTTGACGATATTAAAAACTTCAAGTAGTATATTTAGAGGTTCTTTAATTATTAATTTATAAACTTCAGGGATGATACCATCATTCCTGGGAGCTTTATTTATTTTTAGCTTTTTAATATGTGACTTTAATTTGGAAATTGAAATGGGTTTATCTATATTATTAATCTGATCCATGTTTAGTTTTTTCTTACTATATTTTTTTATGAATTTTTTTATTTTTTCATTAGAGTATATTAATATGTTTTCCTTGTTTATTTTTGTAAAATAGTCTTTAAACTATTTTAATATAACTTCTAAATCTGAAACTTTTTTATTTTTGTAAAGTGAGAATATTTCTATAATATGATTGGACTTGTTATATAGTTTACCTCTCATAGTCAGCTTATGTATATACTTTGGATTACCTGAATGGTTTATGAGTTTCATTCTCTCTGAGTTTATCTTTGTTTTGTTATTTAAAATCTCTAAATACTTAGTGTTCAGTTCATTTATCTGTTGTAATTTGTCTGGGTTTGCATTTTGACTATCCAGTTGTAACTTATCTATTTTCTCTTGTAGTTCTATCAGTTCTTTATCCCATTGCTTTTTTTTAAGCATACCAAGCTATACGTCTGCCATAAATATATGCTTTGAAGGCATCCCAGATGTATATCTTAGAAGTATCTAGTATGTTATTAGAAAATAGATACATTTCAGTTTCTTTTTGTAGAAACTCTTTAAATTCTTTTAGTTATACACACAGGTATAAATCTTATTGGATTTCTAGAATTTTGTTTTACTATAAGTTGGCAGTTTATTACATTATGGTCTGAAAGCAGACATGTTATAATATTTACTCTAAAATATTTTTTAAATCTATTGATATATATATATATATATATATATATATATATATATATATATATATATATATATATATATATATATATATATATATATATATATATATATATATATATTCTATCAATTTGTGCTTGCATTCCATGTCTGTGAGCGTAGTGTATAAATAAAAGTGAATCTTGGACTGCATAATCTTGAATGTCTTTGAGTTGTACTAGATCAATAATTTTTTGAAGTTCTTTAGCCAATGGAAAGAGGTTTCTTTTTTTTTTTTTTTTTTTTTTGTGGAGTTCGTCTTTCTCTTTTTTTATACAATTGAAATCTTCTGCTATTATTAGACTTCCTTTTAACAGATTTATTCTTTGTTTCATTTGTTTCTTTACACTTCTTACTCCTATCCCAGGAAACCAATATAGATTTATAAGTGTGTAATGTTTTTTGTTAATTTCCAATGTAACTGAACACATTAGACTTTTATCATCCGTATAAGTGTTAATAATTTTAGGAACAGGGATGGTGTTTTTCCATAGTATTATTAAACCTCTTATTTTCTGAGTATGATGTGAGCTTGCTAGCACAGTATATATTTTGAGATTGAGCCTATTGATATCAGTTAGTAGTAATTTGTCTCTTGTAAGAAAATAATCTGGAAATTAAGTGATCTTAAATATCTAAAGATATTCCCTTTTTTACTTCCATTATTTATGCCATTAATATTTAATAAAATGCAATTTAAACATGTAATTATGTTAAGTCAATGGGACTAAGACTTCATTTTATAGAATTCATTCCTTTAATAATTTTATTTACAACTCCTCAATATATTGGTATCTTGTAAATAAGTGTGTAAGTATTGTTCAACTTTATAATTACAAAACTTTCTTAAAGAATTTTTATTGACACCCTGAGCCATGAAGTAGCTCCTATTAACTGTGAAAATAACATTCTCCTAACTTTCTCCTCCCACCTGGAGTCTAAAACTCCCTGCTAAGATGGTAGTATTATCCAAGCATTTTCTTCCATTCCACAGTAAATAAAGTACAACTGACCATCACTCTGCTACACATTCTATAATTATTGTTGTTATTGAGTATTACAGTTAATAAAATATATCATTGATTCACTCTCTAGAACATATAGTAAATTAGTAGAGTTTGAAGGATAAGCCTTATTCACATTTATGTCAGCATTTTAATGATGAAAGTAAATTCAAGAAGAAAAACATTTTTATCTTAGCATATGAAAATAATTATAGGTGTCTCCTGTTAATCTTAGGTTTCATTCAGTGTGTTGAGTTTAAATCTTCACCTTAGGACTTATTTATCCATCTTAAGTACTTACTTATTTCGTACTTTATCTATAATTCATTCTTCCTTCCTCACTCCACTCCACAAACCCCACTTTTTTGTTGTTGATATGTGAGAAAAGATATTTAAGATCACATTTTTATAACATTCTTGAAAATTGACATGTTATGACATCCTAAATAAGAATAGTATTAATTGTACACATAAATAATTGCTTTAACCAGCAACTTAAAGCTAACATTTCTTGCAGAACATTTGAAACCTAGCATATATCAAAACAGCAATGCATAGGCAAACAGAATTCTGAAATACTTGCAATGACATGTTTGTGAATCCTTATTTTTAATACATCGATTACTGTACTTTCCTCAAATAACATATAATACATCAGTTGGTTTGAGAGTAAGATAAGTTCCATTGTTGTAATTAACACAGTGCTCAGTAAATGTAATTTTATGTTCGCATTAATTTATGTATCATACCTTTCTTTATGTCTAAATAATCATGACACACACTCAATTTGCTAATGCATTAAAGGCTGAAAATGTAACCACATGATGATTCTACCTAATGTGCTACACCTGAGCCTGCCAAATATAATATAATGTTTTTAGTACCTCCAAAGTATTTCTTCTCTTCAAAAAATGCATCTATCAACATTACTAATAGATCATCACAGGTTACTAACGTTGATAAGTGGTAGAATTGACTACTATACATTTTGGATACTCTGCTCTCTTTTAACTTCAAGATAACTTAGAGACAATATTTTTTATTTATGTAATGTGTTGTCTAATTAAAGCTATTTGTTTCCTGTGCCCTTCTATGTTATATTTTTCTCTGCTCTCAAAGCCCTTGTCTTGTCTATTTTTTTATTTATATAATAGGATAGCTACTTTGGAGAATAATGTTATGTTTCATTCACCCTTTTGATTATAATTGGTTGTTATGTCTTAGCTTCACTTTACTTTAACAAGTCAATTGCTTGTCCATGCAGTTTTGTGAAGCCGTTTCATTACTGTATGCAAAATAATCTATTTTAATTGACTAGGTTCAAACAAGACCTCTGCTTCATTTTTATGCTGGTCTGTTTGATTTAAATGTAGGGAGATGTTTGACTGATAAATGTGCATGTTAAGCTATTTGTTCATACTTGGAAAGGGTTATGTACATGTTGCTATGGTAACCAGAAGCATTTCCCATTAATAGATCGCATCTACGCAACTGCCACCTTGTGTACAGCAACTGAGGGATTTTCTTGTTTGCTTGGAACTTCTACCCTCACGGCTGCAGCGGGAATAAGACTTTTGAACAGCCACTTTCAGGTAAGGGCAACATTTGATTAGCCCATGCATTTTTTCAGCACAGCCTTACAGTTACATCGCAATTCTGCCTAGAAGTATGTCAAGATGCTGGGCTCCCTAATAATGTGTAGTTCATTGCATTGCAGTGTTCATGCCTATCTTACATTTTGGATAGCATTGCATTACATTAACTTTGTCCCAGCTGATATTATACAGCGCTAAACAGACATCGTAATTAAGACAACAAGTGAATCCAAACCACACTAACTGACAGTGGTCATTCAGTGCAGTTTCACCATTATATGTAATCTATATGCATTTTTGTATGGAAACACTCATAATTCACAATATATTATTATTTAACCTTGCATTACAAGTGTTCCATTTTCATACATCAACTAAGAAACTTTAATAAATTCTAACCACTTCCCTTCCACTTAGATTTAACCCTTAATGCTTTTATCTAAGTGCAAGCAGTCAGGGAAAACTATATAGGCTATTTGTGAAAGAAGGGGGAAGAAGGAAAAAGATGTTGATTTTATATTTAAGCAAATCTATATTATTTCTTATTTAGAACTGTCTATATATATATATATATATATATATATATATATATATATATATATATATA
Organism: Protopterus annectens; assembly: GCF_019279795.1. NCBI lineage: Eukaryota > Metazoa > Chordata > Ceratodontiformes > Protopteridae > Protopterus > Protopterus annectens. Next base: position 200,747,956 of record NC_056731.1, read on the forward strand.
TAGATAGATATGTCGATAAACTGTAACATGCTTATATATTGTTATGAAAATACATATTAAATAGTTAAGAAGACCTTACTGTATGTTGCTAGTAGATGTTGAATGTGAGATTCTACTTTAACTTATTTAACTTGGTTGCTAATCTGTGATAAATGAGGAACAATATTGGTTATTTGGTGATTATCTGTAAAGAATAAATAATTAAATTAAGTTATTTTTCTTTTAATTTCTTCTTCTTTTCACTGTTTTTTCAGTTGTTTCTTTCTGCTTATCTCTTTAACGGACTGTTATTCCATTCCATATTTTCCATTTTATCCAGTACATCTTTTGTTTTTAAGTACAATATAGCATTGTCCAAGTCTTCAAAGATTTTTGTTTCATCTGTATCTGTAAGAAATATTTTCAGTCGGGCTGGAAAGAGTAGGTGGACTTTGATTTGATGTTTTTTTAGTTATTTTATTAAGAGTACAAAGGAGTTTCTTCTGAACATCACTACAGATGAAAAATCATTGTCAAATCTTATTGTTTGGTCTTGAATTTTTATAGGAAATTTAACCCAAGCTGTCTTCAAGATCAAATCCTTATCTTGTGTAGAAAAAAAATCTTACAGTTGTAGATCCTGGATTTGACTTCTTTGAAAGAGATGGTACCTTAAATAAAGATCTATGGGCATGTTCAATGCCAAAAGATATATCTTCTGGGAGATCAAGGGTTTTAGGGATCCAAGTTGTTAAAAAGTTTATGTTGTCATTTTTATTGCCTTCAGATAATCCAAAAATTTGGATATTATTTCTGTGGGATCTGTTCTCTAAATCAGCTATCTTTTCCAGCAACAAGGCATTTTGTTTCAGTAAAAATTCCAGGTTACATTCATCTTCCAACAGTCTTGCTTCAAAGTCATTTAAGGCATCATCTATCCCTATTATCTAAGTATTTTGTTGATTTAGTATTTCTTTTATTTGCTCCATTTGTCTAGAAGTGTTTTCTTTGAAGTTCTCAATTTTGTTGTCCATTTTATCTATTTTATGTGAAAGATAGAAAACTAGTTCCAAGTGATAGTTTGATAGGAAATTATAAAATTAAACAGTTCTTTTTTGGATATTCCTTTTCTAGATGTTATAATTTAGTAATATTTGATGAAAAAAAGAAAGGAATATTTAAAAAAATGAAATTTTCTCTCAGGAATGTAAAAACTATAGCAGAGCTGATGAAAACTGTTATTAGTAAGCATCATGGCCATGCCCCCTCCTGTACTGAAATCTTGTAGTGCAAAAGCTGGTACATTTCAATTAGATGATTTTTGATCAGCTTTACTAGCTCTTCCAAAAGTTGATGGCATGGGCTTGTCAAACAATGGTCCCGCTCATACACACACACACACATATATATCTATGTGTGTGTGTGTGTGTGTGTGTGTGTGTGTGTGTGTGTGTGTTATATGTATGTATGTATATATATATATATATATATATATATATATATATATATATATATATATGAATGCACACACACACACATATATATAGATATAGATATATATACATATATATATATATATATATATATATACATATATATAGATATAGATATACTTCATGTGTATATTAATTAACATCAGTCAGTCAATCACCTTTATAGTTAATACCTTTTTTCAGGTCTGTTCTGTAGAATATTTCATTAATTAATTGTTGGGTACATGCTGAATTAAGTACTATAACAGCATAGGTAAGGACATATCTTGTTACCTGCACTGTTATGTGATCCTGGACTTGGTACATTTCAATATTTGGGGAGAATATATAGGGTGCAGGGATATGTAGGTTTATGGTGTGTTGCTGGACAGTGATAATTATGTCAGCGAGATCATTTAACAGCACAGGTAGAGAAAATTCCCCTTACCAACATTATATGCAGTCTTGGAGTTAGAGATGCAAGGCTGTGTGTGGAGATCACAACTCCACATCATGGTAGGGGGAGCCAGGAGAAAGCACTGTTGCAGTGTAAACTGGGTATTACAAAATGAATGAATGAAGAAATTATTTGTTGTGTGGTGTACAATACCTCAGCTGATGGATTAGGTAAGATAAAATGTAAAAATAGATGAAATTGTCTTACAAATTCTAAGGTTTTCTGCAAAAATAACACTTTGTTGATATACAGACACAAAACAAAGATCCTTCTTGATAAATTCACTGAATAAAATAGAACAAACGACATCAATGTTTATAAAATATCTTTCTACTGTTAGATATTATCATTTATACAAAGATGTGCATTTATATCAGTGATGATATTGGAAGACCATTTGGATTAAATTTATTTCATTTGTTTTTGTGTGTGCAAGCAATGAGTTATTTATGATCACAGCATGTGTATGGATAAAGATTTACAGTTCTTAAAAAAACTCTTTAAAGTCCTTAAAAAGTTAAATTCCATTTTGAAGATTTTAAGACTGTGAATTGCACCCATGATTTTGAAGTGTAATTTCTAGCTGCTACTATGATTTCATTACTATTTTAATGCATTCATGTATATGCAAAGCTAAAACAGATTTTATGTACCAAACACTCAGTAAAGGAAACTGACAGTCTTATAAGTAATAAACATAAGAAGAAATATAGGTCATAGGGAAATAGTAATCTGACCTAAATTGCCACATTTCATGAAAATCCAGTACAAATTGTTAGTTTCTAGTACTTTCCCTGAAAAAATGATAAATCAGTGTCCCTGAGCATGTGGAATGATTATCAATACTTTTACAGCATTCACTTTAATATCTAGAAGCACTGAACCATTGCATATTGACCATCAGCATACATCATGAAATAGGTGCACACTGCCCTATTTTTCAGACTTAGTGAACCATAAATGTCCTTGTCATATACACTGACAGCAAATATTTACCACTTACAAATGTTCAGCTACAAATAGAAATTAATTTATAAACTTAATGCTTATATACAATTAGATCAGTACCATCAGAAATATATATCATATAATTGTAAAACTGAACTGTTTATGGACTGCTACTGTATTAAGCAAAGTAAGAACAATTTTTCAAAGATGTAACAATTTTTAGTATGTAATATACAGCCTTGGCATGCTTTTATTAAAGTTATAACTGCATTTCTGCTGCATGTGCTTGCATAAATGATGATTCCAGTGTATACTTTGTTTTGCATACAGTATATTACACACATAAGAGCAAAATTCTTCAGCACTACCAAGTCCCAGTGAGCTGTTATTACCAACATTTGTCTGTAACTCCTAAACTACTGAGATATTATAATAATCATTGTATATTTGCAATCAGTATTCATTGTTGTGTAGAGTCACATTCATTTTAAAGAAAGCAATAAATTATTCATCATTCCAAGTGGAAGGATACCTGGATCTTTGCAATGGCACCTTGTGCTGTGCAACAACAGTTACAGAACCATTCTGATACATGGGCAGCATTTCTACACAAGTATCACATTTATACTCAGCCTATCACTTTTACAGTAACATCTATAGCTTGAAATGAAACAGTGATGCCACGTGAAGATGTCAGTATAGCTATCCTTCCCCAAGACCCAATTTCCTGAGCCTTAAGTCTCCACTGTACAAACCTTTGATCACTCTTTTATATATGAAATCAAAGCTAGTGTGGTTTCAATGTGTGCATCTTCAGACAATCCTTAGTTCTGGAAGATTATTTCCCTTATTTATGTTTATACAACTATAGAGTTGGTAAACATTAGTTTTGGAAAGTAGGAGAAATTGTCTTCCATATATGTAGATGCAGGGGGACTTGTTCTCTGCAAAATTGCTTACAGGTTAATTTAATTTTTCACAGACACACACGCACACACACGCACAAATGTGTATATATATATATATATATATATATATATATATATATATATATATATATATACACATACATATATACATAGATATATATTGGCCATTGCGTGTCCTTCACAGATATTCTGATATTTATACTGATTAATGAATGTATACACTTAACATGAATGTGGTTAAAAAATAGTGAAACATTTCTAGTTATTTTGCTATCGAAGTAATGAGGAAGGCCATTACATATTAAAATCATGTATGTAGGCATGCTTTTGCTTTTTCTTGAATTGCACAGTGTACACATGCTTGACTTTGTATGTAATTCATTACGTTACTAAATTTTACACATACCTAGGCTGAATGGATCATTAATGGGGCCACTTTAATGCATATTCATTAATATAATAGGTTCTATTGTTCTACATATTCTGTGTGTCAGAGAATAAGTCATTAATCAAGGGTTCTGAAAAGGAATTGTCTGATTCTTAACAATGCTTCTTTGTTATAACATTTGGAATTTTAAGATAAAGATGTTCCTGGCTGTTCTGAAATAATGTGGTTTAATACTTTGCTTCGTGGTTGCAACTGTACATTCTTAGAAATGCAAAACAGTTGACCTAGTGTTAATGTATTTCACTGCATTGTTGTTAAGTTGCCTATTCATACAGTATATTGTTAAAAGATAGTCATTATTAATGTCATGAAATAATAATTATTATGTATTTCTTTTCTATATTAAGAACCCCAGTGAATATGAAATCACTTGTTATTTTTCAGAGTACAAAGAGCTCCCAAAACATGAAGGTTTTATAATGCAATTATTAACATTTAAAACTGGTTAAAGGGCAAGGCATCTACTTCTCCATTATATGTGCCACCAGCAGCATACTGAATGAGATGAGATTAAGGCATGCACTTAAGTAATGGCTCATCACAATTAGATGCATACTTCTACTAAAAGTATAAAGTAAGAGAAGCCATTTTGGAAAAATTAAATTCTCACTACATTCACTTCAGCTACTCATCTAGGTTTGAACATTTGTTTACATACCTGTTTTATACATACGCAGGCAATCAAACTATGCACAGTTTATGTCATTCTTACAAAAGAACTGAGCAATAGAAGCTCTTTGTATTAAATTGTAAATATGTTAGAGGTAAAAAAACATAATGTTTATTTCAATACATGCCATGCCAGAATTAAAATAAAATGAATACTGGAAGGAGTGAACATTGTTGCTTTTGAACTTCTATCTTACCACATTTTATTAAGGATCTATCTATCTATCTATCTATCTATCTATCTATCTATCTATCTATCTATCTATCTATCTGTCTGTCTGTCTGTCTGTCTGTCTATCTATCTGTCTATCTATCTATCGATCTATCTATCTATCTATCTATCTATCTATCTATCTATCTCTCTCTCTAGCTATCTTTAGTGTGAGCTAAAATATATTTGTATAGATGCCCTGGGACTGTATAACAAACAAAAACATTTTTATATAAAGAGATGCATCAGTTATATTTACATAGTCAATGTCAGGGCGCAAGACACTGGTTTTCTTCTGTAGTAATAAATTAGCAGCATCACATGTATGTCTACTATATCTCAGTCTCAGTGATTTTAGAAGCTGAAAATAAATATGTTCATGCATGTCAGAAGCTTTAATATTTCCACAGGCAAAATATTTTTGTCCTGGAAATGTGCCATTTTTTTATTTTTGAGTATATATATATATATATATATATATATATATATATATATATATATTTATATAAATAATTGCTGAAATATTAATAGTTATATGACTTTACCAGAATCACACAGATTAAAAGTAGAGCTTAAGGGACTCAAACCCAGGACAAAAGTAACAGGCTATTTCTGTACTATTAGACAAGACTACACATGGTAATGTAGACTAAACAAGTTTTCTCAGAAGAACATCTGTTGTGTGCCACTCCTTATTTCATGTTTTTCACTTGACTGGATTGTACAGTAAATAAGCACACACACACAGACACACAGACACACACACACACACACACACACACACACACACACACACACACACACACACACACACACACACACACGCGCGCGCGCGTGCATGTGTGTGTGTGTGTGTGTGTGTGTGTGTGTGTGTGTATCTGTGTGTGTGTGTTTGTGTGTGTGCGTGTGTATACATATATACATATATGGAACTAGACAGATACATAGTGCTAGAGATAGATAAGTAGATATGCACATTTACAAATACTGGAGACATAGTTGCCATCGTGAACATTGCTAGTCTAATGAACAGCATTCCAAATGTCAATCACTAATGCACATTTCTAAGGTTTATGACAAATACCACATGAGTGCAGTGTCCTGTTAATTTTTCTTTTCCCTCAAAAAGTCTGATATCACAGTTGGCAGTCATGTGTAACAGGAGATGTAGGGACAGGGGCTTGCCCTCCTGCAAAAATGTTTTTGATGTTTTCCAAATCTCATCTCTGAATTGCAGTTGTGTGATTCTGATGGGCTGTGGCCAATACCATATGAACTGATGGCAGTTCTGTCAAACTTTCATTAAGAAGCCATTTCATCAGCACACTGTTCATTGCTTTGCACTACTCATGCATTTAATTGGAGTACAATACATCAGTGGGTATCTACTGCTGGTGGCCAGTTGTATAAGTGAATGACAGAGAGTTGCATGCCATTCACTGGCATAGCAAAGGGGCAACATGTTCTGTAAGGGCCATGATCAAGAGACAGTGGGGTAAGGGAGTTAATCCTTTTCTGTACTCTGGTGTGATCCACTTTTAGTATTTTTGTTTATTCAATGAGTTTGATGAGTTGTGTCTGAACCTTCAAGTGGTCTTTGAACATATATATAGTGAATTTTAGTCCAGTGTATATCAATGATTCAAAAAAATAGACACACACACACACACAAATATGTATGTTCAGTTAACAGGCAATGAGTAAGCTCAAGACCTGTGATGCAAGAGCTACACGTATGAAAAATAAAGTGCAGTTGTGTTAACAATACAGTGACTTTCAAAACTGTAATGACATTAAACCATTAAGGATCACCTCCCGTCACAATTCATTATATATACTGACTCCAAGATCTGCATAGTTTGGAGTAATAAATGAACTCTAATGTATAAGAAGCTATTGTGGACTATGTATAGAATTCTGGAATTGCATATATTGTTCCATGTACCCAATGGAATTGGACAAAAATACAAGAGGCTACATATTTGTTAAATGTCAAGATTAAAACATTTGAATCAACTGATGGAATGAAGTCCTGTAACATGGTAATGATGAATATATATATATATATATATATATATATATATATATATATATATATATATATATATATATCATAAAGTGTGACTTAATTACCAATCACAATTAGTTAGTGGCAGCTTGTAAACTATCTGACTACAAAAGTCAAGGCATGTCAGTTTAAAATTTGTCATCAAGTTATCTTAAATGCTTAAAGGAAGCCTGTTAACAGTTGTTATTTCTACCTCTTCTACACCCTCGGAATAGCTTAGCACAGCCATCTTTTGCGATTCTTCTTAATAGTGCTGTTTCTTGTGATTTTTCTTACCATGATGTAAAACTTTCTTCTTCTTTTTATATCATGCCAAGGGCCTGCTTGGGTCCTTCAGAGAAATTTGACCTCCTTTATTTATTTTAATATTCATGCATTCATTCATTATTTTTTCATGGTGTGTTTCTTCCTAATATCGTTGCTTATTTTCTGGGTATTCCTGAGATATAGTCATAGTGACTGGGAAGAATTTGTTCCATGTATCAGAGAAATTCCCACTCTATTCTCTAAGCACTATGGGATTTCTCATATAGATGTGAACTACAACTAGCTCAGGTTCTTGGAACCCACTTTGAAATCTCTTATCCTAAGGCAGTGATGGCAAACCTATGACACACTTGTCAAAGATGACACATGCCACAATGTTTTGGGTGACATGTCAGCGATCACCAACATTTGAGTTAACAAAGACACTGTTTTTGCATTCATTGTTCATGTGAAGTGCAATGAATTAGTTTGGGTTTGATGTTTCAAGTTTCTGGCACACAAGGTTTGCCATCACTGTCCTAAGGACTGCACATCAGGAGTAAAGTGCTCCCTTATAGTGCACTATAGTGCACTATAGTTAGTAGTGAAAATTCAATTCACTTATCTGTGATGGGAATGGAACCCATGCTTTTGCCTCTCTCTATATCATAGGGGTTTATGCATTCTGTTGAGCCTCTGAAACATTCTTTACATGTTATGATACCTGAAAAGTGTAAATAATTGTGAAATAGTTAAGAAAATGCAGTGTAGTGATAGAATTTGCTTACCAGTTTGTGCCAGTAATCGCAAGTTCCAGTGGTAAGCAGGGCAGAATTAAAAATCCAAGGTATAGTTCAAAAAACTGCCTGTTTGCTTTTGTTTTGCTTTCCTTTGGAACAGCAGAACAGATTTGGAGCATACTACAACATTCAGTGAGCAAGTCACATGTTACTGAAGCAGATGAAGAAGACAGGCCTGTTGACAAAGATTATCCAGCAGCAGAACATTATAAACTAGGACACATAAGGCATATTTTGGAGGCGCATGTAACCAAGATTAATGAAATTAACTTTAGGGTGCAGGGATCCAAAGCAGAAATTCAGGTTATAAAGAGCAGATAAGTAGGCAAATGGCTTGGCTACTAAAGAGTTAAATGGAATGGAGAGCCAGGTTAAAAAAAAAGTTACCCAGGAAGAAAAAGTTAATAGTTATAGTTATCAGCAAAAGATGACAAAATTTGTCACAATACATCTTCAGGCTGTTTTTGACTGAAGTGACAAAACTGGTAGGGTGCTCACATCAGACCATTCTAGAATAACTGTCCTTTCTGTAAGATGCAAAAATCTTTCAATATGAAAAGCATAAAGTGCTTTCTGAGGGGTTTTGCTTACTGATCTAAGGTATGTATATATTGGTACTAATCAAATGCTGCAAATATAACGATATTTGAGATGCTACCTAGGAGGTTATGATATGAAGAAAAACAAAGACAGTAATGTAGTAGTTAGCAGACTGACCCAGTGCATTCAAAGGACGATAGCTGCTTCAACAGAAGTTTGCTTGCACCATTTTCTTTCTGGCTGCTACTTACGCCACTCTCCCTCAGTTGGGCTGACAAAATATGTAGATAAGCACATACCACTACAAAACTGCAATCATGTACAGTGATACAATTGGATTCTCAGTGACAAAATGCATAAAAGAAATGATACTCCAGGTCAGGACATCCATAAGTCCTGGAGGTTGAAAGCAGATGGTGTATCAGTCTCTAGTAATAAAATAGATTAAGATCTAAAAATAGAGCCTTCATGATTGGAGTAATGTGATATTTATGTTCATTAATGTATATTGATTGATTAACCGTTAAGTGGATATATTTACTAATTTACTGTTATTTCTCCCTCTCCTTATAACTCAAGTACAGCCTGCTACTGTCCCAGTAAATGGTGCCTTATCTTACAACTTAACTTCTCTGCTGAGGGCTAAAAGCAGAAGTAAATGTGTTTAGTTAGTGGACATGTGAACTTGAGGTATGGACCAAGGGAATGGGATTGAAATGCACATGGTTCACCCACCTTGGAAAGAGGGAGGTAGCTTGGCTCACTGCTTGGGCACAACCCAGTGGGACCTCTGGGTGGTGCAGTGTCTGTAGTCCAGGACAGAGGAATGTGATGCCAGTGCACATGGGGAAGTTAACATGCTACTCCTCCAAAGAATGGCATTGTTAGCATCCATCCAAAGCTGCTGATACATGTTAAGAACTCCTGTAGCTTGGAATATGATTTTGATGCCTGTCCACATCATGACCCCATGATAGCTCTTAACTCCATGAGGAACAAATGGGTTAGGTAGATCATGGTCTGGGGAGGCTGATGGTTGGCTGGCAGAGGGTTAAAAAAGGAAGAAATAAAGGGTCATGTTATACTGTTCACGAGTGCTGATCCATCCACTGATGGAAAGAAACTCAGATAAGGAACGCATTGTAAATTAGATGCACCCACACAATATTAGTACCAATATTTCTTGTAACTTACCTTTATTCCCTGTATGTGATAAAAGGTTAATGGGACAGAAGTGCATGGTCCTGGAATACTCCTAGGTATATCTGACAGAACTGCACTTTCATGGAATACTCCAAGTTACTTTAAACAGAAGTGAACTGTCCTGGAATACTCTTAGGTATATCATAGACATGCACTGCCATGGAATACTCCAAGGTATATCCTATTGAAGTGCATTGCCATGGAATACTCCAAGGTATATCCTACAGAAGTGCACTGTCCTGCAGTACTCCTAGGTATATCTAACAGAAGTGCACTGCCACGGAATACTGCTAGGTATATCCTACAGCAGCGCACTGTCATGGAATACTCCTAGGTATATCCTACAGAAGTGCACTGTCCTGGAATACTCCTAGGTATATCCTACAGAAGTGCACTGTCCTGCAGTACTCCTAGGTATATCCTACAGAAGTACACTGTCCTGGAGTACTATTAGGTATATCCCACAGAAGTGCACTGCCATGGAATATTCCTAGGTACTTCTTACAGAAGTGAAATGCCCTGGAATACTCCTAGGTATATCCAACATTCCATGCAAATTACAGTCCCCTCAAGTGCACCGGTGATATAGCCCACTGTTTTAATTCATTGAAAGAACAATAGGACTTATCTATTCTCCTAGTAAACCCACTGAAGTAGTGCTGGTTAAGTCTGTCTTTGTGGCTATGAAAACAAAGTAACTCACTGAAGCTGTGTTCTTCCTCTTTATAAGTGACCAGAAACATATTTAACATTAGTGGGATTTATGTTTTTTTTTATTCTGTCATACTTTCTGGCTGTAGGAGTGAGGACTGTGAGAGCAGTACACAAGCATATATTGACTGACTGAGACAGGTTAAGGGATGTCTCTCACTTCACTCTGCTCAGACCTCATCAACAGCCACCTTCTATGGTGCACATATACACCTAGGCAACTCAGCCTAATACTTCTCAGACAGAACATGCAGTCCCTACATTAGTAACCCTGTCCATTTCCACTCACATTACTGAGTATCTATCAGTAAACAAAATACTTATAACAGAAAACAATATAGTCTCTAGCTTTAAAAACATACTGAAACTCTATCAGTGAATACTGCACTACTATCTGTACATAGCTCTTTCAATGAAAAATGGAGTAACTATAAAACCATACTGAAATTATATTACCAAACAGTACTACTATCACCATAGAAACAGTTGCCCAGTAGTCCCTCTCCATTTTGCTACTATGCCACATTCTGCAACTTACATAACTCTGCAATATGTCCAGTTCCTCTGTCTAAACATCTCACTTGCTTTTGTTGTCTTCTTCTTTTGGCTGTTACCATTACGGGTCGCCACAGCAGATCATCTGTTTCCATTTCTTCCTGTCCTTTGCATCTTGCTCTGTCACACCAGTCACCTGCATGTCCTCTCTCAACACATCCATAAACCTTATCTTAGGCCTTCCTCTTTGCCTGTTACCTGGTAGCTCCATCCTTAGCATCCTTCTCCCAATATACCCAGCATCACTCCTCAGCACATATCCAAACCAATGTGATCTCATCTCTCTGGCTTTGTCAACAAACCGTCCAACCTGAGCTGACTTTCTAATATGCTTATTTCTAATTCTGTCCAGTCTTATATCCATCCATCTTTAACTCTGCCACCTCCAACTCTGACTCCTGTCTTTTTGTCAGTGCCTATATCTCCAACCCATATAACATAGTTCACTAACATCTTCTAGCCCTTCCATTTCACTCTTACTGCTACTTGTCTGTCACAAATCACTCCTGAAACTCTTCTCCACTCACTCCACCCCACCTGCACTCTCTTCTTCACCTCTTCTCCACACTCACCATTACTCTGTACTGTTCATCCCCAGTATTTAAACTTATCCACCTTCACCAACGCTACTCTCTGCATCCTCACCATTTCTCTCTTCCCTCTCATTCACACACATATATTCTGTCTTAGACTTGCTCACCTTCAGTCTCCTCTCCAGAGCATATCTCCACCTCTCCAGGGTCTCCGCAACCTGTTTCCTACTCTCACTACAGGTCACAGTATCATTCTCAAATATCATAGTCCACAGGGACTCCTGTCTGATCTTGTCTGTCAACATGTCTATCACCATTACAAATAAGAAACAGCTCAGAGCTGATCCTTGATGTAATCTCACCTCCACCTTGAATGCATCTGTCACTCCTATCATGGATCTCACCACTGTCACATTGCCCGTGTACATATGCTGCATCACTCTTACATACTTCTCAGCCACTCCTGACTTCCTCATACAATACCACAACTCCTCTGTAGGCACCCTGCCATATGCTTTCTCTAAGTCCACAAAGACACAATGCAACTCCTTCTGACTTTCTCTATACATCTCCATCAACACCCTCAGAGCAAACATCACATCTGTAGTACTCTTTTCCAGCATGAAACCATACTGCTGATCACTAATCATCACCTCCTTTCTTAACCTAGCTTCCACTACACTTTTCCATAACTTCATGCTGTGGCTGATCAGTTTTATTGGCTCATAGGTTCATAGATGTGTACTAGGCTAATGGCGCTGGAGCCTATACAAGCCTAGCACATAGGATTACCCTGGCATCATGCCACCCGACCTTAGTTCCCAGTGCCTCTGTCGATTAAAGCCACTGGAGGGATCTCTGGGGTGAATTTTCTATTTCCCATCCACTCATGAAGATGTCTCTTGAAGAGGGCCAGTGATGCGCTCCGCTTGACATGTATGGGAAGTTTGTTCCATAGCATGGGCAGTCTGTGGGTTATAAACCTGTCCCTCCACCATGTTTTGTTGATTGTGGTAATGAGGTTGAGGTCTCTGGAGCATGTGGTGTGGAGGGATTGGGATTTGTTTAGATGTAGCATTTCTAACAGAGCTGGGTCAGACATGGCTTTGTAAGTAGAGATCGCCTCTAAGTAGGCAATATGAGACAGAGAATAGTTGGAGTTTTTTAAGTCTGTCCATATAGGACAAATGTTTAAGGCATAGGATCCTCTTTGTGAAGTACTTTTGTGGCCTCTCCAGTTGTTGCAGGTGATTAGTAAGGTACATGCCAAATGGGGCATTGTACTCAATGATTGGCCTAATGAGGGAAGAGTAGAGGGAGACAATCACCTCTTTCTTCCTAGATGCAAAACCCTTAGTAATGAGATGTGCCACATAGAAGGACTTTCTGACCACAGTGGCAATGTGGTGGTCAAAAGAGAGGTTGCTGTCAACCTGTGTTCTCAGATCTCTTATAAAGCCTTCTGTGTTTAGAGGACTACTATCGATGTGGTAATTCATGGAAGCTGGGTTTTTCCCAAAGGAGATGACCACATAATTTTTGGCATTGAGCTTAAGGCCATGGTTCTGACACCAGTCATTGGTCTCAGTGAGGCCTTTCTGTAGGATATCATCATCACTTGGGGAGTCAATAATAGCTCCCAACTTGCAATTGTCTGCAAACTTTGCCAGCCTGAGTCCCTTTGTTTTGGCCTGGACTTCAGAGAAGTAGATTCCAAACAGGAGAGGGCCAAGACCGAACCCTGTGGGACTCCACTCATGACTTGTCAGCAGTCTGACTTGGAGTCAGCTACTTTTACACTGTGGATTCTTGCCATGAGCCAGTTTGCAACCCACCTAGTGATATAGGGGTTGATGCCTAGCTTAGTGAGTTTTTCTATAATTCCTGAATGGAGAATAGTAGAAAAGGCCTTGGCCAGATCATGGTAGGTTATATGAACCACCTTGCCTTCATCCACAGCTCTGGTGACTGACTCAAAGAAGTTGACCAAGTTGAGCATGCATTATTTACCCTTCACAAAACCAAACTGTATGGGATCCAGAGTTTTGAGATTCTTTATATCTTTGTTTATTAGGTCCATGATGATGCCTTCCATAGCTTTGCATATCAGACTCATCAGACTAATGGGGCAATAGTTCCCAGGGTCTGTAGCCTCTCCTCCTTTGTGGAGAGGGATGACTGTAGCAGTCTGCTATTCAGTAGAGACAAAGCCTGAGGTGAAGCTGTGATTGAACAGGGCACACAGGTGAGGTGCCAGTTCACTCTGTAGTTCATGTACAACACAATCAGAGATATTGTCAGGTCCCACAGAAGCTGTATTCTTGGCCTTGGACAGTGCTACTTTAACCTGTGCAGCAGTAATAGCCTGACAATCTACTGGTATTGTGACCGGTCTTTTGGGGGGGGGGGGTAAAGTTGGCATTGAATCTGTTGGCCAGTATATTGGCACTATCTGTTGGCTTGGTATAGGAAGTACCATTGTGCAGTAGCTCAGAGCAAATCTGAGTATTATCATGGAGATTCTTTACATAACTATAGAAGTCCTTGTGTTTGTCTTTACTATCTGCTGCAATTCTGTTTTCATAACTAGCTTCAGAGGATATGATGAGGGATCTCAACTTTTTGTTGAGGCTGATAAGGAAGATTTTCCAGTCTTGGAACTTCACCTTATTCTGCATCAGTTTTCTCCTTCTGTTGTAGAGTTTATTTATGGCAGGGGAACACCAGATTGGCTTCCTTTTTTTGGAGACGAGCGTCTTGATTCTATTGGGTATGGTGAGATCCATGCATTTGTGTACATGTTCATACAGTGCATTGGTGTATGATTCAGCAGTCATGCAACTATTCTCCATTTGCATGGGTGCCGTGAAGTTAGCCACCTCTGTTTTTAGGAGCCCAAAGTTAGCTTTGGAGAAGTTTTTCATGGTGGTTACCTTTGCAGTGTTTTCAAGGTGTTTACCTTGTATCCCTCTATAGTTACTACAGCTCTGCACATCACCCTTGTTTTTAAAAATGCACTTCTTCTCAACTCCTCAGACATCCTCTCACTTTCCAAAATTTCTTTAAAAAAATCTTGTTAAAAACTCCACTGCCATCTCTCCTAAACACCTCCATGCTTCCACTGGTATGTTATCTGGAGCAACGGCCTTTCTATTTTTCATCCTTTTCATAGCTGTCCTTACTTCCTCCTTGCTAATCCATTGCACTTCCTGATTCACTATACCCACAATATCCAACCTTCTCTCTCTCTCTCTCTCTTTCTCTCTCTCTCTTATTCTCTTCATTCATCAGCCCCTAAAAGTACTCTTTCCATCTGCTCAACACACTCTCCTCGCTTGTGAGTATGTTTCCCTTGTCATTTTTTCTCACCCTAACCTACTTCATATTTTCTCAGCTCATTTTCTCTATCTGGCCAATCGGTACAGATTCTTTTCTCCTTCCTTACTGTCCAACCTTTCATACAACTCACCATACACCTTATCCTTAGTCTTCGTACTTCTGTCTTCACCATATACCTCATTTTCTTGTATACCTGCCTACTTTCTTCATTGCTCTGACAATCCAACTTCTTATAAAAGCACTTACCAAATCATTTCTCATTTAACTGCATAAATTCAGGAAATTTTAAATCTCTTTTTCTTCATTTTCCATACACAACCTGAACATTTACAATCGCCTAGTAACATCTAGACTGCATGAACACAGTTATCTAGTCCTTCTTAATTTCCCCCTAGCATTCTGAACAGACAATACTTTTGTGTGCCTTTCCATTGAGTGCACCATTTCAATCCATCCCTAAGCTAGCAGCAACTTTAAATTTCTAGTCTCTCACCAGGACACAAGTGCTCTTCAGCAATTACACTCTGCTAGCCGAGCACACTCAAGCAAATCTGCAGTCTGTGGCTACCACTCCATCTATACATTGTAAGAAGGAATCAGCAGTGCACTAAACTAAAATATACATTTTGAGCCTCAAGAGCAGAGCAGGAGAGAGCACACTTAAGCAAATCTGCAGTCTGTGGCTAGCACTCCATCTATACAGTGTAAGAAGGAATCAGTATTGCAAACTAAACAAGGATATACATTTTGAGCCTCAAGAGCAGGAGCACACTCAAGCAAATCTGCAGTCTGTGGCTACCACTCCATCTATACAGTGTAAGAAGGAATCAGTATTGCAAACTAAACAAGGATATACATTTTGAGCCTCAGGAGCACACTCAAGCAAATCTGCAGTCTGTGGCTACCACTCCATCTATACAGTGTAAGAAGGAATCAGTATTGCAAACTAAACAAGGATATACATTTTGAGCCTCAAGAGCAGGAGCACACTCAAGCAAATCTGCAGTCTGGCTACCACTCCATCTATACAGTGTAAGAAGGAATCAGTATTGCAAACTAAACAAGGATATACATTTTGAGCCTCAAGAGCAGGAGCACACTCAAGCAAATCTGCAGTCTGCGGCAACCACTCCATCTATACAGTGTAAGAAGGAATCAGTATTGCAAACTAAACAAGGATATACATTTTGAGCCTCAAGAGCAGGAGCACACTCAAGCAAATCTGCAGTCTATGGCTACCACTCCATCTATACAGTGTAAAAGGAATCAGTATTGCAAACTAAACAAGGATATACATTTTGAGCCTCAAGAGCAGGAGCACACTCAAGCAAATCTGCAGTCTGCAGCTACCACTCCATCTATACAGTGTAAGAAGGAATCAGTATTGCAAACTAAACAAGGATATACATTTTGAGCCTCAAGAGCAGGAGCACACTCAAGCAAATCTGCAGTCTGCGGCTAACACTCCATCTATACAGTAGCACACTCAAGCAAATCTGCAGTCTGCGGATACCACTCCATCTATACAGTGTAAGAAGGAATCAGTATTGCAAACTAAACAAGGATATACATTTTGAGCCTCAAGAGCAGGAGCACACTCAAGCAAATCTGCAGTCTGCAGCTACCACTCCATCTATACAGTATTGCAAACTAAACAAGGATATACATTTTGAGCCTCAAGAGCAGGAGCACTCTCAAGCAAATCTGCAGTCTGTGGCTACCACTCCATCTATACCGTAGCACACTCAAGCAAATCTGCAGTCTGTGGCTACAACTCCATCTATACAGTGTAAAAAGGAATCAGTATTGCAAACTAAACAAGGATATACATTTTGAGCCTCAAAAGCAGGGTCAGTCCACCCAGGCATTCTACTTGTATGTTTTATGAGAGTTAAGCTATTACATTAGCAGTATTTCTTAGTAGTTCTCAGCTTGCTAATAAAACTGACTGTTGTAGCCTTGTGCCCCCCCCAATAGTACAGTAATCCTAACTGTCCAATAGACAGTATAGATTTAATTCACATCCCCGTGACTAAATTAAATTAACCATCAAGCAGCCCTCTCAGTTCTTTCTGCCTTAGTTTGTATCACTTGGAGGATCACCTGTTTATTTGCATCTCTATCATTGCTAATGTATCTCCCTACTCTAATCTGTGCACAAACTGGTTACTAATCAGCAAGTCAATGTAAAGACACACTCCCAGCCTTAATAAACTTTGCTCTCTCATTTTAACTCCAGGCTCACCATAAGTGGGGATATCCACCCCAACCCAGGCCCAAATCCATCCTGTCCAACACAAACTGCTCCAACACAAATGTCAGAACATAACACCCCCACTGTCTTCATCCCTGGGCAAATCAACAACAGCAGCAAAACCAACCATCTTTTAATGCTAAATAGTAATATTAGAAGTATCAAAAATAAAATACCTGAACTCCAGGCCACAATAGCACACTACTCTCCAGACATAGTTGCTTTAACAGAAACCTGGCTAAATAAAAACATAGCTGACTCAGAAGTTCCCCTACTGGCTACAATATCATTAGACAAGACAGACCACTTTGTAAAGGGGGTGGAACTGCCTTACTCTACAAGTCCAACTTAACTGTACATCAATTACCAAACTCCTACCCCTTCCCCAATAATTGGGACATACTTATCTCACAACTTCAACTTCACCTTAAAAAGGTCATCACCACAATTGTGATCTATATTCCACCTGATAATACACTTGCTAGCCTTGAAGACTTCTTATCCTGGTGTTCTTCCACATACTCACAAGAAACCCTTATTCTGGGGGACTTCAACCTAGATTGGTTCACCTGTATATCAGAACCACCAAGTAATCTAATAAATCTCCATGGCTACCAGCAGCTAGTCCAAATTCCAACTAGGTGTGATAAAAAATCTAAAAGGGAATCCATCCTTGACTAGGTCCTAACTAGCAACCCCACATTGTACCCTCACACAGGCAGTCTCCCAGGCACCTTAAGTGACCACAACATAATATACTTTATACGTAGTAGAACAAGCATATGCAAAACCACTAACTATATATCCACTAGAAACACAAAAAAATTCTCTCCTGAGGTCCTCAACACTTTACTGTGCAACTGTGACTGGACCCCCCTAAAAACCCTCCCACTTGACCAGCCTGTAGCATATTTCAACAAAACATTTCTACAACACCTAGACACTGTCGCTCCATTGCACAAAATCAAGGTTAGAACCTCTACAAACCCCTGGCTCAGTAAAGAAACCAAACAAATCCTCAAGTCCAGAGACACTGCCTGGCGTTACTATCAAAAAACAAAGAAACACAAAGCCTAACTAAGTACCAAGAACTGCAACCATGCAAAAATGCATTAGGCTGGACAAAAAATCCTACTACACAACATTACAAACTAAATACCAACACAACCCAAAACATTTTGCAAAAATGTAAGCCAGCTACTAAAATCCACCCAAAAGGCTACCCCAAACCAACCTCCCTGACACTGAAGTTCCCATTGAAACACAATTCAACTCCCACTTTGTGAACTCAATTCTATCCTTAGTATCACAGGACAGTTCCTTCCTCACTATCCCCCCCAACACAAATAACACTAATACAAGCTTTACCCTCAAAACAGTTTCCACCACTTCAATCAAAAGCATGCTCTCCAAACTAAAAACCTCATCAACAGCAGCCGACCTACTCCCCAGCTATTTCTTGAAACTTACAGCAGATGCTATTTCTATCCCAGTCTCCACTCTCATAAACAGATCAATTGTTGAAAACTATGTGCCCAAACTCTGGAAATATCCTATGTTACACCCATACATAAAGGCGGGACCTCCACTGAACTTAATAACTACAGACCCATTGCTTTACTCTCCCCCCTGGCCAAAATCCTAGAAAAATGCATCCATACCCAGATGCTAAGCTATCTCCTAGACTGCAACATCCTGTCACCTACTCAGCATGGTTTCAGACCTGCCCATAGTACCACTACAGCTCTCCTCTGCTTCACAGACACAGTAAACTGTCTCAAAAATGAAGGCCTGCAAGTGTCAACTCTTTTTTGGATATGTCCAAAGCATTTGACACAGTCTCACACCAAATCCTGCTAAACAAACTAAACCAATATCATCTATCTAATTCCACTCTTACCTGGTTCCAAAGCTACTTAACTGACAGGTACCAAGCTGTGAAATGGGAAAATTCTCTCTCTCCTCAGCTGCCCATAACTATAGGAGTCCCACAGGGTTCTATCTTAGGACCACTACTATTCACAGTCTTCACAAATGACCTCCACACCTCCACACAGCATGCATCTATAATTCAGTATGCAGATGACACTACCTTAATCTGTGCTGCACAAAACATTCCCACCCTCCTGCAAACAACTCAACTAGCATTCTCTGATGTTGAAAACTACCTTACCAAAGCCCAACTTATCCTCAATCCAAAGAAAACTCAGCTTATGATTATAACCAGTTCTAACAAAAACACTAACAGTCAATTCACTATCTACTCCACAAATGCTACTCCAATTGCTCCAGTGGCACAGGCTAAGCTATTGGGAATAACCATAGACTCCCACCTAAAATTTGATAATCATCTGAACTTAACTATTAAAAAAGTACATGCCAAACTGGGGACACTCTACCATATCAAACCATTTCTTACCCACAACACAAGATCAGCCATTGCTCGCTCCCAACTTCTATCCACCCTACTCTATGCATCTCCCATTCTGACTAATCTCAACAAAACTGAACTAAGCAAAATGGAAGCTTGCTATAACAGAATTGCCCGCTTTGCTGCAAATTGCTCATATAGAACTCATCACTGTACTGCTTTGAGACAGCTCCACTGGCTTGAACTGCCCAACCTCCTAACCTACAATTAGCTCTGCCTCTGTCATTCTATCTATTACCTCCCAAATAAGTGTCCTGCCCTCGAAAACCTAGTACAACATCACTCAGCCAAAAGGCCTCTTAGATCATCAAGCAAACTACTACTAGAAGTCACCAACAGCCACAGTAGCTTTGGAGATGCACTATATAGTAGTTTGGTGGCTAAAAAATGGAACTCTGTCCCTACTAGCATTCAAAACACATCATCCAAAGCCTCCTTTAAAGACCTCATCAGGCAACATCTCAAGCAAAGTTGGCAGTGCCATAATTGCTCCCCAGGCTAGTGAAAGCGGATAACATATACATACTAAATCTAGAGCAATTGATAATAGTTTTTCAATCTTACTCACAAACACTGGCTAATCTACAATGTATGTACTGTACCTGTGTACTATGTATGTATTCTACCTACATTCCAAAGTTCAGCCATACACCACAAATCTATTACTTACCTTTATTTTTAAAATTAATATTTTTTTGATTGTTCTCTCCACTGTAACTGTTTGTGCCGCATACCACTGTAAAAACATGTCTCCTGTAATTTGTGTGTATACTGATTATGTCTAAATAACTAAATGTGTCTGTAATTTTTCTTTTTGGAGCTTTTCTCCCCGGGCCTCTGCTGAAAAAGGGCCTTTTCGGCTCAGTCAGACACCCCCGGCTAACAAATGTAAAATAAAATAAATAAAAAAGTAAACTTCTTACTAAATGTAAAATTTCCCACTATGATAACCAAGTAAATTAAAAGAAAGAAATCAATGTTCAAAATTCACAGCAGCTTTGCACTTCCATTACAATTCCTTACCTTCCTTAAAATGCTAATGGAGGGTCGAGTTGGTAAAATGGTTAAGGAGTCTACTTCACAGACACAAGGTACAGGATTTGATTTTCACCTTTGGGTGATTCTGTTTTTTTTTTTTTTTATCTGAGCGTATAGTAATCTGCAGACTGATTGCCTAGCATTTTCTTATGAACATAAATTCTGGGGACATCAACCATAAGGAAGGTCCACCCAATAGTCCCACCATTAGCCTTTCCATTAGGCATGATCAAAAAGTCTTTAAATTAAGGCATACAAATATACAAAGCCTTAAAAAGAAATGGAACACATTGGAGGATTGGCACAAATGAAATCCTTTAAATATTTTTGCATCAGGAAAAGTGAACTGAAAAGCAATAATCTGTGTCACTATTATAATGCAAGGCCGAATCTTAAGAAATGTTAAGCACCCCCTGCTTAACTTAATGTCAGGTTTCATGGTAGGCTGTCAGATCTGTCAGTACTGACAGCAAAAACAGCAGCAGAGTGAAAAGCAGATGTCTTCCGCCTGTTGTCTGTACTGATGACATATCTCCCACTTCTCATAAACTTAAAAAGTAGCTAGAATAACAGGATGTGTGTTCACCAGCATTTTCTGAAGGATACAAAGTCGGAAACTGAACTGAATGTAATTATTTAGTAACTTAATCCTCAGTAATTTGTTCAAAAAACAATATTTTATGAGAAGCAGACCAAACATATGAGGCAAAAATCAGGAAATCTGAGAGGTATGACAAGTTGAGTGTAAACATAATGGACTGTGTTACGTTTGTCTTCCTGACAGCATCCCCTTAGTGCCTTACAGATTTGAAATCTGTTAAAGCACTTTTATTTTTCCTTATAACTATTAGTACATGGAGCAGATAAAGCTCCATGCACAACAAAGAGTTATGATCAGGTCTTGGATCATAATTTATTTTATTTTATTTTATTTATATATTTATTTATCTATGTATGCATTCATGCATTTATTTACTGCATTTGTTTACTGGGAAAATCCACTCGGCCTAAAAGAGCCCATTTTCAGTGGAGGCCTGGGGAAAAAGCTCTGATAAGAACATAGATACAGAAAATATTAAACATTAATTAGTACAAAAGTAGATACAGTGTTATAGATAGTGATTGCATTAATATATACAGAATAAATACATAAAAGCAGGAATTTTGTTGGTTGCCAAATTAATTCAATCACAGAAGTATAAACAGAGGATATATTAATCAACAGTATTGTACCAGCATCAACAAGTGGTGAAAAATAATAATTATGGAGAAAATATCACCAGTCAGCAGTAGCAAAAAGCAGAGAAGATTGGTTATCGTATAAGGAGAGTGAAAAGGTTAGGTTATAGAGCAGGTACATAACCAGGAAGAGTTGAGATGATTTTTCAGTATTGTTTGAAGGTGCTGGTGCTGCCTGTGCTTCTTATAGAAGGTGGAAGTCAGTTCCATAGTTTGGCGACAGTGAAAGAATAGAGGAGTTGACCAGCAGGTAAGGTGGGCTTTTCTATTTTTAGAAGTAGATGATTTTCAGAAGTTAGTTGCCTGATGGGTTGGTATTGGGTGAGTAGTGTTGAGAGAGCAGGGCAGTCTGTGGGTCTATAAATTATTTTGAGTGCTGTAGTTAGTAGGGTGAATGAGAGATAGTGGAGGAGTTCCAGCCAGCCTAATTGTTTCAGTGAGTTACAGTGGTGGGATGAGAATTTGGCCTTGGTGACAAATTTGGTTATTTTGTTGTAACACATTTCAGGTTTGGATTTTGCAGAATTTTGGATATTAGTGAGGAAAAGGATGCCATAAAGGAGAGAAGGGTTTGTCTAGTAGAGAGGCTAAGAAAGTGCTGGTGCTTGTAGAGCATACCAAGCTTTTGGTATGTTTTTATGATATTGTTTATGAGTAGGTCAAAGTTAAGATTTTCATCTGTAATAATGCCTAGTAATTTAGTGTGTGGGATTATTTCTATAGTGGTATTGCCTTGGGCTTGTGTAGTGAAGAGTTTTATTTTATCTAAAGGAGTGGTTTTCTTAGGGGTAAAAAGTATTAGTTTAGTTTTTTTTTTTCAGATTTATAGCAAAATGATTGTTAAGCATCCAAGATTCAGTAGAGGTGTGGGCATTCTGGGTGATTTGTTGGAGTTCAGAGCTGGAATTTGAAGTGCATATTCTTGTAGAATCATCAGCATACTGGATTACTGTGCACTGTGGGTGAGTGGAGTGAAAATTGTTAATAAAGATGTTAAATAAGAGACAACCAAGTATGGAGCTTTAGGGTACCGCTGTGGAAGTAATGAGGAAGGGAGAGTAAGATTGTTGCAATTTGGTAGATTGCTGCCTATTGGAGAGATAGCTATTGAACCATTGTAGGGTAGGTGGGGAAATGTGGAGGATGGATAGTTTGGAGAGGAGGATGGTGTGGGAAATGGTATCAAAAGCTTTTTGCGAGGTCTAGGAAAAGAGAAGTGATTATTTTGCCAGAATCCTGTGCCAGGTTAACTTTATCAAGGAAGGAGAGGAGGTCAGTAGTGGTGCCGTGTCCTGGTCTGAAACCATGCTGAGTGGGTGATATAATTTATTTTTCAAGCAGGTTGTTGAGGAGTTGGGCATGGATGCATTTTTGCAGTATTTTAGAGAGGGGTGAGAGAATTGCTATGGGCCAGACGTTTGTGGTGTTTGTGTTGGTGCTACCTTTGTATAAGGGGAGAATGTATGATTTTTTTTCCAGATGTCTGGGACAAGGGACTCTTTAATTGATCTGTTAATGAGTATGCTGATGGGATAAGCTATAGAGTTTGCAGCTAGCTGCAGGAAGTGTGGAGACAGATTGTCAGGGGCCAGAGTACAGGGTTTTAACTTAAGTAAAAGTGCTGAAAAAAATGTTAATTAAATGTTCTCAACATGGATGCCAAGATTCACCTCTTGGGTTTCGGTCTTAAGTGAATTTCTTGGCATTCATGTTTCTAACACATAATGAGCAGGTTATGATCGGTGACTCACTCATAATCCTCTGTAGTAGGTGCAAGCAACTGGAAAAGAAGAAAAAAAATGATTAAATATTTTAAGCTTAGCAGTAGGTATGTGAAAATATGTACAATGAACAAAGTTGCAATGTGTCACATCAGTCATGCCAGTTGATCTATGTAATTATATTTCATGATATACAGTGTATGTTGTAAATGTGTGGTAAATTTAAATAGCCTAAATTCATATTGGCATCTAAACAACAATGATCCACATCTGGATTTCATTGCTAACCACTCAAGTGCATGAATGTACCTTGTCCAGAATAAGTTTCATGGATAAGACTGACACGCAGAGGTGGTATAATGCTAAATGTTCTTTATTTAAAAATGTGCAGTTGTTAATATAATGTTTTTCTGCAGATAATATGAAAAGCCATTAGTACCGTGCGAAGGGGTGAATCTGAATATTTTGCAGTGCCAACCGAATATAAGAAAACTTTCAACAGTCTCACAGCTATATAATGATAGGCAGAAAAATCACACTTGTACACAGAGAGACTTAAGTGGTGACAAGAAAAAAAAGTAAAAGCACATGTCAGAGCTTGGCTGATTCAACAGAACAGTAACATACTTCCCTCACAACCATGATGCAGTGCATGTCAGAAGTCTCAAGTTGGTCAGGCTGAGTCTTCACCCAAAACAGTTTTGGTGATACACATAATAGAAAGAAGTTAGCAGATTAATAAAACTTTGAATGAGAAGCTCTCCAGAGAATGAGCTAGAAGAATTGTACAGCAACAGAGAGGAGCAAAAAGACAACCAATGTGCTTTTGCATCAGACATAGAAGACATCACTAGAATCTGGGTTTAAAATTCTTTAATCCCTTATACATACCAATATCGCAGAGGAATATGTACTGAAGATACACTCTAAAATCAAAAGTATCCATTTCATGTGACCTGATAATTTATCTGGATGCCTAATAAATAGCACCAAATATGCCCTTGTTCAGCTCCTCCTTAAAGTGTTTTACCTGAACTTAGAGAAACAGGATTTGTCCCTGAAATATGACAAACTAGAGTGGTGATGCCCTTACATAAGGACAGCCTACTATGACCTAGGAAAGTATTGACCCATTAGCCTGACGGATTTAAAAAACAGAAAGCACCATATCTGACTTCATAAATTTTGATATCAAAAGCCTTGTCAGGCTAGATCCACATCAGTTTGGCTATGTCAAAGGGCTAGTCAACTTAAGTTACCTTCTTTGAGTAGATCACAGAGGCTGTTGACAGTGGATATTCTGTTCATGCAGCTTATTTGGTTCTAGCCAAACATTTGACAATATACTCTATGGTGGCATTGTAAGCAAGCTAATTGCATTAAAAGTTAGTTAGGGCTCTTTGAACTTCGATTGATAATTTCCTCTCACTGTGTAGCATCAGCAGCAATCAGAAAATCCTTCTGTTTAGCACAACTAATACCAAAAGTCATATGATCCAGATCAAAAGAAATTATCATCCCACTTTATGCAGGCCTAATTAGACCAGCTAATGGGTATAATGTTCCACTTCAAGGTGTCTCTGTTTAGATATATTATTTAATGAAAAAGGGCCTATAGGTATCTAAACATGAGAATTGTTCACCTAATGTTGCTGTCGTACCAGGAAATGCCTGAAGTGCCAACTCTTTATTCATTTTTTATGGGCCACTGCATTGCGATCGATGTCTTGTGTTCAATGCCATCTAGGATCCCATCCTCCTTGATTACTTGTATTATTACAACTCAACTAACTCCACTAACACCATAACTAGGGACATAAATCTCCAGAGAGCATAACTGGAATGCACCAGAGAAATAAATTCATTACCCAGTGACTATCTCACTTCTGGAACAAACTTCTTCAGCAAATTAAATAAAGTGGCATCCTAATATCCTTCAAACTAAACCTGGATGATTGGATGAGTATCCATAAATTTACTTGGGGACTGACCTGCTTTGCCCTTTTTTAGACTCAAATTCCTTGCATATTCTATGATCATATAAAGTTTTAAGATAAGAAAACAGGAAGGAATGTATGTTAACTGTGAAATACAAGTACACGTTCTACAGCTTCTTTAAATGTTTTTACACATTACACACAGCATTTCACAAGCACTGAAAATAATCCCAGACCTCCTAATCAAGCCAACCCCCACAAATCTCTCTACTTGGTAACAATAAATGCCCAGAGCCTCCTTAACAAAATTCCTAACTTCCATTCATGGCTCTCCCCAAACCAACCTAACATTATTCCCTTAACTGAGACCTGGCTTAAACCCTATATTAAGGATTCTGAAATTCTGCCCCCCCCCCCCCGGTTATCAAATACTCAGAGCTGACAGACCCAACAGAAAATGTGGCAGAGTTGCAATAATGTTTGCCAATTCCCTCACTATAACATCGTAGTCCACCCACATCCTCAAGTTCTCTAATGCTGAAATAATAATTACCTTTCTAAAAATAAACAACAATAAAAACATCTGCCTCAACACCCTATGCATCCCACCTGGAAACAACATCCCAGTCCTTGAAAAGATACTGTCTTTGGTCTCCTTCAACATAAAAAATTAAACAATCATCCTAGGGGATGTAAACACCAACTGGACTTGCAGAACTTCTGAGCCCGCCACCTACAACTAAAAACTATTTAAATTCACCCATCTAATAAACTCCCAAACCAGACCATCCAAAGACTTCACATCTGGCCTGGGTTCATTCTGGACTGGGTACTTGTCACTCACCCCAACAAAATATCAGATGCAGACGTTCTCCCTTACACCCTAAGCGACCACCTCCCAGCATATATCCATTGGTCTTCAAGCTCCCTCCAACTCCTACACCACTAGAAGGAATCACGCAACCTAACAAACTTCAACCCACTACTCTTCTCGAAACCCTCCAAACTATAAACTGGAACATACTAAAAACACTACCACTAGACAATGCCATTGATTATTTCAACACTTCTTTCATCAACACACTAAACCAACAAGCACCTATTCGTATAAAGAGAATAAAGAGCAACCCTGCCCCATAGCTGACCAAACCCACTAAGGATCTCATGTACCTTAGAGACAAAACCCTGAAGTCCTACAGAAAAAAACAAAAATCAAGACTCCCTCTTGATCTTTAAACAACTCCACAACCAAGTAAAAAAACTAGCCCACAAGGATAAGCAAACATCCTACACAAAACTTCAATCCAGCCACAATCTAAACCCCCCAAAAATCTGGAATTCCATTTCCTCCCTTCTTAACCCAGGCACAAAGGAAAATCCATGTTGACATACAGACAAGTCTCCCCTAGAAACAGCATCCATTTCTTACTCCTTCCTCATAAACTGCATAGCTGATATCACTGCCACCATTCCTAACACTAGCAATACTAATAGCACTCCCCCTCCCTAACATCCCAACACCCCTCTCCCTACATTGACACCCCACCCCTGCTCTTCATCCAACCTTACACTACAACCCATTTCCACCTCAACTGTAAAAAGATTACTCCTAAATCTTAAACCCTGGTCTAATGCTCCTGACAATCTTTCACCCACCTTCCTAAAGGTAGCCACTAATGCCATTGCTTACCCTATCATCATCCTGATTAATAGATCCATACAGGAATCTTATATACCCAATCTATGGAAAAAAGCTTATATTATCCCTCTACACAAGGGAGGCAAAAATCATGATATATATCCAACTTCCACCCTATTGCCATCCTATCCCCAATCTCCAAGATACTAGAAAAATGTATCCACTCCCAGATCATGCCCCATCTTTCCCATAACCACCTCTTATCTCCATCCCAACATGGCTTTCGACCAGGTCATAGCACTACCACTGCGTGACTCAGGAAAAACTGTCACAACCATACTCCTAGACCTCTCAAAGGCCTTCGATACTGCCTCCCACCTCCTACTACTATCACAACTCTCTCACTTCTATCTCTCCCCCACCACAATAAATTGGTTCTCTAGTTACCTTTCTGACAGGCAATAAGCAGCCAAATGACAAAATTCCTACTCATCCTACCTTAATAACCCTACCGTAGTACCTCAAGGCTCAATACTTGGACCCTTATTATTTAACATCTTTATCAATAACTTCCACACCTCTATCCCCAGTGCTGACATAATTCAATATGCAGACAATTCTACAGTCATCTGCTTAGCCTACTCAATCCCAAATCTGGTAGCCAAAACACAATCTGCCTTCTTCACCACTGAAGATTGGATGAAAACTAACCACCTAGTTCTGGACCCTAACAAAACAAAAATCAAGATCTTCACCCCATCAAAATCTACCTTATTATCCAAGCAGACTTTCAGAATATATAACCAAAACCAATTCATAACTGAAATTGTCACCCACACAAAACACTTTGGAGTAGTTATAGATGAACAACTAAAATTTTATAATCACATACAACAAAATATAAAAAAAAAACATTAAAAACCGTGATTGCTCTTCAGAAATAATGGAAACCTAACCCACTCCTCTAGAAAAACAATAGCATCCACCTACTTCCTCCTCTCTCTCTCATGTACAGTTCACCTATACTCACCAACCTCTAATGCGCCCTAAAAGCCAGACTAGAAGCCTGCTACAACAAGATATCCAAATTCACAACTACCTCAAAACACTCCTCCCACCACTGTAAGGCTCTCCAGTATCTAAACTGGTTTAAACTTCCAAACTACCTAGACTATCTACAACTTACCACTGCCCATAAATTTATCTTTAACCCCTCTGACTGCCCATTCCTTAGTTCCATCTTTACCTCCTACATTCCCAATAGGCCCCTTAGATCCGAGAACACAAACCTACTCCTGGTGTACAAGCCTAAGGGTTCACCTGGGCAGTTTATCTTTTCTTTCTCCTCACCATATAGTGGAATGCTCTCCCACTATCTGTTACAACTGTCCACAACCATGCCACCTTTAAATCTTGTCTACACTCTACCTCTCCTCTTCCTGGAAGTGCTCCGTCCCTCAATCCTCTGCTAACCCCCCCCCCATGAAACCTCCACTATTCCTGCTCTCAATCTTCTGCTAACCTCCCCCATGAAACCTCTCCACTTTACAAAAATACATTCAATGCCAAGGCCTACCATTAGCTAATATCTTATCCTTAAATCATAATGTGTATAAAGTCTAAATATGTTATATACTTTCTGTACAGGTAACATTGCATGTAAAACTCTCTACTGTGAATTGTATAACTCTTCTGAATCTTGTTTGTATAAAGTCTACATATGTTTTACATTTTCTGTACATATTACATTGTGAGTATAACTCTTTATGTGAATTGTATAACTCTTCTGGTTACTACAATATTTCTGTAATGTGCAATCTTTCTATTACTGTGGAGCTTTTCTCCCCGGGCCTCCAGTGAAAATGGGCTCTTTGTGGCCCAGTGGTTAATGAATTGCAGATAAATAAATAAATAATAAATAAAAAGAGTTGGCTCATATAAGTCCAATGGATATATACCAGGTGAACAATGGTAATTAGCACAGAGTATTAAGGCTCTGAGCTGTTAATGAGCTGTTTCCTATAGCTAAATGTACAGGGTTTGATTCATGCCACCTCTGTTTACCTAGTGTATCACACTAGATAGACATTTTTTTCTGTCTGTAATAACTATATAATGTAATTTAAGCTGTGAGCACTGAACCTCAGTAAAGTGCAATACATCAGATCCATCTGGTCACTATGCTTTGAATACAAAAATTAGAATATTATCAGATTACCCCTGAAGGTGATACTTGTGTCCAGTATGATTATCTGGTCAACAGATGCTTAAAAAATGAATAGCCTGGAGAAGGTACATACTAAAACCTGAAACAAGCAGCCCCCTGTGAATGTCCCAGGTTACCTGGGATACAGGAAGGGAAGCCTTCTCAGGGCCTCAGTGGGGCATTTCTTTTTGTCACACAGAGGCATGATCTGACCTAAAACACTGCACTACTTCTAGACCTGCTACTTTGTGTGAAGCAGAAATAAAGCTGTTTACAGCCATACATTCTAGCAAGGTCCTTAAAGTGCTTCCCAAACAATACTGCACCTCCAGGGAGATCTTTAGAGGAAGAGAAGGAACAGATAATGTGGCAGTTTCTTTGAGATAGAAAGTGTTACTTGGAGACATGGATAGAAACCTATGGCAATAGCATTTCATTAAAAACGTCTTTGTCTCTGTAGCATGGCACAGTACCTTAGAATTTCTGGTAATGGCAGATCCATTTCTGGTTCTTACTCTTTAGTATAAAGGTGCAGTGATTTCTATGTGGGTATTCATTAATGGATACATTTTTAATGGTTTGTTTTTCACCATGTAATGCATTAGGCAGAAATTCCTTGTATCAGACCTACTTGTCTAATAGCCTAGATTCTTTGTGACACTAAGCAGCAGCTAATTTTTTTGGGAGGGGGTGGGTGGTTGAGGTACCAGTACCATTAAAATGCTGAACTCTTCACCTAGGAAACAAAATCCAGGAAAACACGGGCTATGTTGCCACTCTGTAGACCTCCACTTATCCAAAGTCTTCAGTGCTGTGTCAAGTTCTGTTGCTCATACAGGAATAAATATATTAAGCTAGTGAATACGGTAAAAAGAACAGCTAGCAGGGTAGGAAATACAACAGAGGACAAGTGGTATAAGGAAGAGTTAATACAGCTAAACTTATTTTCACCTGATTAACAGAGCTAAATTAATGCTCACCTGTAACCTGATGACAGATAAGAAATGCAAGAAAACATATGTGTGCCCAAGACATTTAGGGAACAATGTGGTGGCATATAGTTAAAAAGGAAAGATGAAAGAGAAAACCTGAAACCATCAGATTAAAGAAATAAAGTACAATCTGAACATCAGAAAGTAGATTTCTTTGGAAAGTGTATCAGATAACTATAATAGATTATCTGAGGATGTAATGTGCTATAAGACCATAGGGTCATTTGAGAAGTTTTAGGATGAGAAGAAAATTAACAAGAAAAGTATAGCAAGTGGTCTTGTGCCAGAGAGGGATAAAGTCCTTAATGTGCCCCAAATGCCCCATGCTTGATTAATGGCACAGGTGAAGGACGAGCCACAAGAGGAAGATGAGTGTAAGATGACAAGGTCAGCTCACACATCCTCATTGGGGACAACCTAGGTTTATTGCAATATGCATCATGGGAGCCTAGCCAACTCTGTGCCACATGAGTGATGAGTTACTCATTGGGGAGACTATGTATACATGGAGGCATGTAGACATGCTTGCACCCCCTGAGGGCAATGATCACTGAGTTTGCAAGGCTGCCATTTGGGGGTGGGTGAAGGGCACACTCACTGGCAAGCAGTATAATGTTGCACCAGCATCTGCAAAACTCCTCATTGGCCCAGGATGGGGGTCTGTTTGAGTCTGAGGAGGCTGAGGAGGTCCAGTATACCCATTGCATGAGGAGAGGAGCTGGTGGTAGCTGATGGTCAGCTGTTCTGGAGGGAGAGGAAAAAAGGGAAAAGAATCATAAATCATAGGGTAAAATGGAAAAAATATCCGCACAAATAATGTACAATAGATAGACAAGTTTTTGTGTGTAACAGCTACAAAATGTAATTTAAGCTGTGAGTACTGAACTTCATTATAATGCACAACACATCAGATCCATCTGTTAACTATGCTTTGAATAAATAAATTAGAATTCAGTTAGATTAAAAATAGTGCACTAATATTACCAAACTAAAATATGAACATTGAAAAATGCAGGAGAATGGCAAATTAAGCAAAAACTAGTGTTAATGATAAAATAAGTTATATATAGCTTACTCAAATAAAGTTTTTAGGTTTGTTTATTTATTTATTTTACAGTTTGTTCACTACATAAGTGAAATGGTAAATTGACCCTTTTCAGTTATGAGACATGTGTAAAAGGCATCAGAAAGATACATGCTTACAATGGAATAGATATGTACAAAAATACAGTCCCCATTAACGAATGAGGAAGTTACAATTTAGTGATATAGTTTGTCATAGTTTTAAATGGGGCATGCTTTACATGGACATATATACACGGAAGCTAGTATCAATGCATGTATTTACAATGAAGACTTCTGCAGTAAATAAGATACCATTAGCCAGTATCTCAGAAGATAAAGCATTTGGTATCATTGTAGAGCTGTTCTTTCAGAGATTCTTAAAATTTTGTAGGGTATTACTAAGTTTAACAAAATTTTTAGAGTAGGACCTGCTCTGGAAAAGGCTTTTGCACCATTGCATTTTGGACTCTAGGACTGGAAAGTATGAGAAATTACGTGCTCCATAGTTCTGAGCACAGACTCCTGGAATCTTCAACATTCTCCCCCATATGAGGGAACATCCAATGTATTCTGTGTCATGTACAGAAACAGTTATGCAAGCATTTACAGGCAACAATTCTAAACTTCCTAGATTTGGTCACATGTTGTTAGTCAGTGAAGTTCCTTTCTAACCATTTCCGCCCCCACTGTCTAGTCTCCAATTATCTATTAGGCTTTTGTATGCCCTAGTTATCAACTTATCTGCAGATTCTTTGACCTGGCATCAATAGGTAGATTTACCCACCTTAGTGGATAATGCTGATGAATGCCTTTTCTCATGACTCCCCTATGAAAAAATAAAATATTAACTGCCTTCATCCAACATGCAGAATAGGACTCCATCAAAAATCCTATTCTACATGTCAGATTAAAGCACTTAATACTGTGAGAATAAACATACTTTTCCACCTATCCACGTAATTGAAATTTTGATACAGCTGTTTGTAGGTGGTGGTTGCAAATCAGAACTTATTTCTAAACTAATTGATGAGGTAAATCAAGTAGTCTCCTATCTTGCCTACATGATAAATAATGATGTACCTTGACTAGACTGAAGAACCAAAGGTCATAGATTGCAATAATGGACTGTGCATTACATGCACTATGAGTATATTAAAAATGAAATACTACAAAATAAATTATTGTAAGATGGGTGGCATCACTTTACTTGTTAATAGGAAAAACAAAACATCAAGTTTATACTTGAAAAACACACATTTTTCAAATGCTTTACAAAGAAATGTAATTATCTGTTGGTTTGTTTGTATTTTTGACTATGAAAATCAAACTGGGCATATTTAACAGAGGCCCAGGCCAAAATACTCCAGCAGATACATTTAAAATACTCATGACAAAACAATTTTTTTTACAAAGATACATTACATAGATAGTTCTTAAGACATCTATATACGAAAAGGTAATTGTTCTGAAGTTAAAATACAAAGATGAAACAGGTAATTCTTCTGAGGTGACATTATATATAATACTAAATTCAAAGTCTTAAACATTTACTGTGCAAACAGTACACGTGCCATATATGTGACAAGCAGACATTAGATATGACTTATATGACATGGGTAAGGAAGGCTACTGTGTAGTTGTTAGGATTAAATGAAAGGAATGTCAGGTGTGTGAAATAGTCAGCTGGCAGATAGTAGTTAAAACTAGTTAAAGCTAGAAGGGGAGGGATGCATTTATATAGCTAATGAGTCAAAGGTAACGAGGGTAAGAATACTAGGGTACTTATGGAACAAATCTGATTATAACACAGTGATGGAGAATATGTGAAGAAGACTGGTAAAGTGGGAAAGTCAGAAGAAACTAAAATGTAAACAGAGATTCAGGTAGGAAGGAAACTGAAGAGGAGTGGTACAAAGGTTTGTGTAGGATGGGACAGAGGTTATTCTCAGTTACAACCTGGGTATCTGACTACCGCCCTTAGTCTATACAAGGAAAAGAGAATGGAGACTGATTACAAATATATGTGCACGTACATGCCGAAAACACCAGAAACCTTATCAGTACTCACTACATGATCTGTGCAGGGTTTAAAAGGTTTGCATTCTTTGTAACAGATAACCTGAAAATGGAATATGGCAAGGTAACTTCTGTAGCATCTTTGAATGAAAAAGGCTTACACTACTAATGGAGACTGGATGAAAGTGTCTCCTCCCCAATTGAATTAGCAGGTAGGTACAAAGATTGTGCCAAACTAAAGATCTGTGAAACATAGTTTATTTCCCCTTCAGTGCAGACATTTTTTAATCCAGTATTACAATATACTGTAGAGTAAATAATTCTGAATACAAAGCTCAAATATATTGGTGGAAATATGATTGCTTTATGTTTTACACTTGTAGCATTTATATGTTTTCTAACATATTATGTTTTATTATTCCCTGATTCAGCTATGCTATGGCTTGTTTGCCTATGATGGTCATGGGACTACTTTTCACTATTTTAGCATTTTACATGGCTATATTATTTGTCCTGAAGAACTGTAAGCATAAGGTAGAGAGACAAATGTACTTAATACTTTATTTAATTAATATAGTATTCTCACATAGTGTTAATTTATATAACTTCTGCCTGTTATTAACATCACTGATAACCACAACAACATCAATCCCCTCAGTTTTGAATGCAAACATCTAGGATTTAACCTTCATCTGTCTCTAACTTTTTCAAACCATATAGATGGAATAATCAACACAGCTCCCTACTGAAATGTCAGCACTCAAAATGTGCTGACACACTGAAAAAAAACAATAGCAAATGCAAGAGAAGATCAAATCTTTAACATTACTCTTCTTTAACCTTCTTTTCTGCAGGGCAGCAAGCCCCTCTGTACCACACCTGATGTGGAGGCCAAGCCCTCCCTGCATACCCCACATTTATTTCTACTAATGAGAGAGCACCAATCATTGGAGAAAAGGGAATATTCCTTGAAATGGCCATCTCAGACTTGACATTTATAAGTCCATTTTTCAGCCATTCAGTTGCCACGTTCCACGACTTGCTGCAGTAGCTCCTGACATTTCATATGGTTACCAGTGAACACAGCATTACCTCAGCTTGAAACTCTTTTACAGAATCTCTCATTTACTCTCCCTTCTGCCCATTTTTCCATGGCCTAAAATGTTCTTTTCCCTAAACTTCTTCTGATTATATTTTACTTAATGCAAAATTTCCAAAGACTTCAGAACACAGAAAATAAAAATTGCAGATTTGCCCTCTTTGCTAACAGCAGATCTCACTATTGTAACCTCCTACAACATCTAAAATGGCTTCTAGTCAGTAAAAGGTCAAGTTTTTTCCTAGTTAGTTTGTTTGTGTCTTTCAGCTTTTCCTGATTAGGGATCACTACAGTGGAACTCCAGTCCGCTAATGATTGGTAGTTGATTTTTACGTGTCGAGTTACCAGCCCTGACGCACAACCTTCAACAAAGGAACGCCCATTCACGCATGTCTCCATGCAGAAGACACTCTAGCTGAGAATCAAACCGGACAGCATCTTACTGTGAGGCAACAATGCTACCGCAGCACCACCATCGCTATTCACAAAAGATTAAACAGTAACTACTGCACACCTTTGAGATGGAAACTATCCATCCATACCATAGTTTACTCCATAAGCGATATAAAGGAGAAAGTTATCACATTAAGCAGACCACCATATAAAACAGCTACTGCAGAAAATGTCTTCTTCAGACTAGGATTAGCCTTATGGAACAGACTCCTAACTGAATTAAGGAGACTGGAATTTCAGGGTTCAGAGTGGATTTCTCTGCATGTTTCCACAACAACACTGAGTGTAAGTGAGTTAAGGACAATGGTTAACCTCACCATTTACTATCAAACAGCATGCTACCTCCAGCAAGACAGTCACCATGAAATGTTAAATGACAGCAGCATGTTACCTCCAGCAAGATGGTCACCATGAAATGTTAAATGATAACAGCATGCTACCTCCAGAATGACACTCTTTCCCTGATTGTCATCTCAAAGGTTGCTGATTGCTTCCTGAAATGTCGAAATACCATATGGACCTTATCAATATATTGTAAATATTATAAATAACAATGGTTTTATTGTTAACTCTACCTCCACAACATGTATCTGTCTGTAAGACCCTTTAAAACATTTGATTTTGCATTTGTTTTTATGTAGTATACACTTGTTGAATATTTATACTATTTGTTTTTTTTCCTGTATTTTCAGGTAATGGCTTAAAAGGGTCTTTGAACAAACTCATTTACCTGATTACCAACTGTCAAAACATAATAAATAAATAGTTTTATTTCTACATGCTCTCTCACATGCCAGAGATTCTGTTTTAGTTTGTTTTGAAAATTACTTTGATAATTCACTCACAGTCTGCAATGAGGGATGAATCCTGACTTCAACCTAACTAGGCTGCGTTTGGATAACATCCCAGGTGCTGGAGGAGATGTCAGTGGAGGTAAGGTGATGCTACTGTAATGCATTTCTACTCATTGACAGAAGAGGATCGCGGCCTGCATTTGGAGATAAATACTTTGCCTGTAGTACCTGGTGGAGACTAGAGATGGACAAAAGTGCCTTCCTTCAATGAAGGGTATGATTTGCATGTATAATCACTAGTGAAAGAGGGAGACATTTTTGCACTTCACTAATTATGCCCAGATAGTAGGTCTTTGCACACTTACACATGCTAAGAACAGGTACACAATGAAAATCACCTTAGAGCTTCCTAGATAACAACCAGTGCTTTGAGCTGCTGTAACAGGTCAGATGTCAGTAGGTGTGGGAGAGGGGGCAACAAACATAAAAAAAATGCTAATTCCTCATAAAATCACTGTCTATGTTATATAAAAATGGGCATGTGGGATTATGCTTTTTTCTTTTATTTTTGCACTTTTTAATTCCTGTTACTTTGACATTGACTTTCTGTCCTAAGAATAAGTGAAAAAATTACTCAGTTAGTTGTTCACTGGTTATCTCAGCAGTAGAAAAAAAGATGATCAACTATTTTAAGTTTCACCCTCTGCCCTTACTATTGCTGGAGTATCTAAATTGATCTCTAATTACCCAGCTTTTCTCCATCTACATTAGCAATATGTGAAAGAATTATGCACACATTCTATCCAGTAATAGGAGGTTGTCTCATCTTTAGCCTCATAACATAGCCATTTCATATTGAATATTTTGCAGACAGGTTTAAATATGCCTGAGAGACTGAAATAGGAAAAAAAAAGTTATTCCGTAATCTTGGGAAATGTCAAACAGTGCATGTCATCACGAGGTTATTGAGCTCTGGCAGATAGTTTCTGCTTAAGCTAAACCCCAAATTGCTTACCATATTAAAGATATCAAGTGATTCAGAAGTCTTGGCTTTCACCTGAGCCTATGCAAGTTCTTCTGAAACCCTATTTTGACTCTACTGGTAAAAGAGGTAAAGAGACAAAAGTGTAAGGTCCATGCCTCAGTGTATTTAGGTGGTGAACGCTGTTCTTTTTCCTGTTTTGTTCTTTGGCAGCACATTTTATATTCTTGCATCAAACTGAACTTAGCAGCATCACCACTATGTATCACAGAATAGCAGGCCTAGTCCAGGTATCATGACAGAGAAGCATCACTGTTTGCACCTCTTCATACCCCTGGGGTGTTTTTTTTCTTCCTTTTCTGAGGCATCAACTAATATACTGCATGCAGTTTAGGAGATAAAAAATGGGTTAATGCTGTAAGGAGTTCATATCCATTATTCTCAGTTCTGCTGTGCTTAGATGCTCTGAATGTCTCTGGTGGAGCAGTCCTTATCATATAATTTATAGCATTCTATTTTAGTCTCCTGTATAGCTAATAACATTAAACACAAAGTGTGTAACTCCTGCCCAGCATCTGAATTTGCATACTTGCAAAATCATTTTATAGATACTAATGTGTACTGAAACAGTAAAAACAGCAGTGTGGTATATTAGAAAAATATTTAATGTTAATTTGCAAATATCCATTCAATAAATTTCAAACCTTTGTCATAAATCTGAAAAGTACAGTTCTGTACGTAAAACTTACCATAACATTAGATGTTTTGAAAGATAACTGCTGCACTACTCTTAGCTATATTGCTTATATCGTGCCAAGGATATAACAGCTGGCCAGCTTCCAAAGCTTCAGGGCACCTTCCACATGTCCAAACTGCCAGTAGCTCAAGCTGAACATATTAAAAGACAAGTTTGGGTGAAAAGCCCTTCAGAGTGTTCCTGCCTGCAGACAGAGGGAGGCTGGGCCCTGAAATTATAATGCTAGGTACAATAACAAAGTAAATGCTCACACCGTGGCATAAACAAATGTACAAAAAAACAAGGAGAATGAAGGGAAGGAGTGGCTACTGCAGCAGTGATCATTCAAACTTCTACTGTTATGGTTAGTTTTACTTAGACAACTATATTACATTCATCATTGTGATCACTGTTGTAGTAGCCTTTGCCATATGGGTAGATTGCCATAGCTAACTACATCTGCAAAGTGGAAGGAGAAGAGTCAAGTAACCCTGGTAAATGGTCTTAGCACAGCTTGATCTGGATCTAGAGAAGGAATCAAAGTAGAGAAGGAATCAAAGTAACCCTGGTAAATGGTCTTAGCACAGCTTGATCTGGATCTAGAGAAGGAATCAAGTCTATAGTGTTTTGTAAAAGCATGTACAGAGGACCAAGTAACAGCTTCACCATGATAATCTTGGGGGATTCATTCTGAATCTTCAGAAGTACCCTGGATACTAGTGGAGAGGGAGGAAAACCATATGGGAACATTCCTGTTCAAAGAAAAGAAAAGGCATCTGTCTTCCATGTCTTCTTGCATGGTGTCCTTGAACAGAATCTTGCTTGATTACTGAAAAGGAGGCAAAGAGATTTACTTGAGAAACTTCCCATAGATGGACTTTGCATACTTACACATGCTAACACATGGAAGACTGCCTGATCTAGTTTCCATTTCAGAGGGTCTGCCCTGGTCCTGCTCTGCTTATCTGCCACATAATTTTGTTCTGATGGAATTTAGGATGCCTGTAGAGTGAGATTTTACTGTGATGCTATAACCCAAGCTAAATGGCTAGTCTGCAAAGAGGGTACAACCTGGTTCCCTGTTGCTTGTTGATGTACCAGATCACTGTGGTATTGTCTGTAACCACTTGAAAAGGTTCTGAGAACCAAAGATAGTTCAGAGAGTTGAGTGTCTTGATCAGGGCAAGCATCTCTTTGGTATTTGCATCAGGAAGTGAGAAGAGGAGACCTGGATTTAAGGATATCTTTTGTCTCCACCAAAAGATTTCTCTTCTGACAGTCTCCAGTACTGGGTTTTGAAAACATAAAGGGTGTTGATGCTGTGACCAAAGAGATTTCAGATACTACTGTTTCTTTCCCATGTGGAGCTTTGCTGGGCTATCATGAGAGCCATAGATGCTATGAGACCGAAAATCCTGAGTTATTCCCTCACAGTGATCAAAGTCTGCATGGAAAACCTTAGAAATAAATCTAGTTAAAGATATAGTTTTCAAGGGGAAGAAAAACTCCTTGAACTGAGATTCTTGGCACTTTGGAAAATACTTTGCAAAGATATGCAAGACATCTAAATATGGAAAAATGTGGATACCCTGTAACCTGAATGAGCTATAACTAGAGCTAGACACTTTGTGAATACTCTTGGTGCAGTGGACAGTCCTAAGAGTAAGGCAGAGGACTGATAATGTGATCCAAATACACAAAACCTTAAGAAACACCTAAATAAGGATGTGATGATAAGCATTTTTAAGTCTAGTGTTGCAAGGGAACTTGAAAAAGGAAGAAGAGGTAACAGGTTGTGAAATGACATAATTTTGAATTTGGGCACTATCACAAACAGGCTTAGGAAATTCCAGAGCTGATCTCCAAGAATTTTCTTTCTTTAGCACTAGGAACATCCTTGAATAAAAAACTCTTCCCTTCATGGGAAGGAGGAATTGGTTCTATGAACCCTTGGGACAACATGTGATTAAGAACTGATGGAAACAAAAAAGTGTGATCTAGAGGATAAGAAATGACCACCTGGAAAGGAAGAATTTCCTCTCACTGCAATCTGTAACCTTGATGAATGATTATCTGAACCCACTTGTCTGAAACTATCTGTTGGCCAATAGAAAAATGGAGACTGAAACTTTCTGGAAGAAAAAAAGCAAAACGTGCCGAGATGGGAGGAGCTGACAATTGACATTTAACACTAGCAGTTCACAAAAGTTACATTTTTGACAGAAAAAAATGATAGAAAGTACTTTCAACACTATGACAGCCCCTTAGCAACACTTTTAAACTGATAGGAAAAAATACATTTTGAAAGTACATAATAGTCTCAAGACATTCCATTAAAACACAACACTCATAACTTTTAAATAACCTTCCCGAACAGCGAAGTAAAAAAAAAAAATCAATAAAATTAAGAAAATGGAAGTTTGTTTTCCCCCCTAAGGTAACTTATGGTCCAACAAAGAAAAAAACACAAGCTGACCGTTGATCCTCAAAATTCTCTGAGGAGAGTACTCTTTTGCGGCAGTAAAGCTCTGAAGGGTTTGTGTCCAAACTTGTCTTTTAATCAACTCACCTCAAACTGCTTGACAGTTTGGGCACATGGAAGGTGCCTTGAAGCTTTGGAGGCTGGCTGGCTGTTATACCCTTGACAGGATATAACCCATATAACTTAGGCAACTGAAACAGTGATCAGTATGATGAACATCTGCTAATTACTGAAGCAGGATAGAAAATATTAAAAGCACTAAAATTAACTCCAATTTCTGGATGAAGAGTAAGAATCTATAGTTATTATAAGTAATATTACAAGGATAAACTTACTACATGGTTAACTGAGGGTAGAAGTGCTTTGTGAAGTGGGATCTTACTAGGGTGTTCAGGTGAAATATATTGCCTATAAACACTAATAATGCAATTTGTTTACTGGATTATGCACACACACACACACACACACACACACACACACACACACACACACACACACACACACACGCACGCATGCACGCACACACACACACACACACAAAACTCACTGACGCACATGCATGGAAGCAAAAGATAGGAAAATATGCCGGCACAAAGGTATATAACTCATTCCTTCTGCACACTGACAACATGAAGAAGTCAGCAATGTGAGGAAGAAGAGCACACAGATGGGACATGGCAAAGTTTTTTTTATTTTTATTTTTATTTTTTTATTTAGGCTAGGGTGCTGGAAATGCATGGGAAGATAAAAAGATCAGAAGTAGTAACTAAGCATTTGTTTTATAAGTTATAATGGAATAGAATATAACCGTGTCTTGTGAGAACACAAACAGAGGAAGAATAATTTTACTTCTTAGCCTGAGAGCAATTTGCTACTTTTATGCAAATGAAATATAACATATGCATATCTCTTTTGTTGGAATATCTAATTTATTTTAAATGCACAGACAGATGCATGCTGGGCTTTTTTATAGTCAGTCTGTTATTGTCAGTGTTAATATAGCTGTGAGCATCAAAGGAAGCATAATAAATTAACAGAAATGTAGGTAGGAATATGCTATATCTATTATTTTTCAAATCCCTACAGACACCAGTGC
Source organism: Protopterus annectens (assembly GCF_019279795.1). Classification (NCBI taxonomy): domain Eukaryota; kingdom Metazoa; phylum Chordata; order Ceratodontiformes; family Protopteridae; genus Protopterus; species Protopterus annectens. Next base: position 200,789,244 of record NC_056731.1, read on the forward strand.
TGCACAGCGATGGTTTTTTTTTACAATATGCAGTTCAGCAAAACAGTAAACTTGGTAACATTAAATATTCGATGAAATTAGCAGGAGATATCATGCTGTTTATTATTTAACTGGTCAAAAGCACAGAAGGCCCAAACCTCTGAGAGTATAGTACAGAGGGATAAGGCATTTTACTACTAATAAGAGTCGTCCTATGTACTTGGGTTTGAGTTACAGTCTAAAACTGTATCTTCTTGTGTGAACCTGAACAGGACAATTAATCAGGCTAGTGTTCAGACATTACCCCGGAATGGAAACACTTTACATAATGAACTTACAATATTAACAACAAAAATTAAAAAGAAAGACGTGAAAAGGTTTTGTGGAGATGACTGAAATGCCAAGTTACAACCATCAGTTTGTTTGCAAATGAGCCTGTGAAAATCATTAGTTGTATAAATTCTTATACCACTTTCAATGTCATTCTGAGCAGGCTGGGTTCACTTCCCAGAAAAGATGCTTAACTCTCTGTTCAATATTCATTTATATTATGACTATACGGATTCACTTCAGAAGCTCGAAATACTGAAATCTCGAATTTCAGTATCTCAAGCCCAAAAAGTTGAATCCACAAAACAACGAAAACTAAAAACCGCGAAATTCAAAACCTCGAATACCGGAGATTTTGAATTTTGCAGTTTTACTACATACACACACACATCATCCACAACACAAACACACAATCACTCTACTACATGAAAGCAGGGGGGGCAAGCCCCCCTGCACCCACCATGTACCCCTACTTAAATATTTTCACTCCGAGGTCGCACTATATACAAACACACACAAAACACCACCACACAAGTTATTTTCTCTTCGCACACACACATCACAGCAGCAAAACACACTGATACACACCACAGCCCCTACCCAAACCCCTTAACACACACACATACACACACACACACACACACACACACACACACACACACACACACACACACACACACACACACACACACACACACACACTTACCTGAATACATAACCATAGCGGAAGTTTAGAAGCATGAAATTCAAAACCTCTGGTATTTAAGGTTTTGAATTTCATGCTTCTAAACTTTCGCTATTATGTGGATTTGGCTTCTTGGGCTCGAGATGCTGAAATTTGAGATTTCAGTATTTTGAGCTTCTGAAGTGAATCCAACTATACACCTCATTCCTGGAACTGTTAATAGAAACATATGTGTACCATATACACACTAAGGATTAGGGAGAATAATATAATGGATGTTAAAATCAGAAGACAGAAGAAAGGAATAATATAAAATATTGCCAAACTAATCAACAAGAAAGCTGTGCTCCATGTGAGTATACAAGTAAAAATAAAGTTTGTAAAAAAAAAAAAACATGAAGGGTTTAAGAATTGAGTTTAAAGGAGTACAGTAAAAAGCACAAAGAGGCAGGGCAATATAGAAAATTATTACATGGTACCGGAAATATGTATACAATAAGGGCAAACTATCCCAATGGATCTGCAGGAAGAACTTATCATTTTATTTTGTTTATCCTTTGTTTTTTTTCCACATCAGTCCATGAGGATAGCAACTTCATTTCAGGAGAGACCTTAGATGGTACTTATTTGGCAAGTGCATTGGGGAACATTCTTTACTACTCGTTTCAAGTGGAAGAAGTATCATGACAAGCCATAGGGTGGTTGCAAGATGGCAGGCATTCAAAGTGACCTTGGTGACACTTCTGTATAGAATAATGCAGCAGGTGGTGTTGTATTGCACGATGATGGATTACCTGAAAAAAGTGCAGCAATTGCTTGATGAAGATGAATCAGATTATTGCAAAGCAAAATCATGGGGTCAGATTCTTGATAAGATAGTACTTTTTGAATCTACTAATGTTCAAGCTATTGAGAAGGAATGGATATTATAATGTAAAGGCTTTATTGAAATTGATGTTCCATTTTGCCAGTTGTACCTGTATACCGCAACACCAAGACAGGTGCTGTTTCCTCTGAGAATTTACCATCTTGTACATCAGTATTGCAAAGATATGTATAGACTCTGACTCTACAAAATGATTTTAGAAAATGAGGCATTACCTGTAATTAGAAATTCTTCCATATTAGATACCCCAATTGATAGGCATGCAATCTGCATGATTTAATTGTTCCACTGGGTTTTAGTGTGGTGGATGCTCACAGTTTTATCCATTTAGGTAAAGAATCATTTTGTAAAGTTTCTTTTGAGTATAATTTTGGCTATCAGATTTTGCAAGCTTATTCATAAATACAACTATGTTTGCCAGGGGTACAGTATCCCTTCCCTGCTGTTCATTTATCTGTTAAAAAAATTATTAATGTACAATTTCATGTGGCAAGCAATACAGTATATATGCTTAAACAATTTTTTTCAGAGTAAATGTCAAGAAATGTATGAGGTTTAACAAATTCTCAATGATAGACATGTTGAAATGGAACATGGGAAGTTTGGGTGAAGCTAAAAATAAAAAAAATGGTTAAAGTCCAATATTTCCCAAGTGTGGTTACAATTTTGGGATATAAATTGCATGTTATGCACATTAACTAACCCAAATCTTGTTTTTTGGAGGAGGGTATTCATAAGACCATTTATTTCGGACCTGTCCTAGACAAAACTGTACAGAGTTTAGAGAGCTGAGACATGATAAATATCATTATGAAAAAGTGTGCAGAAAATGCCATCAGTCTAGACATTTTTAGTTTGATTGTCCTCAGTTAATAGAAACTGAAGACACAACGTTTACACATATAGCTTCTGAGGATAGTACCTGTAATATGGATTATTTGCATGAGGAAACTAAAGGGGATAAAGGTAATCTAAAAGAAAATGAAGAAGATAAGGAAGAAACTTGTAAATATGTGGGATCGGTGTCTCGGAAAGGTGAACGGCAAGATGTTGTTGGTGACAGAGTCAGCACCAGTGACAGAGCAGAGAAAAAAACAGGACTCTAGGTGAAAGATCATGTTACAGGAAATTATGACAAAGGGCAAAGAAAGTTGTCAAAATGGGAAATGATAAATTAATACCATTACTACAATGTGTGGAAAATAACTATATAAATGACTAATTAATTGAAGCATTGTACTCTATGGGTACAATATTACCTATACCAAGACATGAAATAATAACAAAATGACTAGCTATTTATTAATTAATCTATACTATGTTGATGGAATGCATTCATGTGTAAACAAGATTTTACAGTCAAGATTTTTGATATATACATGCATATGATATATTTGATGTTCTCTGATTTTAGTTTTGTTTTCCTTGAGTAGAGGCTAGAGCTCAATAATATTTCTTTTTTATGCTAAATGTTTTATCTTGAAGGTAAATCTGAACGACCAATCTTTCTGCTTAACAATGATTATAAATTTTTTATGTATCTTTAGTGAATAGAATTAAAAAAATTGACTCTCACATTATAAAAAAAAAACCAAACAGGCTTTATATTTGGTAGACACCGTGATAACAACATCAGAATATTAACTATTATTTGGAAAGCTTTGAAGATAACGTTTTCCTCCACTTCAGGTCTTTATTTCAACAAAGCAAAAATCAAAACATATACTTGAATAGAGATGTGATGTTTATCATCTGAGTGTATCAAATTAAAATACTACTATAACTTTAAATTATAATAAAATTCAAAACTTAATTCAAAAAACAAATTGATACCTGGAATATAAAAACGTTAACATTTTTGAAAGATAATTTACATAAAATAAATGGTATTACCCCAAATAAACTATATAGCATAGCAATTTCCCAAACAAATGGGAAATGATACTATTTCCATATTTAGTGTGAATGGAAACAGTATTAAAAGTGAATCTCATACAATTACAATAATATATTTTTGTACTGCCTTGGTTTCTGATATTGCTTATTAGACATAGGATAGTTACTGCTTATACAAAAGTTAATAATGGAATCCATAAGGGGTCCAACAGTCATATGGATGTTTGATAAAGATTTCTGTTCATTTATAGCAGTGTTACTTAAAAAAAGTAATCACGTTAGACGTTTCGGTCGATTCTCCAGGTAGGATCCTTGAATGTGATACGAAACTCTCTATGAGATTTTTTGGTTTAATTGTTCTGTATGCCTGACAAGATATAAAGATAGAGAGAATTTATTTTTTGGTATTGCAACCATTGGTTACAGTAATTATGAGAGTACTAGAAGTTGGGGATTGGGACTGAAATATTTGTACTAAATACTAAAGATATTATATGATGTCAAATGTGTTTGAGATGTCTGCATGTACGGTCAAATATTAATATGTCCAAGTTTAGGTCCTACTTATCTGAGAGCATGAGACAGATTATTTTGTCTTTTATGATGCATTTTTTTCTATGCTGAACTGAAGCGTGTGTCTTTAAGTGATCATAAAGCTTTGTATTTTATTTTAAGTGTTACCAAGGGCAATATTTAATTAATGGGCGGTTTACCTATTCTTAGTCTTGAACTAAGTTTTATATAGATTTCTGGGTACATTTATCTCTGAGAAAGTTTTATAAACATGGACACTGTTTGGAGGTTTATAAATCTGAATGTTATAGTCTGTATTGTGACATGGAAAATACTTTATGGGAGAAGAAAAAAAAAAAGACATTATAAGATACTTTTGAAACATTTTGAAAACACTTACCTCATTGTTCTTTAATTAACCATATGGAAATGGAAAGGTTGTGGTCTGAGATGACCACAGAAAGAATTAATTTATTGTTATGTAATCAGAAATATGTTGTGCAGGGCACAAACTAGAAATGTTGCCTCTATCATGTAAGAAAGTACAATCTGATTATTATAGAATGTTCAGTATAAACAATTCCCATAATGTAGTTGCCACTTCTCAGCAAGTCATTTTTTCAATAGTTGAATAAAATGTTGAGAGTATTTTTACACCATAGTTACTATACATACATTTTGAATGTCCCTGAATCATTAAACGATGATAATGTGTATTTGGATGAAGCAATTACTATAGACAAATTAAAGTTTTCCCTACAGTAAATTGTAATCCCTCCCCTGACACTGAAGGTATTGTTGGAATAACCATTTGAAATGAAAAGGAAAATAAATGCATTTATTACTAATATCGTTATCCGTGGTCACCATTAGTATTATCATTTCTGCTATAGCTGTTACTGTTCTTTAAGCCATTAAGCATTGCATGTATAGTGTCTTTGTTACTGTGTCTAGGTTGAAATGATTATTTTTGCCTTCACATATAGCTTAGAATTAATTGTGCTATTTCCTGCCATAGCATGTAATGTTATGCAATAAAATTTCTGAAAACAGAGGGCATGAAGCCTTACCATATTAAAGATATGACCTGGCTTCAACAAAAGGCATGCAATTAAGGTTGTTTTCATAGCAAAGAGAACCCTGGAATGTTCAGAAACAAACATGCAACATGAACCTGAAGCACAGGGCACCATCTGCTAAACATCCGCCTAACATCTAAATTGAGTATCTGCCTTCAGCACAACCCTAATGGTGCCATCAACACATAAAACCATTGATCTGATGCATGAAACTATATACACTCTACTTCTCAAGTATTAAGGTGTCAAGAGGTCAGAAAGGAATGATAAATTCACAGGATGTATGGAATGGGGTTCAGGTGCCTAGGCAGCGAGACATTTCCCTGTGGTACATTTGACTGGGGATACATGGCTGAAGTGACATTCAGCTGCAGAGAAATATGGCTGTTTGCAAATTCCCTGTGGGCAAAGAGAAGCACACACTGCTATGCTCACAGCTTTAATAGGCAAATGCATGGCGGCAGAAGAAGTAATGAGTCTTGTGCTCAGTGTACAGTACATACAACTACAACATGTAGAAGTGTGCTACAGTATGGAGGAAATCCTGCAGGCTACTGTAGTCACATTTGTGCTCCAGTATGCATTTTAGGTAATGTTCCCTAGACACTGTGAAGGGGGTAGCGGTCCACACACTCCAATTATAAAGGCACTGCCCATTGTGCATTGCATTTTTACTTCCACTGTCATGCCCTCTGGCCAGCCTGCTGCTGATGCCTGCCATATTGTTTGTTGTCTCATGTTCTCTTGGGGACCATGGCCATTGTTTTCCCCCTTTGCATTTGGTTATTAAAGCTGTGGGCATGGCAGTGTATGCTTCTCTTTGCCCTCAGGGAATTTGCAAACAGCGATATTTCTCTGCAGCTGAATGTCACTTCAGCCAGGTGTCTCCAGTCGAATGTACCACAAGGAAATGTCTCGCTGCCTAGGGGCCTGAACCCGTATGGAATGTGATGTCTGGAATTCCCTCTTCTTTCTGGATGCAATGTTAAACAAAGATAATGAATTGTAGTACAGTAAACAGTTAAAGTAAAGGCTTGACTTCATCAACTGTAGAGACAGAACAAAGAAATTAAAAATTCCTCTCTGTCCTGAAAAATATGTATACTGCAGCAGAACTGAACTCAGTCATTCATTTTGGAATCAGCCATTTTGAGTTCAGTTAGACGTGCATCAGTCAAAGACTTTTGGTCAGGAAGAGTCAGACTTTGAGTCAAATCAGACATTTTGGACTTCAGACTTTCAGATATTCATCTTCGTGCTCCAGTCATACATGGAAGGCTGATTGTTGCCAACTGGCAGATAGACATTAAAAGGGCATTGCTAATGGACTGACATAGCTTTCTGCACTCTGGAAAAGGAACCAAAGACTATGATAGCATCCTGCCAAATCTGGAACTGTCAAATCAAAACAGCAAATCAATTGTCAGTGAGAGAAAGTCGAGTGTGCCAGATGGATGCATTTACCATGATTCCCAATAACTAAACAGGACTTCAGCCTACAAGAGTAACCAGCATCAAGGAATCATTATCGGTTTTGTGGAACTGCCAGAAAGAGCGTGGATAGAGAATGCACAACTATTCCACTATGCCCATCAAGGACCAATAGACATAAAACTGGGGATTGAGTAATTGGTTTTAGTGCATGCCTTACCATAATGCCAGGAACTACTGTGAGTTGATGTTTTTTCTGACTTTCCTGTTTTTTTGCAAGTTCATGTTATTAATCAATGCCAACTCAGAATTAAGTTAATGATTTATTCCTTATGTGCTAATAAATTCTGCTTTTATCCAAAATTCAACTTGGTGCATGCTAGCTATTTTAATTTTGGCTTGACTGTACGCTAAAACAGTAAGATTTGGAAAGGGGGACAAATAAGTGTCGAGCCAGCTTATTCTCACCCACAGACAAATGCATAGCTTATAATGTAAAGTATTGCATTCCAACTTAATTGTTTTGACAGTATTCCATATACATCCTATAAAAGTATGAATTTGTCACAAAAGTCCATCTTTTCATTGTTATTGAAAGAACAATTAAAATATAGTATCCACATTGCCAAGGGAGAGAAGAAAATTTGTAGTATTTTCTGTTTCAGCTTGCTTTCTAAATGACTTCCTATCACAACAGTATATTATATGACACAAGAGTATCTTCAGTGGGAATTAAAGGAGATCAGGTAATTTGAGATAGATTCAGGTTCTTCTAATAAGTCTAAGCCATCCTGCTGATCCAGGACTACTGAGTAACCATTTCGGGAGGAACAGACAAAGAAATACCATTAGATCTTCAGAGAAATGATTACACTCCTTAACATCCTGAATCTCACAGAGTACATCAAATTTACCTAAGCCAAGAAGCTGTGACTGGCAAATGAACAATGGCAGATGCCAGCTAATCTAGCACATAGTTGAGCATAAAATGTGTATTCCAAGATAAGATTCAAGTATATTCTAATAAATATTAGTTATTCCAGCCTACAAGTCATGTTCAGGGAGAAAACATAAAAGGGAAACTCATGAATTACAATAAAATGCAGGAAAACTGTAATCAAAATATTAATAATAGATGCAGGATGCTAAATTGGTGCTAATCTGATCAAATAAAAGCTTCAGATCTAGTTTAATGTGGTGATACTCCTGTATACCATGACATACCTCATGTATAAGCATCTTCTGAAGACTGAATCTCACATGACCAAACTGTAGCAAGGAATTTAAATGTAATCCTACTTCCTATGCACTAAATAAGTGAAACTCATTATGTAAAGGATATCATTACGTATATCATACATAAAAAGCTGTACTGTTTTTTTGTTTGTTTGTTTGTTTTTTTTAAGCTGGAATGGTATAAAGGTCCAGATATGCTTTTTAGGCATAGTCGCAGCTCAGAAACAATAATACAGTTCAGTGATTTCATTCCACGTACACATTTACAGAAAAAAGCATGTACACACATGCAAGTAAAAGCATAAGCAAATCAGTAGCAAAAGGGCAGTATATTTGAAGACAATGTATGAATCAGTTAGTAAAGTGATCATCAGCGTATTAATCAGCTTAGCATATTTAGGTGACGTGGATAATCAAAAAGTAAGCTATAAATGTCAAGATTGTACCATTCATCTGGGTTTGTGAAAGCAGTCACATCTATTTGCATCAAAATGATTTTTAACTGTTTAGGAAATTATTAAAAATTGTTGAATCCTCCTTAGTAAGCAAGTGTTTATTTCATAATATTGATGTGAACCATTGTGTTACAAGGAATGATATAGCAGCCTGTAATCTAGCTCTGAAAGTTTACAAGTGTTATTAGAACTGATATTCTGAAAATCATGATGTATGTGATAGTGTTGCTTCTTGCACACACAAGAATGTATTTGTTAGCAGTCCTTGATTACAGTTTTGAGTCAATGACTAGTATTAAAAAGAAAGTCAGGCTTATGAAGGAGTAAACTATGAGCATACTTCAATGCAAAATTATGTCACACATTAATAGCTAAACTTTTTTAAATTACATAACATAAGGCGGTTTCGTATAAGTATTGTTTTTTGCCAGGGTGACCTTTTCCCAACTCAGAGAGATAGCATAGCCTACAAGTTGTGTTCAGGGAGAAAACATAAAAAGGAAACTGATGAATTAAAGGTGGATAAGACCAGGAACATTTTGAAACAGAATCATCAGGAGAAGCAAGAACAGAAATGATAGGAGTCAGACCTTAAAATGGTAAAGTGAGTTCAAGCCCATAAAAAGAAAGGAGGGGACTGAAGTAACGAGAGAGAGAGAGAGAGAGTATGCCTAGTGTTACTGCAAGAATGAAAATTTAAGGTGAACATAAGAAACTTAAGAATAAAATATTAAAATGCAAAGATGAAATATTAAGAAGAGAGAAGATCGGAGAGGAGAGCGGCTGAAAGATGGCTAGAATCTTGATGGACAGAGCAAAAGAAGTTAAAGGTGATATTATGGGAGATGGTTGAATATAATGGAAGGCAAGAAGGAATTCTAGGTACAGATGTGGACTGAGCTCAAGATGCAGCTAATGGGAGAAACAATGACACATTGACAAGAGAGCAAACATAAGGGCCCCGAAGGAAAGAAAAGAGAAGTTACTATTGCATGGCATTGAAAAAGGAAAGAATAGCAACAGAACTGAAAGTGGGTATGAGAAGAACAAGATAAAAATCATAAATTATTTATAGATGTTAGAATTCACAGTCAAACAGATATAGAACAAACAGTTAAAATGTTATTTTCTTGGGCATTAGGGGATAAGGAAGCAAAGTGTCTTGTTTGGAGGCTGACAGAATGTAAAATTGAAATACTGTACTGAAGATGTTGAGGATTAAGTGGGGTGAAATTGCAAAAGAAAGAGGCATAGACCTCTCTTTTTCTCAGCCCTCATGTTAAGCAAATATGCACTGTTTGTATGTCAACATTACTTACCATGCTTGTTGTGACAATTAAACAGCAAGTACTGTGTTTCAGGCATCATTTATGCAAATATAGAATTGTATGCAAATATTATGCAGGAACTAAAATTGACCCCCCCCCCCCACACACACACACATACACACTTGTGCATTGATAGATGGGTGGATAGAGAGATAGCTTTATTTTCTAAATGAGACAACAAGTACAAATGGAAAACATAAAAAAAGAGTCTGATGCTTGGAGTACTTTTACCGAGATGCAGAAAGAGGATGAATCATTTGCTTTAGGCTGCAAAAAATGTTGATGTCCATATTCACACTTCTGACCTATTCAAAAAATACTATTCTAAAAACAGAACATAAATGTAACTTAGAAATCTGGAGAAAAAAAAACAACATACAATGTGATAGAAACTGACTGGAAATAACACACATGCAGCCATCAAAACCAGGTTTCCTAATAGAGAATCTGAATTTGTGACTGTCAGGAAAAATGCAGTTACTGCTGTAATTATTTCCAGTACACATGCATAAAATGTTAATAATATCAGAATTGCTGTCTTATATACAGTAAATGACCTCCAGTATATTGTAAAACATTTTCCTGAACTCGATGTATAATGTATTGACAAGGCCATATGATCATGCATGGGGGATGGCTGGATGAAGGTTACTAATAAAAACAGATAATAAGGAAAAGGAACAGAAGAAATCAAATGTCATCATGGAAATACTGAATATAGAATACAATAAAGGAATAAACATAATAAGTGTCACTGTTAGAAGAGTATAGAATAGAGAAGAGATCAACAAAAATACTTAGAAAGATAAACAGGATAAAAGCAGTGCACAGTATTCCAACAGAGCAGGATCTATTGTACATCACTATAAATAATAAACTAAGGATATCATCACAGGCAGAACAAAATAGAAGATATGCAGATAAACAAGAAAAGGTACAAATTCATTGATAACCCAAAAATGTTTTTAGAGAATTGAGAAACAAAGAAAAGGGAATAGAAACATCACCAAAGAAGAAGAAATAGATATGTTTTGGAGAAATATTTATGAAGACACTGTATAACACAAAAAAAAAAATACTGAATGGATAGAAGAAGTAAAATAATCTGTAAAAAGTTCAAATTTACAGGATATGAAATGGGATGAAGTAACAGCTAGAGAAATTGAAACAAAATTAAGAAAAAGCTCCTAAGCAGAAAACCCCAGGCCCAGATGCAGTACCTAAGTTCTGGCTAAAAGTATGAAGATCTTCTACATGAAGATTTAGCCCTAAGTAAGAACTACTTATATGTGCATCCTGAACAAATACTAACCTGGTTAACAACAGGGTAAATTATACTCCTTAAAAGTGAACCTGCAATCTATCCTAAAATCTATAGTTCAACACTTGCTTTCTTACAATGTATAAAATATACAATGGAATTAATGCCGGCAAGAGAAGAAAACTTAATCATGACAAAAGAACAAAAAGGTAACAAAAGAAAGTCATATGGAACAAAGGATCATTTGCCGTTAAATAAAATCATAATGGAGAATTGTAAAAAGTGGATGAATCTAAGTATGGCATGGATAGATTACAAAGCACCCCCATTCATGGATAAAGGAATGCTTAAAGATGTGTAAGACACACTGTACATCAATTTCATTGCAGTTACTATGAAACAGTGGCAAAACACTATGCAGCTAAGCCATAAAAATGTAAAGAGGGATATTCCAGGGTAACTCTTTGCACTGTTGCTCTTTTTTCTTGCCCTTAACCCATTAAGCTGTCTACTTAACAGGTTAATACATGGTTATAATTTGGCTTCCAGAAAACAACAAAGTGTAAAGACTTCTCATTTTCTTTTTAGAGATGTTTTAAAGCTGTATAGCTCATCAAAGGAGCAGCTGAAAACACAACTGGAAGTGGTAAAACTTTCTCAGATGATATAAAACTGTCATTTGGTCTTGGTGATGTGCAAAAGTAACATTTAAAGCAGGAAAACTTCAGCACAAAGAAAATAGTCTGGTACAGGAATGTGATATAAAAGAACTTGAGTACAAATACTTGGGAATTTATTTATTTATTGACATTTGATTATTAAAACTGTGGTGGTGGTGCTGCGGTAGCGTTGTTGCCTCACAGTAAGTTGTCATCCTGTTTGATTCTCAGCTAAAGCGTCTTCTGTGTGGAGACATGCGTGAATGGGCGTACCTTCGTTGAAGGTTGTGCGTCAGGGCTGGCAACCCGGTATGTAAAAATCTACTGCCAATCATTAGTGGACCGGAGTTCCGCTGTGGTGACCCCTAACCAGGAAAAGCCGAAAGATACAACATTGACATTTGATTATTGAGAAATTATTACAAAATATTTTAAGGACAATAATTTTTCAATCTTCAAAAATAAAACAAAAACATCTGCAGTTTAAATAATTATAATAAATTAGACAAAGTAAAAAACATTAGTTAAGAATCTATTCAAGGTATATAACAATAATTTAATATTTAGAAACATTTTAGACAGTTTGTAGAGAAATTAAAGGTAAATTAGTCTAATAGAAATAGGAATTGCACTATGAAATGAGTGAAAAACAGGCTTATGATATATTTAAAGAAAAAGTAATGGAAGTGAAATTTGATAGCAGTAAGGAAGTAAACGAAAAATGAAAATGTACTTGCTCATATTTAGGGATGTAGTTTGTCCTGATTTTGAGCAGAAACAGAGACATATTTTAGCTAGGAAGTCTTTCAGAGTGGATTTGAAAGTTGGAAGGGAGGGTATAGACCAGATGTATACAGGTAAGGAGTTCTAGGCCTTAGAAATCTTGTAAAAGTGCAGACAATGCCCAGCAGATTTACTAGTTTTGTAAACAGACAGATAGAGGTTGTTGGTCACTGGATCACAATGATCAATCAGGAGCATGGTTGTGTAGAATGTTTTTTAGTGCTGAACAGGCAGATGGATGCTGGATAACTTTATAGGGTTATTTATTTTTAGTACAATTGAGAAGCATCCTGAAGTTTTCAGAATATTGAGGTGTTTTATATTTTTGCTTTGCTTTCCATGCTTTTTCTCTATCCTGCATTAGCATTCTACTCTTTTTAGATAGGAAAATTGTATTATTTGTTTTCCATCTGTTCCTTCTAGGAGGTACAAGGCTATTTAGGATATTAAGAAAAGTTGTATTGAATTCAATTACAGCATCATCTAAGGGGATGATTTGTAGGATGTTACAGTTAATAGATGATAGTGTAGTAATGAACATTTCTGGGTTAAACTTGGAAAGTTGTATGTTGTTTTATAAATATGCTGTTTAACTGGATGTGTTTGATGTCTGGTCATATAGATTGAGAGATGGTCACTGGGAGAGTCTGACACTGTACTTGTGGTGAAGTGTTTGTTAGGGTCTGATACTAGGATCCAGTCTAATAGAGAATTTGATGTCTTGTTATAATGTGTGGTGCTATTAATTAGTTGGGTGAAAACATATAAGTTCAAACTAGATGTAGGGGAGTTAGAGTTTATGTCCAACCAAGTGACATTCACATCACCTAATAATATTTTTTTTCTTTTGGAACTGCTATAGATATTCAATTTAGGATATTTTCCAGTATAGCTATATTGTTTCCAGGAGGGATATAAAGGACAGTAATACATATTTGTTTACAATTGTTTATTTTGAAGAAAGCTATAAGAATCTCTGTTGATCTGAATGCTGGTGTTGGATTGCTTGGTAGGCATTGGGAAATATTAAAAGAATACCACTGCCTTTCTTCTTTATATAGTCATTATGGATGATATTATAACCAGGAGGTATAACTTCAGAGTCGTTTATGCTGGGTTTGAGCTAAGTTCCAGTTACAATGAGAACATTAGACTTATGTTGAGGAATCCAGATGTGTAGTTCAGCATTTTTATTTATTATACTTCTAACATTTATTGCAGCAAAACTTAGATCACCAGGGTTGATATTGCCTGTTGTTGGGTTACAGAAGTGTGTTTGGGAGAGAATTATCTTTGTCTTCATTGTGATAGGTGGGGCCAAGATTAGGGTGTGTATCTCCTCCTTGAAGGATTTTAATACATTGGAGAGTTATGCATACTTGCTTTTTGGAGATGTTTCTTGCACTTAATTTTGTTTTGGCTTGAGTTGGAGTGCAGTTAATCGGTCTGTGTTTGGAATAAAGTAGAGAGGCAATATTAAATAGGTTTGATGCAATGTATGGAGAGTGAAAAAAGTATGGACAGGTGGTTGGGACAGAGTTAGTGAGATTTTGCAATATATTATTGAGTCATGGTAGGATAAAAGATGATGTAGTAGAAGAGAAGAATAGAGGATAAGCTGAAGAGTAGCATAATTAAATACAGGAATCTGTTTTTTTTATAAATGTCAGACAGTGGGGAAGTAACAATGAAGAGGTAAACAAGTTGTTGCAGGACAGTAGGAGATTATGTAATGGTGGATTCTGAAAGCTGGAAGAGGATAGTTAAGGAAGGAAGTATTATCTATAAAAGAAGACAGGTTGCCCTGGTATCTTCTCTGGACTGTAAGGAATAGAGGGGTATGAAAGGCTAGAGTATAATGATGTAGTCAAAATAAGAAGAAGTTAGGGCTTATTTGTGAAAAGAAAAAGATCCACTCTGGCATAGATAGGTACTATTAGGGGTGATTGTGATTATGAATGGATATAGTGCAAAGCAGCATGGGAGGAAGAAAGATTGTTGAGAATGAGGCTAAAAATTAAATAGAGATAGGGAAGTAGGAAAAAGTAACATAAGTCTATGTAGAGAAGTAGTAAGCTCATTTGTGGAGGGTTTTGGAATAAGAGTAACAAGTGAAATATGGATGTAAGAAGTATAATATTAGAGTAAGAGGGGGTCGGTGGCAATTGTGGGAAGTGTAGGGGAGTGTATCAGGCTTCTCACCCTCCGCTCAATTAATAGCTGAGAGCAATCAGTTTATAGCAAGAACAAAGCAATTAAAACAATGCAAGTAAAACAAGTTGTTGTTCATTTCCTGAGAGTAAATAACTAGCATCGGCAGTATAGTCTACTGTAGAAGAATTGACAATAAAACATGAACAAATGTGAACAAAACTCAGTAAAGAATAATTTAGAAGAATAAAATTACTACTGAAGACGGTCCCAACATCTAGAAACAAATGTCAAGCTATAAACCAAGTTACTGTTCCTGTTCTAACTTACAATTTTGGGGTGATTGACTGGCCCCTAAAATTATTGTTTCAGTTTGACAAGAAAACAAGAAAAATGCTTCATTCTTATCGAATGATGTATAAAAACCAGTGTATACCAACATTATATATTCCTCACTCTGAAGGAGGTATGGGCCTCCTCAAAACAGATTACATGTATAGATCTGAAATCGTAGGAATGCATACATATCTGCTGACCTCATCAGATCCAAAAATAGCGAAAGTTGTGAAATATGAAGAGAACAAGTTTAAGATGATGTCCCTGCTTAGTTTAGCAGAACCATATTCGTGCCAAGTGGGAATGGAAACCAAACCAGAAATAGACAAAAATAAGGCAGCAACTGAATATGCCAAAAAAAAAACAAAAAAACAAAAGAAAAAAATATATAAAGAGAAGAATCAGCAGAGAAGGCAAGAAATGTGGAAAAGGCATAACTATAGTTGCAAGTATGGAAAACTCCTGGAACAACCTCATGTCAATCAGGATCTGTTGCAGGAATGGTTAAGGAGAGTTGAATTTAAACCAAAAGATGAAAGGTTAATATTGCTTGTCCAGGATAGTGGACTACTTACACATTGCTTTATAAAGTCCATTGAGCATGCGGGAGAAACTGACAAATGCAGGTTCTGTAAAACAGAATTGTACACAATTGCACATCTTGCTGCTGGGTGTGATACACTAATGGCAGAAGAACTGCATGCTGAAAGTCATAATAAGGTGGCAAGACCAATGCATTCAGCCACAGAGTATTACAGAGAATGATGAAGTTTATATCACATGGGATCACCCATTACCAACAGTTCAAAATATAGACACAAGAAAACCAGATATAATAGTCCATGAAAAGGAGACAAATGTAGCACTGGTCACTAAAACTGCGACACCCAGTCATTATAGTGTCTTATGTGCAGACAAACACAAAGTCATAGAATACCAGGATTTGCAGGCAGAAATGAGGGCAATGTGGAAGAAAGATACTCAAACAATTCCAGTAGCAGTAGGAGCAATGGGTCTCATAAAAAAGAATTTACAATCTTATTTAGATATGCTACCGATACATGCAACTCTTTATGAATTACAGAGTTATTTCTGAGCACATTGCTGGTGTTGCAAAGAGTAATTTTGACTAACATCAAAGATGGAAGCAATAATTTCATGAACATTAATCATACATTGACATAGGAATGAGGTCCATTCCCATCATGGTTTTAGAAACCCAAAAGACTTGTAGAAATTAAACAGTAAGAGCACTAGACATGCATGGGGACAGACACGTTGAAAAGCACTGGACATGCATGGGGATAGACATACTGTAGAGCACTGCACATGCACAAGTTAGACACACTGAAGATTATTGATCATGCATGGGACAGACACACAGAAGTACGCTAGACATGCATGGGGACAGACACACTGTAGAGCACTGATCATGCCTGGAAATAGACACACTGAAGATCACTGGACTCTCAATGGTTTAGCATATTGAAAAACACTTAGCATACATAGGGGATTGGAAATTAATGAAGAATGGGCAGATAGGGGATTGGCAGATTGATAAGCTTTGCAACCAATAATGAGGAATATTTCTTAATAGTTAATCTCAGGTTAAACTGATAAAATTTGGAAGGATGACATTTGACCAGTATTTGTGATAAAGGAAGAGGCATGTGTGTCATATACTATGCTTTGTGTATGTAGATGGACTAGGTAAATATAAGCTATGGTTGGTTATATAACAATGGTAATGAATTCTAGGAATTAAATGGAAGGGATGAGTGAACTGTGCTTAATTATCTTTGGTCATATTTAAGATATGTGGGAGAAAGAGGTAGGAGGTGACTCTGAGGTTGCACAATTAGTTATTACCACAAGACAGGCCTTTTCTACTTACATGCAGCTTTGAGAAGTTAAAGTAGTTGAAAATATAGCATGAGTTAGACTGCCTGCCACACACTTACATCATGGTGTCTGCACAGATCAGACCACTGAACAAGTGCCCACAGCAAAAGACAGCAAAAGGTAGGTGAAAATGTCATAGCATGAGACCAGAGATGTAAGAATGCCACACAGTTACATTATGGTGACTGGACAGACCTAACAAGTGGCCATTGCTTTACTATAGTGAACAGCCATCTCTAGCAGCACAGTGATTACATGTAAGTTATGTACATACCAGTGCAAGATACATGTACTTGTTACCTCCACAGACACCATTACATCGCATATTCAGTATCACAGTACAAATAGGCAGCTGTCTGTTATGAGGTCCAGATATGTTGCATAAGGTTACTAGATGTTGATGGCAGAAATGTTAAACTTCATATACATGTAAACAAACAACTTAATACTGGAGACAGTGGGTTACATGCTGTTTATTCTGTTTGAATGGCATTTTGGTTATAGCAAGTGCCATATATGTTAAACACTGGATGTAGTATGTCAGAACTAAACTAATCTGATGAATGAAATTTGTGACTTATACGATATGGGTAATGCCTGATGTAGTATACTGAGAACAATGGCATAATAAAATTTGCATGTGGGCACACAATGTATCACTGGCATTACATTCCAATGGCTGAAGCATTCCTGTATCCACTAGCAGTGGTTTCCCCATACTTGTTTTTTCCATTGTACCATCCATCTAAAACAAACCATTACTGTCCATAAAGTGATACATTTTCACTGCAAGAACAGTAGAATATCATAATATCATGTCTTATAGCTTTGTTTCATGAAGTGCAGCCTGGAATGCAAAAGCCATAATGTAAAAGTTGAAAGTCAATGAGAGCACAAGCTGCTAAGATATCTATGCTTCATCCCTGCATTGATTCATAAAGAAGTTCCCTTTGGATGAACATGAGCAAGATATAGGATCATACCAGTATAGCCGCTAAGCAGTCATACTGAAAAGTACAAGTGAGTAGATAAGATGTGCCCTCTGAAGTTGCTCTCACCTTATCAGTTATGACTGTTACTGTTGCCATGGTATTGCCACACAGATATAGCCATTGACAGTCCCTATGATGTCAGTTTTATGAGTACACCATTCAGGATGAGATACACTAAATTCTGACTGACAACTGCAAATCCCTCTGCTACTCAGATAACGCCTGTGACACACTCTCAGTTTTGATACACAAAAAACCTGTAGGACCAAAGAATCATCTAATAAATTATGGATGGAACAAAGTAATGCTATGATACATTTTTGTCAACTTCATAACATACACAGCATGGCTCCTATTATAAAAATGACAACTTGTTTGATTAAGGTAAATGACAAAAGACCAGGATTTATTCATAAATAAAATTGCACATGAAAAACTATTGCTGCTAGCTGCCATGGGAGGTCAAACAAAAAAGTGCTTTCATTTATGTATAAGAAACTAAAGCAAATTGTATTCTGTTTTTAGCACTGCCTGGTCTACCTTGCCTACATATTGACCTAAAAATACACACCATGATGAATGCTGAAACACCTCTTGAAAATCTAGATTATATCTTCTCCTTTCTAAAAAGGAGTGTCTGATGCTCTTGTCATATATAAGACATTCAGTTATATATTCAAAATTTCTGTCTGAATATAGTATATCCCTTAAATTAAGAAAATCTATTTAAAGAGGCATAACAAACTCACAGAAAATGACATATTAATCTATGTCTATCAATTTCCTCCTCAAATTTGTTGCCTGTCAAACAAATATATATATTTAAATGAGGACATAGTTTACATTTTTAAATGTTTGTTACAAGTAATATAATATTAGAATGTTTCTCTTAAAACATCTAATGCAAGGATACAATATCAAACTATCATTTCAAATGTCAGATGCGAAATATCAAACATTGTGCCTTGTACATACCAACATAGACTTGCTAAAAGTTATATCATGCCATTCAGACATACATTATAAGGTAGGATGGGTACAATGTAAAGAATGTTAAACTAAATCCTGCCCAACAACAAGCAAAATGCATCAAGATAAAACTGCTGTGGAAACACTAAATATATTACAAACTCTTTAGTGCCTTTGTTCACTTTTAATACCAAAACTTCATCAGAAATATAGAAACACTGAATCTACTATAATTTTTGGATATAAATATAAAATTATATCACCAAACCATACCAATCAATTAACTTTTCAGCTTTCTTAAAGCTAAAACACATTTGAAAGACACTGCAACGTTCAATAATGACAAAAAAATTGTGCCTGGATTAAACTGCCAAAAAAAAAAAAAAAAATAGAATATCTCTTCAGGGCATTTCATCTGCTTTAAAATGAATGCCTTAAAATTAGTATACAGTGTGCTTTGTTTTGCCAAAGCATTAGTATAATCTTTATACCTAACAGCAGAATTTTGTATGTACATATTCTGGTTTAACCTTCTAATAGCTTTACCTATATAAAAGGCAGGACAGGAAAAGCAAGTTACTAAATAAGACCAGTACTCTGTAATAATAAGAAACCAATTTTCTAACAACAAAAACATTCTTCTTATTCTGTACTGTAAACTAGGGAACTATAAATAAACGGAAACTATGGATAATCCACACAAGGGAAATTACCTTTCTTTAGTGTCCTATTCCATACAGATACATTTTTTCTTTTCATCTGTAACATTCTTTATTTTGAATCCCTTCTTAAAAACACATTGGGAATGTTCCCACAAACTAGCTCAGTTCATTATTCCTTAAAATAAGTTTCTAATTTTCAAAAATTATATTTGAAATTAAATTTAAAATAGCGTTATCATTTAAAGTGTAGGTCAAACAAAATGATCTGTCAAAAGTACTGCCAGTTAGTCTACCAGGACTCATTTTCCAAGAACTCAAATTTTCTTATGTTATAAACATGTATTTTGTTACTGTATCTATTAATAGCTGAAGATAGCCTCTCACAAAAATAAATAAATAAATATTAAGAGCCTAGTCAATAAATTATATTGTTCTACTAACGATCATTAGATGTCAACTTAGCCCTTACACAAACTGCCATTAACTATATTCTTTATTATGAACATAGGATTGCCACTATAAAAATGTAAATAGTTACAACAATATCATTTCTATAAATCATTGATGCTAGACTGCCATTATTTCAATAAATCTTAATACTTCAGTAATTTAACACACTTTCACCTATTTTGGAAGTGCATCAAAGAAATTTGGTTCCATCCTCAAGTTCTTTTAAAAAAGTGTAAAACTGTTCCTTGGTGCACTAAACCAGAAAACATAAATCATCAATAAAATGTGTATAAAATACTATATTACTATGAAAATACAAACTATGTCTTAACATAAGTTCTTCCAATTCCACCCAAACCAAACTGGCATAGTTAGGTGCTAGGGGCACCCATCACTACTCTTTTAATCTGTTTGAAAATAATATTATAATACTGTAATATTATCAAAAAAACCTCTGATACAAATTTCAATAGAGAACAAACACAGCAGATGTTAAAATAGTTTCTTTAGATAAAAAATGCATATTTTTCTAAATACTCTGACATATTACTGTGATTTAGAGTGTTAGAATAAAGGAAAATAATGTCCACTGTAAAAATTGTAAAAATCTACATTTTTATTCATAAAAATGCCATTATTTCCTAAGATTTCCAGGACTCCTTAATACATGAAGTAACTAACTAAATATAAAAAAAAATAATTTCTCATTCAGGAATATAACTAAAGGCTCAGGTTTCTACATCTTGCTGCCACAATAGGGTAAAACGGGGATTTAACATGATTCTTATGGGGTTTTGATATAACAACAAAAAATTAAAAATTAATCAATCAATAAATAAATAACCCAACAGTGCATTTACCATATAAAATTATAACTATGTAATTGTAATTAAGCTATTTTCCAATATATTTTTTTTTAAAACAATTTTTATTGATTTTCATGTATTAACAAATGATCATATGAGATTTAGCATACAACTGGTAAAATATATGCAAATAAATAACATAACTAAAATAGCTAATGTATTTACAAATACATCCACTTTTGTAAACTAATATTTCTAATCAAACATATCAAATTACCATGAACAGTTTATTCTTTTTTAACAGATTTTGTAAACTCACTCACAATGTATAAGTATATGTTTTCCTAGTTGTTTGAGATTTGATGGTTAGAATTTTTAAATGGCATAGGTCAATAATACCTGTTTTAAACTCTGTAAAAGATGGAGAGGATTCAGAAATCCAGTTCCTGGTAATCATTTTTCTGGCTACTGCTAATATTGACCAGAGTATAGGAAGTTTTATTTTTTTTAACACAATTAGGTATTGATGAATTGAAGAGAACCATAGATCTATTTATAGAAAAACAATCAGTGAATAATGCTTGTAACATATTGTTAATATTTTCCCAATAAACTTTCAGGTCAGAGCAATTGTAAAACATATGTGCCCATCCAATATTTATTTCGGATTTACATCTTTTACATATATTTTTGTTATTTTGTTCAAAATTTGAGGTGTGTAAAATGATCTATACATAAACCTCCATGTATATAATTTCCACTTAAGAGGAGATGTAGTTTTACCAGCTGATTCCAACATATATTCTTTAGCTTGTTCTTTAGGTAATTCATTATTGATAGTGTGATAATATTTCCAATAGCTATCTGGACGACTATAGGTTTCTTCTCTTATGATCCTATAAATATGAGAAAGTTTACCTTTATGAGTGGATTTATGTTGTATATTCAATGCCAGATAATTCACCAAAATGGAAGTATTTTGTCCTGCCACAGTATACTTACTGTCAATTTTGTTTAATAGTATCTGTCTCAAAGATTGTATATGTAGCCAAATTGACTCATCTATATTAAATTCTTGTGCAAGCAACTGTAAAGCTTTGACTTCTCTGTCAGACATCATCTGAAACCAATAAATTAACTCTTTTTTTTAAGAAATATGTTTTTATTTGGATCAGAAGATATTATGATACCTTGTGTAAATGCTATAGGAAATGTAAAAAAAATCCATTTTTTATAAATGGGATATTTGTATATAAAGTTTCTAAAGGTTATTAAGATATTGGAAATGTAATTTGAAGAGCGTTTTGATATAGTACGGGTGGTAAAGAAATCTTTTATAATCCATAACATAGGATTATTAAGTAAATCAGTTTTGTAGATCTGTGGTTTTGTGATAAGCTCACCACTTATTAATTCCTAATAAAATTTCCATTTGGCTGTGTAAGTTGAGTGCACTAATAGAGATAAAGTTTTGATTATGGCCGAAATGGAATATAGGTCTAGATTTGGGAATGCAATTCCTCTTTTAGTCCAGCTATTTATATGATAATTAAGTGCTATCCTATGTCTTTTGGGTGTCCACAAAAAACCTAATAACATTGAATTTAGTTTCTTAATTATAGATTTAGGAGTAATAGTAATAAAGATTGAATAATATAAAGAATCTTGGGAAGGATTATCATCTTGATTATAGTCTTTCTTCCACTGTAAAAATATTGTATTTCATCTAGCTCTAAGTGTCTGTATATTTTCAAAACATTTATTATAAATTAAATGTCTTATAGTCTTGATGTCTTTGACTAGAATCATTCCTAAATATGTATGTTGATCAGTAAGTAAATCATATTTATAAGGTTTCCTTTTAATTTTGTTTTTAGTTGTATAGATGGGAAGTATTTTGGTTTTATCTTCATTGAAAGCTAATCCAGATATTTTTTGAAACCTATCCATAGATTCAAATAGAGATGCAATGGAAGAATCTTTCCCTTTTGTAGTTTTAAGGACATCATCAGCAAAGAGCTGAATTTTAGATGAGGTATCAGCAGTAATGTTTAATCCTTTTATATTCTCAGTATTCTGTATTTCATTCACCCAGGGTTCCATTACCAATGTAAATATCAAAGGAGATAATGGTCAGCCCTGTTTAGTTCCTTTAATAATGGGGATATGCTGTGAGATATATATACTAATTTTAATATATGATAATGCCCCTATATATAAGTGTTCTGTTAAATTTATAAAGTTATTTGAGAAATTTAAACATTCAAGTAAAATGAATAACTAATCCCAACTTACCGAATCAAAGGCAGAGTTAATAGCCAAGCTAATTAAAGTCAGGTCTTTTTTCTTTTTTGGGGAATAGTATATTAATGCCAAGGTTCTTTTAATGTTGTCAGAAGTATTTCTATTAGTAATAAAGCCAGTTTGATCTTCATCTATTAATTGTGGAAGGAAATTTTGCAGTCTTTCAGCATAAATATTCATAAACATTTTATAGTCAATGTTCAATAATGAAATAGGTCTTTACAAAGAGCAATTCTTTGGGTCTTTATTAGACTTCAATATAGGTGAAATAAATGTGTATTTCCAGGATGGGGGAGGTTTGGATTCATTTTTGACCATTAAGAACACTTTTTGGAGTAAAGTCAGGGCTGTCTCGGGCAAAATTTTTTAGATTTCTGGAATGATACCATCATTGCCTGGTGCTGTGTTAATTTTAAGTTTATTAATTTGAGTCTGAACATCAATGAAGTTTATAGGTTTGTCTATAAACTCTTTTTGTAGCTGACGTTTTTTATTAATATTTTTATTAATATATTCTTTTATTTTACCTTTAGATTCCATTTTGATTTTATTTTGATTGAGTTTAAGAAAATGTTCTCTAAATTCATTTAATATGTCAGATAGATTAAAAACTTTCTTTTTTCTCTTTATAGAATATAGATCTTTAGTATAACTATGTTTGTTAAGTCTTTTTATCTTGTTTTTGAGATAATTTAAATGTTTAGGATTCATAGAGAAAGATAGAAATGTATATTTTTCCAAACAAATTCTAATTTTGTAATTTAATATTTCCTTATACTCATTATTTAATTTATCAATCTCTTCCCTTGCATTTCTGTTGATATGTTTATCTTTGTGTTTTAGTTTGTCTAATTTGTACTGTATGTCTTTTAAGTCTTTATCCCAAGCTTTCCTTTTATTATAGTACCATCTATTAATTTGTCCAAATAAATATGCTTTAAGGGCATCCCATATGTATATATCTAAAGAATGTGAGGTGTTATTAGTTTCAAGAAAGTTCTGGGTTTCTTGAATTAGGAATTCTCTAAAGTCTTGTAATTGAGAAAGATATGTGGGAATTCTTCTAATCTGTGCATTGAATGTTGTATTAATGAAGAGATCAAAAGTAATTGAGTTATGATCAGAGAGCGGGCAAGAAATAATCTTGGATGTAGTTAAATCATTAACTATTTGATTAGAAATCAATATTCTATCGCTCCTAGAATAGGAATCATGCCTATGTGAGAAAAAAGTTTATTGTAATGAGTTAGGGTCAGCTTGCTCATATATATCATATAGATGATATGAATCAATGAAGTTATTTAAATGTTTAGCCTGAGAAGTTATTTTCCTTTTTCCTTGTGTACTGGACTCACCATCATTTAATATACAATTAAAATCTCCTGCCATGATGATATTTCCTTTTAATAGGAGAACCATTTGGTTTAGATGTTGCTTTACAGTATTGATACCTATACCTGGCATCCAATATACATTAATCAATGTGAAGATTTTTCTGTTGATTTCTACTATGGCTAGATAAAACATTCCCTTATCATCTTGATATGTTTTTATTAACTTGGGAGTTGGTAATGGTTTGTTCCAAGGGATGGCAGCACCTCTTTCTTTTTTTACAATGTTCTGAACTTGTTAAGACAATGTATTTATTAGTATTTAAATTATTTATGTTGTCTTTCAGCAAATGAGTATCTTGTAAAAAGATCAAATTGGATTTATGTAATGATAGATATCTATACAAACTTCCTCTTTTACAAGGATTGTTTAGAACATTGATGTTAATTGAGATACCTTTTAATGTAACCATCCTAAATATATGTTGAACAAAATATAATTCACATTATTACCTAGTAATTTACTAACAGTTCTCCCTCCTGAACCAATTGTGCTGAATGTCAGAGTTATAAGTAATAGTTTAATGTGGGTGTAACAGAAGTTAGGGTTATTGTAAATCGTATGCATACATATGATGAATAAAGTGGATGCTAAATGAGAAATAACTTTATAACTATGTACATAGTTTAAGATTGTAAAACCTAAAACAGCTACCAGCCTGGAGTTATAAAATCCCAATCTGAGTAGTGACAACCACTCAGATTACCCCCATCGGTAACAGCAGAATATCTGCTACCACCATTAATTTTGTGTTTAGTACTTGTTTTCAAAATTACTATAAGAACTGTTCC
Organism: Protopterus annectens; assembly: GCF_019279795.1. Lineage (NCBI taxonomy): Eukaryota > Metazoa > Chordata > Ceratodontiformes > Protopteridae > Protopterus > Protopterus annectens. Next base: position 200,814,520 of record NC_056731.1, read on the forward strand.
TTTTAATTGTTTAACTATACAAATATACCACTCATCTATTGATAAACAACATATATTAATGTAAATATAATAATTTTAGGTTGCTAAGTGATCATACTCATGCATGACCTCCATAAAGAGAGATCTTTGAAATTCCAAGTAAACATAAAAGTCTCTAGCTCAATGCTTAATAAAACATTATCAAAACTAAGGTTAAAGTGACTTTACTTAATTGAGAAAAGTTTGCTTCACCAAACAAGATAAAAGAAAATCATTTAAATCAATTAAATAGTTAAAGAGATGTCATTCTTTAAAGACATTATGAAAATATTTATTCCTAATAGAATAAAATCAATTCAAGAGCTATTTATCAAAACATAAAAATTCAGCTCTCTACATAGGATCATAGGTTCATAGGTGTGTACTTGGCTAATGGCCCTGGAGCCTTTACAAGCCTAACCCATAGGATTACCCTGGCATCATGCCATCCGACCTTAGTTTCCAGCGCCTCTGTCAAGTAGAGCCACTGGAGTGATCCCAGGGCTGAATTTTATATTTCCCATCCACTCATCAAGATTTCTCTTGAAGAGGGCCAGTGAGGCGCTCTGCTTGACATGTATGGGAAGTTTGTTCCATAGCATGGGCAGTCTGTGGGTTATGAACCTATCCCTCCAGCTTGTTCTGTTCTTTGTGGTAATGAGGTTGAGGTCTCTGGAGTGTGTAGTGTGGAGGGATTGGGATTTCATCAGATGTAGCATTTCTAACAGAGCTGGGTCAGACATGGCTTTGTAAGTCAAGCAGAGATCACCTCTAAGTAGGCGATACGAGACAGAGAATAGTTGGAGTTTTTTGAGTCTGTCCATATAGGACAAGGGTTTATGGCTTAAGATCCACTTTGTGAGGTATTTTTGTGGCCTCTCCAGTTGTTGTAGATGTCTAGTGAGGTACATGCCCAATGGAGCATTGTACTCGATGATTGGCCTAATGAGGGAAGAGTAGAGGGAGACAATGACCTCTTTCTTCCTGAATGCAAAACCCTTAGTAATGAGATGTGCCACATAGAAGGACTTTCTGACCACAGTGGCAATGTGGTGGTCAAAGAGAGGTTGCTGTCAGCCTGTGTTCCCAGATCTCTTATGATGCCTTCTGTGTTCAGTGGACTACCATCAATGTGGTAATTCATGGGAACCAGGTTTTTCCCAAAGAGGATGATGACAAATTTGTTTGGCATTGAGCTTAAGGCCATTGTTCTGACATCAGTCATTGGTCTCAGTGAGGCCTTTCTGTAGGATATCAGCATCACTTAAGGAGTTAATTATTGCTCCCAACTGGCAATAATCTACAAACTTTGTCAGGCAGAGTCACTTCGTGCTGGCCTGGACTTCAGAGAAGTAGATATCAAACAGGAGAGGACCCAGGACTGAACCCTGTGGTTCTCCACTCATGACTGGTCGACAGTCTGACTTGGAGTCAGCTACTTTCACACTGTGGGTTCTATCTCTGAGCCAATTTGCAACCCACCTAGTGATATAGGGGTTGATGCCTAGCTTAGTGAGTTTTTATATGATTCCTGAGTGGGGAATGGCATCAAAGACCATACATATTTTCCAAATATATATATATATATATATATATATATATATATATATATATATATATATATATATGTATATATATATATATATATATATATATTGGGCAGAGTACAAGCAAAAGTGTTAGTAATTTAAATATAAATGTGTATGGTATTAACTATAGTACAGGAAGAATAGGAGAAGTAAAGTGAACCAAATCACAGTGTGTCATGTATTTATATGTATAATACTAATTCTCCTATTAAAGGTCTGTGCTGCAGCAAATAATTAATGTATGTGCCTACTGAATGGTGCACAGCAACAGTTATCCCACTCCACAAAGGGGAGCCACCACTGATCCCGGGAACTATCGACCTATTAGCCTGATGAGCCTGGTCTGCAAGGCCATGGAACATATAATCATGGAACTCATAAACAATGACATTGGTAAACTCCAAACTCTGGATCCCACCCAGTTCGGGTTTGTGAAAGGCAGATCATGCCTCCTGAACCTGATAAACTTTTTTGAGGCAGTCACCAAAGCTGTAGATGAGGGTAACATGGTTCACACAGCCTATCTTGACCTCGCCAAGGCTTTCAACACCATCCCCCATTCTGGAATTATAGCTAAACTCACTAAACTAGGTATAAATCCTTATGTCAAAAGATGGGTTGCCAGTTGGCTCACTGACAGAACCCACACTGTAAAAGTTGCAGACTCCAAATCTGACCATAAAGCAGTGACAAGTGGAGTACTACAGGGTTCCATCCTGGGACCTCTCCTGTTTGGTATCTACTTTGCTGAAGTACACGCTAACACAGAAGGCCTTTGGCTAATGAAGTTTGCAGATGACTGAAAACTAAGACCCATAGTCAAGTCCCCAAATGATGTGGACATCCTACAGAAGGGCCTCGCTGAGACAGATGCCTGGTGTCAGAGCCATGGCCTCAAGCTCAATGCCAAAAAGTGCAGTGTCATCCCCTTTGGCAAAAACTCTGTACCCGTGAACTACCACATAGGCAGCAATCTAATTAACACTGAATGTGTGATAAGAGACCTTGGGACCCAGGTGGACAGTAGTCTCTCTTTTGATAGTCACATCACCACAGTAGTTAGGAAGTCCTTCTGCGTGGCATACCTCATCATAAAAGGGTTCTCATCCAGGAAAAAAGAGGTCATTGTTCCCTCTACTCGACACTCATTAGACCCATTATAGAGTACAACATCCCTTTTGGAATGTACTTCACAAGACATCTGCAGCAGCTGGAAAGGCCACAGAAGTACCTCACAAAGAGGATTACTGGCCTTAATCAAATGGCCTACACTGACTACCTCAAAAAACTCCAGCTTTACTCCGTAGCATATCGCCTACTCTGAGGTGATCTCTGCCTAACATATAAAGCTATGTCAAACCCAGAGATGTTGGACATGCTACACCTAAATAAATCCCAATCCCTCCGAGCTACATGCTCTAAGGACCTAAACCTTGTCATCACAATAAACAGGGCATGCTGGAGGGATAGATTCCTGTCCCAGAGACTTCCTATACTCTGGAACAGGCTACCCATCTATGTCAAGCAAAGTTCTTCATTAGCACTCTTCAAGAAAAATCTTGATGAGTGGATGGGAAATAGGAAATACACCCCGGGGATCACTTCTGTGTCTCTGCTCAACAGTGGCACAGGAAAATAACTTTCTTGGGTGGCATAAACCAGGGAACCTTGTTGGCTAGGCTTACTTAGGCCCTTGGGCCAATAGCCTAGTACCTACCTATGAACCTATGAACCTATGCATAAGTGATTTTATTTCTAGCTGTAACTCTTCCCCATTTCACTTTAGCCTCTTTCATCATAAATAATGAAGAAGTAATATAACAGATTTCTATGTAAATTATCAGATTTGGCTTACCTTGTTATTGACAGTGTAAAATGAAAGTCCATGTGGATTAAGTGAAAAGTTAATCTGAAAAATTACTTAAAATAATAAGTAGAAAAATAGTCATTTATGTTTTGGTCTTTTTTGCTTGTCTGAGGATTTCCATGAAGAACTGGTTGCCATTCTCTTAAGTGATGGGCTAGCTCACTCCATCTCTTCTATTTTTTCAAAAATGTTATGATTTTTTAATGTAGATTAAGGCTGAGTCCAAGTCTTCAAAGATTTTTGGACCATCCGATAGAAAGATCTTTAGTTTGGCAGGAAACAAAAGATATGTTTTCAGCTGGGCTTTTTTTTAAGTTTTTTAATTAGTGGTAAAAATGTTTTCCTCTTTGTTATTACCATGGTAGAATAGTCATTATCAAAGTGTATTACTGCCTCATTAACTTTAATTGGTGCCTTTGCCCACGCAGTTTTGAGAACCATTTCCTTACCCAAAATAATGGAGAAATGCATACAGAAGCAACTTTTAGCCCACCTTACTCAGAATACTCTCCTAGCCTCATCCCAGCATGGTTTCAGACCAGCCCATAGTACAACCACTGTCCTTCTCTCCTTCTCTCACACAATAAATCATAACCATAATCAGACCTGCTCCCCTCTGCCCTCTTCCATGATCTATCAAAAGCATTCGATATGGTAAATCACCACCTACTCTTAGACTATCTCAAATCACTATCCGTAGATAACCCAGTAATCAACTGGTTCCACTCTTACCTGTATGGTAGACAACAAGCTGTCCTGTGGAAAGACAATCTATCCCCCCTTTTACCTGTTACCCTTGGAGTACCCCAAGGTTCTATTCTGGGTCCCCTCCTTTTCTGTATATTCATCAGTGACCTGCCCAAAGTTATCCCACATGCAACTTGTATACAGTATGCAGATGACTCTACGCTAATCTGGTCTGCCTCCACTCCCACAGAATTACAATCCCTATCCCAAACCACTTTCAACAAAGTAGAGAACTGGCTTAATAATCGTCGTCTCTTATTGAACCCAAACAAAACCAAACTACTACTTTTCTCCCCCACCCGTAAGCTAACATCACCAATAATTACAGTCTCTTCTAAGAATGGCACCATTATTTCTCCTGAACCTTGCACTAAACTACTAGATATAATCATTGATAACAATCTGAATTATGATGCCCATATAGACAAAACCATAAAAACAGTAAACAAAAAAATAGGCTCCATGTATAGGATTAAGAAATTCTTAACCCCAACTGCCAGAACCACCATAGTTCACACACATCTTCTGTCATCCCTTCTCTATGCCTCACCCATCCTCACAAATCTATCTAAATCAAACCTCAACAAAATCACCAGCTGCTATAACAATATAGCTAGATTTGCCACAGGCTCAGCATACAGAACCCACCACTGTCATAATCTTCACAAATTAGGCTGGCTAGAACTACCCAATCAGATATATTACAACCAACTCATAGTTATTCATAAAATCCTCTACCAACCTACCAGTACCCCTAGTCTGTCTAATATTATTACCCCCTATAGCAACCTAGCATCCCTCCGCTCATCCAGCAGAATGCTAGTACAACCTACCAAAGCCAGCAACTCTGCCGGAGATTCCTTATTCTGCAACTCTGCTGGAAAAAAATGGAACTCCCTTCCTGCTGATCTAACCGCTAAACGCTCCTTGCCTCAGTTCAAAATATCTCTAAAGACGCACATGCACAGTGACTGGCTATGTCCATGTCTAAACCCTGACTAACCCATACAATAATCAGACTGAGGTAAGACATAAAATAGTCATGCTCATGTCTAAACCCAGACTAACCCGACATATACCAAGACACAATTAAACCAAACTTAGCTCACAGAGGTGATTACCCTTTTTATTTTCTTCCCACACACTCGTATTATATATTTCTTTACTCCATTATATGTCTCTAATTTCCATTATCAGCAAAATAACTTACTATTCTGCCCATACTAAATAAACTCCTTCTTACCTAACTACCTTCTCTTATCCATCATCCTTACTTTCTAACTGAAAATCCTTTTTCTTTTAGACACACTTCTCTTATGTGATTGTTTTCTCTGTATATTTATTCCATCACCAACAATGCCTTTTTTATTTCTTATCTAAATGTAACCGTAATTTGAATTTGTCACTGTTTGTTGTTAAATGTTCTAGATTTCTCTGTAACCTGCATTTTAAGTGTTACTAATTTTTTTTTACGTGGAGCTTTTCTCCCCGGGCCTCCACTGAAAATGGATATGTATCCAGTCGGACTTTCCCGGTTAACAAATGTAAAATAAAATCAATAAAATAAATGAAATGAAGACAAGAATCTATCACAGATATGGGAATTTTCTTATTTGTGTTAGCAGTGGATAATGACCTATGGGCTCTTTCGATACCAAATAATAATTCTTCTGGTAAATCTAGAGTTTTGGAACACAAGATGTTAAGAGGCTTACCATATTGTTTCCTTCAATGTTTTCTGGTAACCCAAAAATCCTTATGTTGTTGCAACGTGATCTATTTTCTAAATAATCTAATTTGGTTTGTAGTAAGGTGGTTTGTTTAAGCAGGAATTCAATGTTGTTCTTATTCTCTTTAATTCTGCAGACCATGTCATTGAGTGCTTCCTCAATTCCAGTAATCTGAATTTGTTGTTGTTGTAAGTCTTCATGCAGTATGTCCATCTGTTTAGTACTTTTTCTTTAAAATTGTCATTTTTGGAGTCCATTTTGTCAATTTTGATTGTTAATTTTTGTAGGTTGGTTAATAAAGTTTGACACTACTTTTTTAGGATGGAGTCCTGACTGCTGGATTTTGAAAAGCTCATTGTGGAGATTTCAGATGAGTAGAATAAATCCAAGATAATATTTGACAGGAAAATCTGCCCTCTTCAAGATTTTTTTTGGATATTATTGTAGCAAATGTAGTCTTTTAGCAAGATAAATAAAATTGAATTCTGGGTTTTAAAGAAAAAGGCAAAAATTCCTTAAATTAGTAATTGCCTTAGTGGAGCTGATAAAATCTTCTGCTTCTCAGTGTTCATCTTGGCCATGCCCCCTCCCAATATAAGTTTTGAAAACTGGAAATTTGTTTTAGGGAATAATGTTGTGTGTTAGTTAGTGTGAGGAATACCCAAAGTTGTTTGTAAGAATTGGTTCAAAACATATAATGTGTGTTAATTTTAAGAAATTCATTTTTAGTAGTTGAACAACCTTGCATGGATATTGGGGGGGGTAATATATTTTGGCTCTAACAGTTTTTTTTTCATCTATGTCCAATATTTTGCCAGGTTTGTATGATGTGGTAATTTTAAATGAGTTTTAGCTTTAGGAAGTTTGAAAAGTATTGATCAGTACAAGTTGGCCACACTAATTTTATTTTGCATTTAAAAACAATGGTTTATTCAGTATTTCTGCATTTCTGGTGAACTTCCAGTATTAAAAGATAACTAAGAACAAAGAATTAATATTATATTCTGTATTTCCACACCATATTTTTCTTGATGCACTGCAAAAAATGTTATTTATTTCACCAGATAGAATGCACATTCTCATCTTATGTAATAATTTGTGTCTATCTTTCACTTTTCTTTGCTATAACAATGGCTTGGTGAATCATGTAAAAAAACAGAAATTCAAACAATTATAGAGTATATACTACTATCTTAATAATAAATCAAATGCGCTAGCAGAATACCATTTATTAAAAAAAAATCAGTACCTATTTTTCAGAAACAAATATGTCAAAATGCCACTTTTGCACAGATCTTGCCATATGGGCATTTATTATAGCTAATACCATGTTCATACTATTCCACCTCTATGCATTACAAATCACTGCTTGGGCATGCAAATATTATAGTACAGGGTTAGAAAAGAACTGTCCTCTTATTTTTAGACCCCATGTTCTTGAAGGGCTAGACTCCGTAAAAAAACGAAGCACTCCTAAACAGATCTAATTAAAGTCTAATGCCATTATGAAAACCATTACGTTTGGGAGGAAAAGGATGGATCCATATTCAAATCATGGCAATTAAAATATATGCATAGTAGTTCTTTTAAAAATAATATACTTTTATCATTCATATTCATCTGAAATCATTACTTCCTCAAATAATTTCATTACTTCTAAAGCCCTCTCTCATTTTCTTCAATGTCCTTCTCATTTTCCTGAAGGGGATTTAAAAATATTGTAATACATAACTGAACCCATGCTTAAAAATATGAAATTCCTGAATCAAATTTGTCCCACAAAATATAAATCTTTGCAGTATTTTCTAACTTCAGAAAAAATAGCATTTGTTGTATTAGATAAGCAAATCTGTGAAGCAATTTGATTGCAGTCATAGTATACTACTTATAGGTGACAGCAACTGTATTTCATTTGAAAATGCATCATGAAGTTCCAATGTGTATTGGTTAATGCACTTTCCAAAATGGAAGGTTTTTATAATGGTGTCAATAGGGTCTCCAGTTCTAAAATGTTTTTTATGCTAAATTGATTTGTCCATTTTGTATTCCCATATAAACATAATTACACACTTGTTTTGAGACTCATCACACACTAATTTTAAAGTAAGATGTCACAGGCTGAATTTGGTTATGTAGAGTAAGGCATCCAATTTTATATTTTACATATCAATATTGTCTAATTAGCCAGGAGTTAAACCTAGACTCTACTAATCAGTTTAATTAAACTTAATTGTGTATTTGATCATTACTTAAAGTGTATTGTTCAAGTTCTGAAGCCTGTGCAATTAACACTTATTTTTTGTTGGATATACCTTCCTTACCATACATACTACTAAAGTATGCAGTTTTAATGCAATCAATTACTTAATGCCATTTAATTATCCTAGTTAAAGATGAGTATTTAAACTTAATTCTAAGTAGCGCCTAAGGAGGACTGGAGGATATTCCCCCATTCAGCCCTATAACAGAGCCGTACCAAACAATTGATCACCTTAATAGCACTGCTCATAATGAAGCATGCACCTCAAACTTTATAAAACCCCTGAACTCTACAAAAGGTAGCTGTGTTTTGTTTCTGTGGCTACACATACCTGTAGAATATCAGTTTCTCATCCAACAGATTGTCTCTGGCACATTTTCCCTATGTGGTGGGTCATACTCTGTCTGCCCTCACTACACTCAGGCTCACTCCACTCCCCTACCCCCAATTCCCATCCGTGCACCTCATATATATTAATACTAACCCTGACTCCACCCCATTTTTCACCACCAGTCATGACACTAAAATAAACCCCTATTCAGTTTCACTTCATCCTTTTACACTTAAAACCTCTCATTTCCTACTCTGTGTATTCACTACCCAGATATAAATGTTTTGACACACCCAATCTCTATCCTTTATGTACTTCAATTTATCTCCCTCATATCTCACACATCAACTAATTCCTAAAACATTACTTTTTAAATTGCTGCTCACTACACTACTTACATATTACTTCACATGTACCACCTAACCTCCTTAACACTCTTTGTCTTCCCTCTGTATGAGTGATCCTACTTCCTTTGCTGTAAAAAATAGCCACTAGTATTCTCTTAGACACACAATACCTAGTATAATAGTTCACTCTTACACCAACAATCACCTACCTACACCTTGCAAACATCATCAACTCTAACTCCGCTACCAACCAGTTAATGATAACACTCACCTTTCCCTAGCTCTAAACAAACATGTTCTTGTAAACCCTTCCTATTTTTCTCACTCTTCTAAGCCATCATACATGCTATCACAACACAATCCATCGCAAACTCATCTCTCTTTCACTTAGACTTCATGCAAATGACACATACCGTTGCTCTGCCATTTCATCTGCACCTTTCCTATTCAAACTCCAAGCATCATTTATAAATACAGTGTATTAAGCATCACTTTTAGCCACCCTAAATTACCCAATTAAAAGGAAGTCTACTACTGCACTACCTAAAAGAAAATCTCTGTGTGGTTACAATCATGCAGCTCCAGGTCCTATCACTCAACACACAAAAACGTTTCCCTCATCAACCCCTTCCCCAAACAATATTTCTCTACTTTCAAGAATTTAAATATCATATCATTGAACATCTGTATTTAACTGTAACAAAACAACCAAATTCCATGCTTGGATATCTCATAACTCACCAAGTATACTAGCCATTATTGAAGCCTGATTTAAAAATTCAGTAGATGACACAAACATATCCCCTTCCAACAACCATCCAAAAAAATGTGGAATTGCCCTTATTTATTCAAACTCCTATAAACTCACTCCATATACTATCAGCATATCCAGGTAAGGCAAGCTTTAGTACTTATCCCCTTCCTCACAAATAGCCACAAACAGCTCTGCCTTATTATCTTATACATTCCCCTAGATTCAGTGGGTCTATATCATCTTATTGAAAGCTGATAACACTGAATTAAAAACGTCAAACAACCAAAATAGTGAAGACACGGAACAGCAATTTTTTTCCCAGGGAAAAAAATTGCTGGGCCATTGTCGGGAGTTTGCCATTTCCTCCATTGTGGTGCAATCTCAGAACTGGTATATTTAAGTAGGGGGCGTGTTTTATTTTATTTTATTTGTGGAATAGCGATTTGTATCCCTAGGAAAAAAATTACTGTTCCATGTCTTCGCTATTTTGGTTGTTCGATGTTATCAGCTTTTGATAAGCCGATATAGACCCAGATTCAACATACCTGTACTGGAACACCTATTCTCCTGGATTTCAAATATCTTTCCAAATGAGAAAAATCACAGTAGGTGATGTCAATATTGATTGGCCGAGGGGGGCGTGTGGTCAAGATGTGCTTTGGTTAACAGCAGTTTTTTTTAGCTCTGCACTTCAAAGATTTCAAACAGGATTTATTATTTTTAAACAATCCTAACCAGGTTATTTATACAGAATCTATTACTTCTAAGTGCCACTTGGGATTGTATCAAAACATTTTGTACATTTATTGGACTTGGACTTTTCCTGTCAAACAACTACTTGACAATTTCTTCTGATCATCCTGACTAAAAGATGAGTTTCTCCAAGGCTAATTCTCAAGATTCTTCATTTAAGAAAGAGTTTCAGTCTATCTTAGCAAATATTCAGGAGTTGTCACTGAAGTTAGACAGAATGGATACAAAATTAGATAACTTCAAGGAGAGGTGTTCAAAATGGATTGAACTGATGCATGAAGATTTACAACTACAGAAAACCCAGATTTTGGGCCTTGAACAAGTACTGAATGACACAAATGGAAGGCTACATGAAGGAGAAAATAATATTGAATTTTTGTTGAAGCAGAATATTGCAGAATAAACTTGATAATTTAGAAAATAGGTCACATAGGAATAATATATAGATTTATGGACTTCCGGACAATATAGAAGGTAATAGTATTGTGAACTTTTTAACTTCTTGGTTACCCAATGTTTTGCATCTTCCAGAGGCTTTATCATATGGAACTGAAAGGGTGCACAAACCTCTTTCTTTATCTCCATCCAAGAATAATAGTTCCTCTAAATCAGTAATAGTAAGATTCTTTTCTTCCCAAGATAAAGAACTAGTATTTACATCTGCTTGATCTAATTCACCAATTAAAATAAATGACAATATTATTCATTTTGAAATGCTTACTCAGCTGCTGTTATTTCTAAAAGAAAGCATTTCTTGCCTTTGATTAAAGAACTTAAAAAGAAACAAATAAATGTTTATCTTTTATTCCCTGCCAGACTGAAAATATTTCTTGCTGATGGATTTAAAATTTTTGAAGACCTGGAATCAGCTGAAATATTCATCATTTTTGAAGACCTGGAATCAGCTGAGACATTCATAAGATGAAACAAAATATTAGAGAACATAGAAGATAAGGACTGGGCTGGCAGGTCTCCGAATACAGTTGCAGAAAACAATAACTGGAAGTCAACTGACAAGAAGGAGAAATTGAAAAATAAATGACTTCTTAGTTAACCTGTTTTTCCCTTTTTTCTAGCAGTGAAAATATCACCTTTTATTTACTAGCAAAAAATCAACTCATATCAGGTACTCATACTTCAGAATATGAGGAAAGGAACTGTGATGCTTTTAATAGGAGTTCCTGTGTATAGAGACTGTGTGAAATAATAACATGCAAAAGGTAAAATTTTTATTAGTAAAGGTTATTTGTTTTACTTTGTTCTTAAAGAATAGAAAATAAGTATTTATTTGATCTTCTTATAAACATTATCATTTGCTTTGTGGTTGTTTGCAAGTTTCATTGTTTTATATAATCTGCCGCGGTGGTGCAGCAGTTATCATTGTCACCTCACAGCAAGAGGTTGTCCCGTTCGATTCTAGGCTGGAGCACCTTCTGTGTGGACTCTGCATGTGCTCCCCATGGTCGAGTGACATTAAAGATATGCAGGTAGGTGCAAGCATGTGTGGCTGTGCCTTCCTTGAAGGTTGGGCACTGGGTTGGCAACTCGGCACCGTAAAAATCCACTGCCAATCATTAGCGGACCGGAGTTCCGCTGTGGCGACCCCTAACTGGGAAAAGCCAGAAGACATTTTATTGTTTAATATGATCTAACCATTAATCATGGTTTCTGTTTTAAAGGTTTTAAATCATTAGTAATTGTCATGAGCTTTGTTTTCTTTCAAATGCTTTATGTAATGCATTTCCTGCTAGAATGTTGTTTTTCTTATTTTCTCTTTCTTTCCACTACATACCTCTTGATTCGTGATGAGGTACATTGCGAGCCACATAATGTGGAGAAGTGACTTATATAGTACCTGCACGAGCACAAAAGAAACAGAAAGTGCATGCTGAACTTTGACCCATCTGCAAGCAAGATGGATAGAATGTTGAAACAGAGATGAGAAGATGTCTTTATACAATGCTGAATGAAACATTCATAGGCATTTTGTGTGTCTTTCTTTTTTTATTATTATTAAGCTAGTTTAAGAGGTTCTTAACAGTTTTAAGCATAGAGATTTATCGTGGTGCATACTTTTTTAGTAAATATTGATGCACATAGAAATGGAATGATGTTTTTATGTCCTCTTTTTGTAGGTATAAGTGGGTTTTAAAGCAATTTATGTAAAATTAATAACTTATTGATGTTTGATATAGGTCTGCTTTACTTCAAATGTTATTAGTGACTGATATAGGATCACTTTTAATCCAAATGGTTAACTATCCATATTTTTTCACATATTGTACTTGTTTTTTTCACATATTGTACTTATTTGGCTGCCTGCACTTTTAAAAAGTCATTTTTTGTTTAAATAATTTGTTTACTGTTGTAGGCTACACACTAAAGTATGATAGCCTTTTCTAATCGCTTGTAGTCATTTAAAGCTGTTTTAAGTGTACTTTTTATTGTTTTTGCCTTATCTTTTCAAAAACAAACAAACAAAAAAAATTCCTTGTTTCCCACCCTTCTAAGCTAGTATAGTCCAGTTTTCAGGCTAGTTCTGAATTCAGGGCTGTGTTACAAGTTTCTGAGTTGCCCATACCTTACTTGGATAGAGGGAAGTTTTCTGTTCACCTGTGAGAGAGGGAAACTTTGAGCAGTCATCTGTCCCTGGAGGAGTGGTTCCAGCCCAGCAGTTAGTAGTTTAAAAACTGCGTTTGCACAGTTTTGCACACCAGGCAGCACTGGTTAGCTATGGTTAATTATTCCCAGCTCCACTAATTCTCCTCTTCAGTATTTCCCTTGAAACTAGTCTCTCAACCTAAGCAATCAAAAAGCATCCTACAGTCCAGCACTTGCTCAGACCTAATAGCAAGCACTAATATACCCCGATACTTGGTTGCCCAGCAGGGCAAGGCTCTTTATCCACCCCTCACCAACCAAGCGACTAAGCAGCTCAACCTACTATTCAGGCATGACCAAAGGGCAACTTCAGGTGTACTCTCCAGTCCAGTTGGTGAACCTGGGTATCCTGAGGCAATGTTACAACTGCCTCATGTACACAGACAACCATCTCCTCCTACCACAAAACACTAACATATGCGAGAGATGCAATTATACAGCCAAACTAGAGGCTAAGGTCTCTTCACCCAAGACTGGAACAGACAGTCATGAGGAGAAGGTTAACACTTGCACCACACCTCCAGCCTCACACAGACCTACTAAACCAGCACTGGCAAAAAATACACATAAATACACAAAATCATACTCAGAGGCTCTAAACAAAAACCTGCAAAAGCATCCAAGAGCTCCAAAGCAGATACCCAAAAACCTGCAACTCCCATCACAAACCAGACAACACATAAAACACAAAATCAATGTGCTGCACAATCACAGGCCTTAAGGCAAAATAACATACCTAACACACTAGTAATAGGTGACTCTATAGTCAGGCACACTGACTTCTCAATCACTAGGCTGGACAAGGAGAAGGTTACAGTTAGCTGCCTGTCAGGAGCCAGAATCCGCCACATAACACAAGCACTCAGGTTACTCCAGGACAAGTACAAATATGACTCTATCATTGTTCACGTTGGTGTGAATGACCTGAGATGTACCTCCCTGGACTACATGAAAAAAGACATGGAAGAGCTCTCTGATCATGTAGCCCAGGCGGGTATGACCCTAACCCTGAGTAGCCTCCTGCCCTTACCAAGAATGATACCTCAGTATAAAGAAAAAAATGATCAATTTCAACAACTGGCTAAGCTTCTGCTGTCATTCAAAGGGTATCCAGTGTCTGTCAGCCTGGGACGACATGCTCGACAAGCCGCTTTGTTTCACAAGAGACAGCCTGCACCTGTCACCCCTAGGCTTTCGAATACTGGCCAAGGCTCTTGCTGCCCCCATAGTGCCTTTTTAGGGAAGGTTCAAAAGTCAAACCCACCTCCATAAACAGCACAAATAAAAAAATGAGGGTTATGCTACTCAACGCCAGGAGTTTAAAATCTCAAAATGCGCATGCTCTAAGCACTCCTCGGTATGGAGAATGTCGACATCTGTGCAGTAACTGAAACCTGGTTCAAGGCTCCACAGAGCACACCAGCACTACTGGGCTACAACTCATACCACACATTTCGGCCACAGAACATGGACCGAAACACAAAAGAAGGGGTTGTATCCATATTCATCAAGGATACCTACACCTCCAGGTTAGTGGTGCAGCATGATACCTCTGAGATCATCCATCTGCAACTAACCTCGGGCAAATCTGCAATGAAAATTGTGGCCTGCTACAGATCACCCTCAATGACCCAGGACCACCACTCTGCCTTTCTGGAGACACTGGAAAACATGAAGGTCCTACCGAACACCCTGATATTGGACAATTACAATTACCCTACCATTAAATGGGAAAACTACTTGAGTACAAACTCCCAGGCTCAGCGCTTCCTGGAATTTATCAACTGAAACACCCTGGATTAGCTGGTAAACTCCCCTACCAGAGGTGAAAACATATTGCACCTGGTCATCACCAACATGGGCGACAGGTGTTCCGTACAGGAGTTCAACCTGTCACTGGTTAGATCAGACCATAAACTAATCACTCTGGGTGCCCACACCCCACCACCACCCCCAACCAAGAAAACCACAGTGAAAAACTTTTCTAAAGCAAACTTCACCTTACTTAAGACAGAGGTGGTACGTTTCACAGCCCCCAGGCTAAAGGATAACTCTGCCCAAGATGCAGAATCCTTTATGAATGCACTCTATGAGCACCTACAAGGATGCATGGATCATGCCATCCCTAGCAAAACCAACACTCCCTCCTCTAAGAGAAGGAAACCAGTCTGGTGGACCCCTGCCATAAACAGGTTATACAATAAAAGGAGGAAACTAGTTCAGAAAAAAGCAAATCCCAAGAAGGAAAGACATCCCTGATCAGTATCAGTAAGAAACTAAGGTCCCTCATAAAATCATTCAAGGCTAGCTTCGAAAGGAAAACAGCCAAGGATTTGAAATATAACCACAAAGCCTTCTTTAGCTATGTCAAGAATCTAAGTGGCAACTCACAAATATGCTCTGAGCTAGTGAAAAATAGCACAAAATATACTGAACCTACTGATATTGCCAACATTCTGGCAGATAGATTCAGTGCAAACTTCACCCCCCCTCTCACCTCCAAAAGGGCCCACAACAATACTGGAAAAGTGTAGTGTCCCAGAAATCACAAATGCACAGGTGAAAACAACCCTTTCAAAAGCCAAAAACACAGCGTCGATGGGACCAGATGGTGTCCCAGGATGCATCTTGTACAAACTACAGAACGAACTAACCCCCCACCTAAACACACTGTTCAACCTCAGCCTCTACACAGGCTATGTGTCCATAGAATGGTGCACAGCAACAGTTATTCCGCTCCTCAAAGGAGGGGCCACAACTGACCCTGGTACCTATCACCCCATAAGCCTGACTAGCCTGATCTGCAAGGCTAAGGAGCGCATCATCACGGAACTCATTAACAAAGACATTGGGAACCTCCAAACACTTGACCCGACCCAGTTTAGCTTTGTTAAGGGCAGATCATGCCTACTAAACCTGGTTGACTTCTTTGAGACAGCCACCAAGGCCATAGACGAGGGGTATGTGGTTCACACAGCCTACCGTGACCTCACTAAGGCGTTCAACACCATTCCTCACTCAGGTATTATAGAAAAACTCACCAGCCTGAACATAAATTCCTACGTCACAAGATGGGATGCCAACTGGCTTACAGACAGAACTCACACAGTAAGAATAGCATTCTCCAGGTCCGACTCTAAACCAGTCACAAGTGGTGTCCCGCAATGCTCGGTTCTGGGACCCCTACTGTTTGGCATATACTTCTCAGAAGTACAGGCAAACACAGGAAGACTATGGCTAAATAAGTTCAGCGATAACTGCAAACTGGGAGCCATAGCTGACTCTCCGGCTGACATGGACATCCTCCAAAAGGGCCTTACTGAGACGGACACCTGGTGTCAAAGTCATGGCCTCAAGCTAAATGCCAAAAAATGCATAGTCATCCCATTTGGGAAAAACAAAACACCATGAATTACCACATAGGTGGCAGCCCCCTTAATACAGAAGAGGTAATAAGAGATCTGGGGACCCAGGTAAATAGTAATCTCTCCTTTGACAATCATATTGCCAAATAAATCCTTCTATGTGGCCCATCTAATTACTAAAGAGTTTGCATCTAGAAATAAAGAGGTTATAGTGCCCCTCTACTCGTCACTCATTAGACCCATCATAAAGTACAATGCCCCAATTCGATGTACCTCACAAGACACTTCCAACAGCTGGAAAGACCAGAAAAGTACCTCACCAAGAGGATTACTGGTCTCAAACATATATCCTATGCAGTCCGACTGAAAACATTTCGGCTGCACTCAGTGGCATATCGCTTACTCAGAGGTGATCTCTGCCTGACTTACAAAGCCATGTCCAATTCAGAATTCATGGACATGCTCCACCTAAAGATAGCCAAGTCACTGCGAGCTACGCGCTCTAGTGAGCTAAACCCCGCCACAACAATAAATAGAACATGCTGGAGGGATAGATTCCTGTCACAGAGACTCCCCATGCTTTGGAACAAAATTCCAAATTACATCAGGCAGAGCCCCTCACTAACACTCTTTAAGTGAATCCTTGATGAGTGAATGGGTAACAGAAAATACACCCCTGGGATCACTTCATAGGCTCTGCTTGACAGAGGATCAGGTAATTAATCAATGGGGTGGTGAAAGGCAACACACTCTGGCTAGGCTTGTAAATGCCTCAGGCAGATAGCCTAGTACCTACCTATGAACCTATGAACCTATTAACATAGAAAGTCAAGGTAGTAAACAGGTATTTATTCATTTGAAATGGAAAACTACACCCTTGCTTAAAATATATGTCAGAAATTTTAATTAGTCCTATATATTTTATTCCCACCTTTTTAAATTTTATATGGTACATGCATGTAAGTAGCCAGTAATGGTTGTTTTTATTGAGATTTATCTATATTATTCAACTGCATAATGAAGGGTCACATTGGAATATCATGTGACTTGCTTGAGCACTTGAGCCTTTGGGTTTGTGATCATTAGCATCCTCCAGTGTGTATCTTGAGGGTTGAATGATTGGCACTTTGAGGTGTTTATCTGTATGTGCAATGGTGTTTTTATGATAAGTAAGTAGCAATTTATTTAAAATCGTCTCAACTAGTAGCCGTAGTTGTGTGTGTTTTTGACATTATAACACATGATGATACTAGTTCTAATATCTTATTAAGTTTGCTATTGACCAGGTATGTCTTATAAAATTCAGAATAAGTTATTTTATAATTTCTGAATAGTTGTAACATAATATCTACTCCCAAAGGCTTTATTATAATATCAGCAAGGATGCAATATAATTGTAGAACTGACTATTTAAAAAATGTCATTGGTCAAAATGCAGCTTTCTATTCACTGATCCTACTGACTTGTTTGATGTAATTTACAAGTTTATTATATTTTATAATGTTACTTTATAAATAAATGTCTAACAAGTGGTGAGGGAGAGTAAACTGTTGTTTGTTGGGTGGTTGACTTGAGCAGTGAATACTGTTCAGGTAAGGAGTATTTAACTTCATGGATGAGGTTATTGAGTTACAGAACTTTAGTCTTATTTCATATTATTTTTTGTGTTCTTTTATGGTGTCTATTACTTGTATAATTTTGATATATATTACTGTTTCGTATATGATTTACTAAAGATTTACTAATATTCATATCAATACTGACGGAGTGATAACTTATGTATGTTTACAAAACAAATTAATGGTCATAGTTCATGCAAATCCTTTCAATAAGTTACATGTCTTATCTAAAATTTATATCTATTAATATCAGTGGTTTGAATAATAGTTGTAAGTAGGGAAGTTTGCATATATATTTGAAACTATTCAATTCCCAAGCTGTCTTTCTATAAGAAACACACGTGTTGTCTGAATACATAGATAAACTTAATATTAGAAGTTATTCTGTGCTATTTAGTTCTCACCGTTTTCAAAAGAAAAGAAACAAGGAGTAGTTATATTGTGGAGTAGTTCTTTACCTGTTATTGATACATATAAAGGTGAGAAAGATATGTTTTGTTCAGTCACATTGGAGCTTAATAGGAAAACATATACTTTAATTAATATCTATTGGATTCTAGGAATTGAGGTTAAGACTATGAAACAATATTTAAATCAGATTGTACAAGTATATAAAGGGAACATTATTCTGGCAGGGGATTTCAATTGTATTTCAACAGATAAAGATTCAGATGCTTCTGGCAAAAGGAGAATTTTAACTTTAGCCAAAAATTTGAAGGATTTTGTTGATGCATTTCATATTAGAGATATTAATGACTTTTCTGATCCACATTCTCTCTTTTCACACACTTTTCACATAGACATGGCACATATTCCAGAACTGATAGAGTATATGTTTCAAATGAGCTGATTAACAGTCTGGGTAAGGTTAAAGTAATTTCATGTCCCCTTTTGGATCATAATGCTATTTCTTTTGTATTACTAATTAAGTCCAAATTATTGTGTTCAGATTAAAATAATTCCATCTTATATAACCCAACTAAAGGATTTTAAGATGCACTTACATTAGAAATTCCCATTTTTTATTAAGTCCAACAGTATTTGTGACACTTGTGATACATATGTATGGGATGTGTTAAAAGCTTACTTGTATGGTGGAATTACTAGTTGGTATGCCAATAAGGGAAAGCAATAGGATAGAGAATTAAATGAGACACAAGAAAAACTTTATACATTAAAACTACTCAACCGTATTGGTAAAAGTAATAAAATAGAAGAAATTGATGCTTTAAATAGCAAATACTTAGAGATTTAAAATCATAAGACTATGATTAATTTAGAGAGGGTCAAATTCATAAACTCCCAAGTCATTGAACAACTTAGCTGTTAAGACTAAGAGGTTTAGTAAACTTAGTCATATTAAAGAGATTTGCTCACCTAAAAAAGAAAAATATTACTGAAATAGGGAATACATTAATGGAATTTAGGGAGCACTTTAATAAAATTAATTGGAACCCATTTTATTAGATTCTAAAGAAGTAGTTAGATCTTTTATTAAAAAAATAAACCAAAAATAAATTATCAGAATTACAGGTTGAAACAACTGACAAACGAATCTGAATGTCTGAAATTCAACATCAAATGAATACTTTAAAATGAAATAAGGCTCCATGTAATGATGGAATTATTCCTAAAATCTATAAAATAATGCACACAGAAGCTGTGATTCTATTACATAAAGTCTTTTCTTTATGCCAAGATCTAGTCAATGTACCTCCTTTTTGGAAATACACTCTAATTTCTCCCATATTAAAGGCTGATAAGGATCCTACTAAATGTTCCTCATATAGACCAATTTCCTTTTTAAACGTTGATAAAAAATGTTTATGTCTATTTATGCTAATAGGGTGAAGAAATTCCTTTAAAGATCAAACAGGATTTATTTTAAATAGGAATACATATGACAATATTAAGAGAGTATTAACCATAATTGATTATGTTAATAATTCAAAGGATAATTTAACTCTAATCAGCCTGGATATAAATTGTGCCTCTGATTCTGTTAATTGCAATTATATTTTTATTATTTTGGAAGAACTACATTTTTTGACCAATTTGATACAATGTATCACCCATCTTTATAGAAGATGTCAGGCTTATATCAAGATAGGTACTTACGCCTCTCAAAATATTCAAATATTTAAAGGAACTAAACAAGGCTGCCCTTTGTCTCATCTGCTTTTTACTCTTGTTATGGAGCCATTAGCTCATTTTATAAGGATGAATCCAGATACTGAGGGCTTTAAATTAAGTCTGGATGTAACTTCTAAAATCCAACTGTTCACAGATGACATCCTTCTTACTATTAAAGGAAATAATGCTTTTCTTTCTGCTATTTTTGAAACTATGGAAAATTTGCAAAGGAAATCTAGTCTAATTTTTAATGATAGTAAAAAAGTACTTCCTATTCATTCTAATATCAATAATTTCAATGGGAAGTTTACTAAATATTTAGTACAAGCAGACAAGTTACCATATTCAGGAATAGTATTAGCTAATAACATTAAAGATATAATAGACTTTGGGCCAGATTCAATGAAGCCTACACTAAGTGTACATGATGCATATTCAATACAATTCTTATCACATTATTTGTGCTTTCTAGTCACTCAGAAAGATTACTATAAGTGTACAGGTAGTCTTCACTTTGTGGTAACCTTTATGAATCCCTGTTAATATTTAAAGCTGGAAGAATATCAGTAGGAAAGCTAAAATTAGGAGGAAAATGTGTGTATTATGTCTGTGCTGTCTGTTAAATGTGAAAAATGCACACTTAGTGTAGGCTTTGTTGAATCTGACCCTTTAATTATAATAATATTGCATTCTCTATAAAGAATCACATAAATAAATGAATAAGCTCTCCTTCACAATGGAAGAGAGGCTTTCTATCATTAAAAATGATTATATTACCAAAGATACTATACATGCAGAGCAAAGACGGTAAAACACCAAACTGTATAGCAATGAAACACCTTTAATAAAATAATAATAAAAGCAATAAAAAGATGTAGCAGCCAAATCCAAGCTAAGCGCTTTTGGGTGTGTACCCTTCTTCAGATAAAAAACTGAACTACATCACAGCATTTTAAAGTAATGAAGACTAATTAAAATCAGTAATGCACCCTCCTTCTTTTCAAAATACACTTCAAGGGAATTAACCCATTTGAGCACGGAGACCTATCCGCTGAAAGTTCAATGATCCACTTAGTCTCATTCGTTTCAGTATGGTTCACTAAGTCCTCACCTCTAATACTATTTTTCACAACCTGCAATACTGAGAACTTAAAGGCATGCCCCATATTTGCATGAATATGCTGGAACAATGCATTATGTACCTGACCCAACCTTATATCTGACAAATGTTTCAGAATCCTCTGTTTAAACCTGCAATTAATCTTCCCTATGTAGAAGGAAATGCATGAGTGACACTGTGCAATATATACTACATTACAAGTCCTACAATCTGCATAGTGATGTGTATAATAACTTTTCTTAGTAACCAGATGTATAAAGGAATCTGTAATCTGAATATGCAGACAGGCTTTGTAACCCCTGCACCTATAAAGCCCTTTCTTGAAAAACTGCTTGCTTTGCATCCCCCTATTGTCATAGCAGGGCATATCCTTTAGGTTACAGTTCCTTTTGAAACAAAAGGATGGTTTCTGACCCACCAAATTATTAAGCTTGTCGTCGGTTAACAAAATCTTCCAATTCTGTCTCACTATATTGCATATTCCACCTATATTTGCATTATATGTTAGCATCACATGTTGTTTACTCCTATCATACACTTTGTTATTAATCTTTTACTCTCTTCAATACTCATTTTTTTCTCTCTTAGAATACCAAGGACAGGCTTGACCTATTCTGAGTTCTGCAGTATCTTGCATTATGTCTGCTACTTTGTTCTTGTTATAACCCCTCCATACCAGGTGTGTAGTCAGTCTGCTTATTTCCTGTTCAAACTGCTGGTCATTAGTGCATAAATGTTATATCCTATTAACCTGTCCCTTAACAATATTGGTGAATGTATACCTCAGGTACATACTACTATAGGTTAGCAAACTATTTTTCCAGCATGGTTTCCTCTATAGGGAAGTGTATAACTTGTTACTATCACTCTCCCATCCTATACGTACATCTAGGAAATCTATAGATTCCTCTGAAGAATGAGTGGTGAATCTTAAGATGTCCATACTCTTTTCCATGTAATTCACAAAGCATGCCAGTTCAGTGGATGTACCCTTCAACAAAAGAAAAATATCATCCATGAACCTGACATAATGGCATAAATTCATCTTCAATCATGGGATATATCAAAGATGATGCCATCCTCCCAGTGCGCCAACACCAAGTGGGCATATGTGTTGGCACATGGGTTACCCATTGCTATGCCTTGCTTTTGCCTATAAAAACTACCCTGACTCAAAAAGATGTTATTTTTCAATTCTAATAAACCTTTAATACTAAATAATCCATTTATTTGGGTATTAAAAGATTATTTTACAACAAATAAATTTCGGATACATATTTCACACTACCTGTCAATTTTACTAAAGGCATTTAGAAATTTTATTTATAGAAACTCAGTCTATAAAGCCTGGATGTTTCCTCTCTTTCCTATTGCTTTTACACAGAGTAATATTTCTTCTTTAAATCTTGCTAGGATGATGTTACTTAAGGAAAAGAATATCATGTATTGGTTTCAATTGTTAACCAATGATAAATTGAATTAATTGTTAAATTTGACTTAAGTAATGATATGTGGTTGGAAATATAATCCTGTAGACAGTTCATGATTAGTAAAATTGACCTAACATCACCAAATACAAGAACTTGTGTCCCTAAGTTATTAAATATTCTGACAATATTTAGACAGCAGAATTTACCTAATACTGGCAAGCTCTCAAAAATCTATAAAATAATTACAAATGGAACAAAAAGTACTTGGAGAACTATTGGAATTACTTCTCTTCAGTTAATAACATTCCACCTAGTGATAATGATAAGAGAATAATACTGGTATCATCTAAGCTGACTACTTTTTCACTTAAATGGAAATTGTTCTGGAAATTTATGTACAGGTCATTTTTACACCTCACAAAATGGAACTAATTAGTAGGAAAACGTTTTGTGTTGAAGATGTAAATTAGAGACTAAGACGATATTAGCCTCATATGTTTTTTGATTGTGTAGTTCTTAAATCCTACTGGGATAATGTTAATAGTTTCCTTCAGGCTTTATTTTCAGATAAGCTTGTTTTATCCAAATCTTTGATTCTATTTAATACTTTGGTCCCTGATTGTGTTAAAAAAATTAAATATCCTTTGTTATGGTCCATTTTGGCTGTTGCCAGAAAGGTTATAACCAGAAATTGGAAGACTGAGACTTCACACTTTTTTATGGAAATCAAGAATATCACAACTGAATTATGTCACTTGCAACTGATGACCATTAAATCAAGAGCCATCAGAATAATTTCATCTTATAACCTGTGGTCTAAGCTAAAAGACTTACTAAAGAAACAATTACTGAACTTTCAAGAAGATTATATGTTTAAAAGATCTTTGTAATTTTTAACTAGTGGACACCTTTGTAAATATTTTAGTCATTGTATGTTTCTTGTTATTTGTATTGCTAATTTCTATATTGCATTTAATGTCATTGATTATTAATTTGTTAAATTTTAATAAAACATTTTTAAATAATATTGATTGGCAGAAATTTACTGTAAATTCCCCAAATAAAAGTAATAATTTCTAAGGCCTGACTTAACTCACTAAATCACCCACACTTTTTAACAAATATCGTAACAAAACTAAGGGCAAGCATACTATACTTGACTGACCCCAGAAAATATACAGCTTCTGGAACACTATCAGACCTCATTAGTAACCACATATCAACTTGCACCAGCCTTCATATAATGCATCAAACCAAACAACATTTCAACAAAGTGACTTAAAATCTGTCAAAGTTTTCCCTACATCTCCTCATTCTTAAGTTCTATAAACTGGTCAATCATCAAAAACCTCATAAATCCTAATAGATACCTTAATGAACATGGCACCATTTGGGAGAAAAGAATAAAACTCAGTCATGCTCCTTGGCTATCAAAAAATATATACCAGAATGCTCATGAATAACAGAGACAAAGTCTGGAAACAATAGCTAACAAACAAAAAACAGTCTTCAAAACTTCAGAAGACTCCATAACACAGTGTAAAAACAAGACAACAAAGACCAAATCATACTATGAAAATATAACTCACAATCATAAACATAAGCCTAAAGAATTATGGACAGCCATCAACAAAATACTCTTCCCAGAATCAAAAAACAATCCAAACTCTTTACTAAAGAAGTCTTGTCTAGAAACCACTACTCTTAACAGATATTTCATAGAGAACTTATTTTCTTTAACAAAAGACAACCCACCCTCATCTACTGCCACCTCAGATATCCCAAATACAACCATAACAACATCAACAGTGACAACCACAGCAATGTTTACCTTTGGAACTGTCCATACTTCTTTTATATAAAAAAGCCTGCTTAACAAACTAAAGCCATGCTCACATTCAGCAGACAACCTTCCAGCAAAATACTTGAAAAACAAAAAAAACAGCTTGCACAATTGCATACTCAGTAGGATTTCCATGTCCCAGCATCTTGAAACAGGCTTTTATTACACCATTACACAAAGGAGGGATTTCATCAGATATTTCCAATTTTCATCCCATGGCTATAATTTCTTGACTTTCTAAACTACTACACAAATGCATTTCTAAACAACTTCTCAAGTACCTATGTCAGCAACAACTTTTCATTCACCCACCCAGCCCATAGAACTAGCACTGCCTTTGCATTCACCACTAACAAAGCTAGGGAGGATGGCAGACACAGCTCCTCCATTTTCCTTGATTTATCTAAAGCCTTTGACACAGTATCAGATACCAAAATACTACATCAGATATTACTTGGCCTGTCTTCATCCTCTTTCAGATGGTTTCACAGCTATGTATCAGACAAACAGCAATCTGTCAAATGGTTCAATACCCTGTCTACCTCCTGTCTATGTCCTTACCAATCTTCACATAGACCCCCTTCTAAGATCTTCAGCAACAGCCTATGCACTTCAACAAACAAAGCTTCCCTTGGTCAATACACTGATAATTTCATTCTTATCTGCTCTTCCAACAAAATCACCCATTTACACAAACTAATTCAAAATGCCTCCCATTCTACTGAAAATTGGATTAATGATGTTCAACTGGTACTCAACTTAAAAAAAGTCATTTTTCTCCTTAATCTCAAACCTGTATCAAACACATTCAAAATAACATCTCTAAGTAATACTGAAATTGAAGTTGTCAGTCATACAAAACTACTTAGCTTAACTATTGAACACAACCTTAAATGTTACCTACATATTCAGAGTAGTATCAAATTAACCCACAAAATGTTTTGAATGCTCTACAGCTCTCGCTTTCTCCTACATCTTCTCCCGACTCCTTACATTTTTCTAGAGCACTACTCTTCAACAACCTCAAAACATTAGCCATTTTCAATAATGCTATACTAAAGCTGCACATGTTGCTGACAGGAACTGTTGTACTGCCCATCACTGCCCATGGCTCATAAAGGGGAAAACTGGCTAGAGCTAAGACACTACCTTGAATATGCACAATTTGTAATGACCGTCAAAATTTTGAACAAGCATTCTGATTGTCCTGCCCTCATTCCTGCCATGCATAACTATCTATCAACTCATTCCATCTGATCTAATGGCCAAAAAACTACTTTCTGTGTCCAAACAATATAAAACAGGTGGGCTTAGTCTGTACTTCAACTGAATGAAAAAAAAAAGAAAAAAGAAAGGGAACTCAATCCCAAAAATCATCAGGACCTCACCAGATATTCCTACCTTCAAAACCTCTTTAAAGTCATACCTATCCAGTACTTGGTTCGGCTTCTGCTTCACTCCAGGCTAAGACCACTTACTAATCCCTCATTCACTAATTCAAAACAGCTATGTCTTTCATGCCTTCTCTTGAATATTGCTATTCACTCTAGCATTCTCAGGGCTGATAACTCTCTCAGGGAACTTACTTCTTCAGTACTAGCCCCAAATAAGAAATCATCCTTGTGCCACTATCAGTACCTTTACTAAGCTAGGTTTTGTGTGATATGTACTGTATGATGTATGCATATTGCCTTCACCATCATTTCAGCCTCTGCCTTTGGTAGCACGTAGTACCTACATGCATCTGTAAGTGTTAAAAACAAAAAAAAACTTTTCCTCTATTACTTTGATATTACACATGTATACAAATCTTAAACTGTTTAGTATTTTACGTGTATGTACATCGACTTCTATTTTTTTTCAATGCATGCTCTTTTATTTTATTTTCATACTTGTATGATGAAGCTTTTTTCCCCAAGTTGCCACTGTAAAAAGGGTTTTTATTCAGTCAGACTTTCCAGTAAACAAATGTAAATGTATGAACAAACAAACAAATAACAAACAAATAAATACATTGTGAAGTCACATGGGATACATGCAAATAACCCCTTAAAGACAAATCAGTATGTTTAAGCTGCATGGCTTCTGAATGCCCGTTACGTTTTTTTACTTTTCTAAGTCTTTATGATGCATTAAGGCCAATAAAGTCAAACCTCACTGGCTGCAGACAGGCCATGTTTTACTCTTTTTCTGTGCAAGCAGAACAGCATAAGTGAATTGGTTTGCTATACTTTGAAAACACAGCTCTTAATCAACATCCAGACCAAAGTGAAAAAAGGTCAAATAGACAACTTGTTTAGTAAAAACACCAAGGAAGACCCAGCCATGCTAAAGTCTTTATTTTGTAACACCTTAAATCTCCTGTGGTTGAGGCCCATGGAATATATGGAAATTGCCCCTCTTAAGGAAATGCTAGTGCTTCTGCTGTATGCCTTCTGAATGCCATGTCATTTTACTTTTTTAAGTCTTTATGGTACATTCAGACCAATAAACTCAAACCCCACTAGCTCTATATATACCATGTTTTCCTCTTTTTCTGAAGTTATCATTATAGCATTAGTGGAGCACCATGCTGTGCTTTGGAAACACAGATTAGAAGTAAGATTGATAGCCAAAAAAATTAGAGTAACTGCAAAATTTCCCAAATAGTGCCCAAAGTAAATGTCAGAACGGTAATGCAAGCAAACCATTTAGTAAAATCTCCAAGAAAAACCCAGCCAAGTTAGAGTTTTCACTGTACAATAACACAAACCTCCTATATTGGAGGCCCATGGGATATATGCAAATAGCCCTTAAGGACATACAAGGTTATACCTAAGACATTGCTTGCAACATCATAATGCCTGTTGCCTCATTTATGTCTTTGTAAAGAACAGTAACAAAAAAATGGAGTTCCTGTTCATTTTAGGAAGAACAACTACTTATTAATGCATTGTTTTTGCATAGCATAATTCAGACTTTTGTGATCTGGATGTTAAAAATGTGGCGTAGGAACAATAGAACCACAACTATCAAAAGTGATTCTCTCAATAATCCCAAAACCATTAACATGCAGAGAAAGATTTTCAAAGACTATTTTGTATCAATTATGCCATCTCCTAATTATGTTAAGCCCTGTATAATTCAGGACACCTGCACTGAGTTATCACCAGCAATTGATTGTGATACATTCCATAATGCCTTGAGCAAAGTAAAAATGCCTTGTATAGGACTGTTTTGGATCAGATGAACTTCCAGGAAGAATAATTACTAAATTCAAGGAATCAATAGTGTCTCTTAACTGGATTATTTAATTAACTGGTGTTTCCTAGCTGTCATTATGGTATAATAAATTCCTGGGGACTCAACCATCAGTGTGACCAAGTGTAGTTATGTATTTTGGAGCATTCAGCAATAACTAACAAATACTTCTTGGTGGCCAGGTTATTTGTGAAGTTTTCACTATGAAGGACCAGGGTATTTAAATCAGTAATTAACTTTCTCTGAACATGCAGCGTAGTACGGACAAGAGCATTTTGGATGATTAGTCAGTTATTTTAAGTTATGAAAGCAAGAGATACAAACATATTATATGTTATGCATAAACCCTTTATTATGTATTTTGTCCATAAAACTAAATACTGAGCTCCAAATATCTGAAATGGTTGAAAGGAAGTTCCTAAAAAAACAAGATGTTCATGAACACTCATCATAAAAACTTATAATGGGCAATGTTTGTATAGGACTTTACAGTCTATGCAGAAACTCTTGAGGGCTAATGAATGAAAAAACCTAAGTGCTGTACAAACATCATATAATTTTATTATAAGACTGTATAACCTAGCCAGTTGCAAAATTTTAGAATTATGCATTAATAAGTAGACAGCATTCACAAAGTAGTGAAATGTTTAAAGGACATAGTTACTGGTGATTGTTGCATTTATGGTTGAACAGATTTAGTTTGGAAATGTAATAGTGAGGTGCATTTCACGCAATCTATTTTATTTTGCAAACTTGTGGAGTGCGTACCTAGAGTTCTTGCCATTTTCCTCCACTGTGGTACAATCATGGAGTTGGTACATATAATTAGGGAGGTGGGTGTGGGTTTTGTCCCCCTGCAAAAAAATATTTGTTTTGTTTTTGTTTATTTTTCTGTTCACTGTTATTGATGTTAAGGGTGCTATTCTCACTGATCATATGTATGCGCAGCAATGACATGATTCAAAGAGGCTGTCTGCCCTAGTGCAAAATGGCCATGATTACACATATGTAAATGAAGTTATAATCAGATCAAAAGAAATGATGACAGAGACATATGCTGAGTCATCTTTTCACCTGTTTGCAATCCATAATCATATTTTGACTCATTTTTTGGCAACCCAGGATGCATTATAACAGGCAGAGTCACATCTTTTCTTGCTACTTTGCAGTTATAGAAGATGCTTTTTCTATCTGCCATCTTTGCCATTTCCCACTGTGAGCTGCTAAAACAACATACAAAAATCATCAGCCAAATAACACAGCAATGAAAAGTATGCCTGCTTCCATCAACAATTAATCAAAGATGTGAATGCAAAAACAGTTTTGGTGACATGGCACAACCCCCTTATTCATATACACACATACAGCAAGTTATAATAGTGTTCTAATAACTTGCACAGCACCATCAACAAATGCATAATAGTATTTCCAGTACATACCATTACATTATCTTATGCCATTCCTAGCAGAGTTGTATCTTTCTCCTGCTATTTGTCTATGAATGAGAGACACAAATCCCCCATAAAGCAGCATCTATCCTGACAATACAATATACCGGTAAAATGTATAACATCAGACTTCAAATCCTATAACTATATCCTGTATAGCATAATGTAAAAGTGCAAAACTATTTCAAGGATATATTTTGTGTTACCATTATGGCTACTTCCCCATACATTTTCAGTGCTGCTGTCATGAATTCTCATTTATAAATGACAGTCATGTCATCACTATTAACATGCATTGCCTGCATCTGACCATAAGATCAATGAAAGACACAACTCTCCTGTTCCTCATCTTTGTCTAAAATCAATATGATCTACTTCACAATAATTTCTGACATTCTTGCTATTTTTATCTTACTTGATTGAGTTCATACTTTCCTGAATAATTTGCTGTGTATCTCAAGTGATTGCAACTAAATATGGTAGTCGTAAACTTATTTGTGTAAATGTAAGTTTATTTATGTATTTTGTATGCAAATTAGGCTTGGTTATGCTTATCTCTATGAATCACAGTAATACATGAGAATGTATGTCTACATATCCACACAAGTATGCCTCAGGTAGCTGTAGAATTACTGCATACAGATGTGCAGAGCCAAGCTGTCCTCAGGAACACAGGAACAGGACAGATTAATCTAAACTATCCATATACTTAGAGGAGAGGAAAAACGGAGTCACCAGCAATTAAGTTTACATAGTAATAATGTCTAATCCATGCCCTTCCAATATACTATAAAATATCTAATCATCTCAGAACACTC
The DNA here is from genome assembly GCF_019279795.1 of Protopterus annectens. Taxonomy (NCBI): domain Eukaryota; kingdom Metazoa; phylum Chordata; order Ceratodontiformes; family Protopteridae; genus Protopterus; species Protopterus annectens. Next base: position 200,844,593 of record NC_056731.1, read on the forward strand.
AGTAGTTTAGGTTATGGGATAATACCACCATCAGGAACATTTATTTTCAAAGTGAAGTTTAAAAAAAATTATAGTGCCCTCAACCAATATCATCCAGTTGCTGTTCCTTTTGTGTTTTCCTTTCTCACTACTCCCCTGACATACTAACCATTACCGAGACGTGGCTAAAACCTAGTACACAAAATGAAGAAATTCCCCCACCAGGATATAATATCCTAAGACTGGATAGAATGGGCAAAAAGGGAGGTGGAATTGCTATCCTCTACAAAAATACAGTCAGCATCAAAACACTACAAACCCCATACCTAAATTGTAAAATGCCGAAACCTTAGGTTCAACTCTAAGCATAAATGACACAAAAACAATCATCATTCTCTGTTGTAATATTCCCCCAGGTAATAACTCTCCCATCATTAAAGAAATGTTACAATGGGCCACAGATAATTTCCCCCAAGAGGCCATCTTAATAGGTGACCTGAACACTGATTGATCAGCCTGTACCTCTAACAACCCCATTAGTCATATTAATCTTTACAGTTTTACCCAACTTATCCAAGAACCCCCTAGAATTGACAAAAAAACCCACAAACAGACTATTCTAGATTGGACACTAGTTAACTGCCCAAAACAAAACTATCAGACAGGATGCCTTCTTGATGGCCTTAGTGAACATCTCCCCACCTTCCCCCTGTGGAAACGTACCAGCATAGCCAAACCCATTGTTTTTAGACAAGTCAGAGACGATCGTAATCTAAATATACAAGAACTAAACAGTATTCTAAAACACAGTAACTGGAAACCACTACAAACCCTAAATCTAGACCAAGCCGTTTACTACTTCAACAATATTCTCATCAATATCCTTGATAGACTCGCACCAATTAGGAAAATAAGAGCCAAGTCAAACTATGTGCCATGGCTAACTAGGGAAACTAGAGCCCTTCTAAAGTCAAGGGATAAGGCCAGGAGAATTTGGAAGAAATAGAATACTAGCCTAGCCAAACAAAGTTGCCTACAACTTAGAAATAAGGCCAAGAGACAAACTAAACTCGATAGACAAAATTACTTCCTCAATATCCAAAACAAACATTCAAAAGATCCCCAAAAGTTTTGGCATGCCATTAACTTTTTTCTAAAACCAGGCAAAACTACGACTCCCACTCCTAACTCCATGAATGACAACAAGGACATTGCCTCCAAATTCAATCACCACTTCACAGAATCCATCTTAACAATATACTCCCAACTATCCAAAAACAACCGTACATATAACCCAACCAAATGCCTTGACAACATTCCATCCTTTACGCTCTTACCGGTTCCAATCTCAACAATTAAAAAAGACCTCCTAAAACTAAAACTTACCACCCTTGCTGCTGACAATCTACCAGCCAACTTCCTAAAAATAGCTGCTGAGTCCTTATCCTACCCTTTTTCTATTCTTATCAGTCACTCCATACAAAAAGCATATGTCCCACAGCTATGGAAGGTATCATATATTATTCCACTACATAAAGGCGGAAACTCTTACGAATACTCAAACTATTGCCCCATTGCCATTCTACCCCCTTATCTAAAATACTAGAGAAGTGTATACATTCTCAGGTAACACAATTCCTAAATTCACACCATCTCCTCTCCCCCACACAGCATGGCTTCCGACAAGACCATAGCACAACCACTGCTCTGCTCTCTTTCACCAATCTGATCAACCAACATAGAAATAATAATAACTTTGTATCTGCAATATTTCTAGACCTCTCCAAAGCATTTGACATGGTTTCACATTCCTTACTACTAGACACCATAACATTCCTATCATTTGCCCCTTCTGCTATAGCCTTGGTTTAAAAGCTATCTGTCAAATAGGCAACAATCTGTCCAATAACAAAGTGTCTATCTCCCTTACTCCCAACTACCGTAGGTGTTCCACAAGGCTCCATATTAGGCTCACTTCTTTTCTCCATATTTACCAATAATCTCCATACCACCACACAGCATGCTTCACTTATACAATACGCTGATGATTCAACTTTTATCTGTTCAGCTCCATCACTTCCCACCCTACAACAACTCACCCAGGAATCCTTTAGCTCTGTGGAAAGTTGGATCACTCAGATTCAACTTATCCCAAACCCTAATAAAAACAAATTACTACTTTTCACCCCCAACAAAACCATTTCCACCCCTCTATCCTTCACTATTTCCTCCAAAAATGGCACTATTATCTCTCCATCTGACCATATCAAACTCCTAGTTGTTGAAATTGATAAAAATCTACACTTCAACATCCACATTTTGCAAACTATCAAAAAAGTCCATAAAAAAATGGGAGCACTATATAGGCACAGGAAATCCCTCTCAAAACAAGCACATATTATCCTAGCCCAAACTTACCTCTTGTCTACCCTAATGTATGCTGCGCCAATTCTTACCCAGCTTAGAAAACTTGACCTTGCCAGACTCGAATCATGTTATAATAAAATCGCCAAGTTTGCAAACAACTCCACCTTTAGAACCCACCATTGCCAGGCGAATCATGTTATAATAAAATCGCCAAGTTTGCAAACAACTCCACCTTTAGAACCCACCATTGCCAGGCTCTAAGGGAACTGCAATGGCTGGAACTTCCCCAGCTACTAACCTATCACCAATTAGTCATTGCCTTCAATGTGGTAACACATCCAGAAAAAAAAAAAACATGCACTAGGCCAACTTCTCCCCCACTATAATACAAATTGTCCTCTCCGATCTTCCGACAAACCCCTCCTCTGTATCTCTAGGGACAACAATACTGCAGGAAAAGCACTGTTCTCCCACTCCATAGCTAGTCTAGGTCTTGTCCTAATGCTGATTGAATTTGTATACTTATTCTGTTATTAACCATGTGTAACTATTTTTCTTGTATATATAGGTCTTGTTATGTCTTCTGCTGTATACTGTATTTTAACATATTGTTTGAAAATTCTCTGTATACTGTATTTTAACATATTGTGTAAAATTTTACTTACTGTAGAGCATTTCTCCCCGGACCTCCACTGAAAATGGACCTGTGTCCAATTGGACCATCCTGGTTAACAAATGTAAAATAAAATAAAATAAATAAAAATAAATACATTTATTATGAATTCCCTTTCCTTTGTTCACTTTTCCACTGTTTTATATAAATTAATAGGGTGTCCATATAAGGATACACCTATATATAACATATAAACCCCTATATAAAACATATAAACCCCATTATAGTTTTTTAAAAATGTGATAAAAGTAACCATATGCCTTAAATACTTAAGCTTTCACAGAGTACGTCACTTATACTTAAGGATTAACTGCACCAACTTTATACATTTCAGGAAAGTAAGCATTTCCCTGCACAAGATTTCACAGTGCCACAGTCACCACAAATATTACTTGTGATCAGAATATTTGCATACAGGCATAGCTGCGCTCTTTGCAAAAAACTAGTATGCCTCTGCAAATCTTTGGACTATGAATAAAACCCTATATTTCTGATAAATGCTAAGCCAAAAACTTGTTTTATGAGTTAAAGGTAAACCTATTTAAGGAGGGAGTTGGCTATGGGTGGGTCAGAAGAAGTTTATTAAAGCAAATGAGTTGGTTTTCCTCAAAGGTCTGTAAGCCTGAACATAGGTAAATCTGATCTTATTTAGCTATGAGGCTATAATCAGAGGCATAGACAGAGTGGGATAAAGATGAGTGCCCTGGGCTCAAAATGTTAAGGGTTACGATCTACAAATGCCATTGAGTCTTCAGTGCATTACTGTCAATTAGAAATCAATGCCAGCATTGCATATTTGGTAAGAACTAAAGAACATTAACACTTTTTTGGCATATGAGGTTTGGGAACCGACCAATTTGTTATGGGACATCTTCAATGTTTGAGGGTAGGTGAGCAAGTAGGAGGGTAGGCTGGGGTTGTGGAAGGGATTAAGCAGGGATTGTTAGTTTAGTATGAGCTAAGGCTGGGTAGAGAAAGGTTAATTTATAGTAAGAAGGAGGGATGAAGTGAGATAGGTGTAGGGTGGAGCTTAGAGTAGTTTTATGAGTGGGCAGATGGTTTTTGGAGCACATTATGGCATAATCCTGTTACCAACGCAGCCCTCCCTCTTTTTTTCTAGAGTAGGTATGATTGCTTTCTCAGTCAAGGGGTGCTTCGGTGAAGAAAAGGGGCAGGGTTGTCCCTCTTCTCTTCCCCTTCTGATGTTTGGTTTGGTGAAAGGAAGTTTGGGAGTGAAAGTGAGCGGTTGGGCACTGCTTCTCTCTGTGGTATTTGGAAGGACATAAGGATTTTGGGTTGAAAGTGAGCAGTTGGTTGCTGTTTGATGTTTAATAATAAATGAGTGGAGGTCAGAATGCTGCTTATGCAGGCAAGGGTGAGTGGAGCTACACTGCCCTGATGGATGGTTAAAGGATGTTCTCATATGATTAACAAATCAATTGAAACAATATAATAAAGAATACAGTTATGATGCAATAAGTTATGCTGTTTATGGAAACAGTAAAAGGTTCTGAAAGGTCTGTTTGGTGTGTTGTGTCTTTATTGAAGTGGAGCATGACAAAACTGTAGCAGCTGCTTGTTACTTTTTTGTGCTTTTCAAATCCAAAGCGAAAAGTTTTTTTTTTCTACAACTTAAAGATGAGAAAGGAAACACATCAGGGAATAGTGCAATAGCTAGCTACATTTCTGCTTACTTACAGAATAAAGAATGCCTCCCAGGACATACTCATGCGGATACATAAGTTTCTACCATAACATTTTGCAAGAGTACAGAGAATGAAGCAGTGCTGGAAGTGAATGGCTCATGAAGACAGACTATGGCTAAGTGGTCATTATTATTCCCAGCTATCTTATGGTCATCCATATCAAGGCAGAATTTACACTCAGTGGGATGTCATTTCATCTAAACGACATCTTCTAGAGTGTGTGTATATAGATCTCTCTCTCTCTCTCTCTCTCTCTCTATATATATATATATATATATATATAGGTCTACTACGGTTGGTTGAAAACTCACTTGATTGAAAATAAAATTACTAGGACCACTTCACTGAAAGCTCACTTCACTGAAAACTCATTTCTTTGAAACTCATTTCGTTGAAAGTCATAAATGGCCTTTTCCCCACTGTAGTGCAACCCTGGAGTTTTTATATAAAGTAAGGGGGTGTGGGGGGCATATAAACATTTTAAACTATACACAGTGATATTTACAAGTGCAATAAATAACTGATTCCAAAAGAGAATATATAACCAAGATATGTGGGGGGCTTTGCCCCCCACACCCTCCCTTATTTTATATACTAACTCCAGGATTGCACTACAGTGGGGAAAAGGCCATTTATGACTTTCAACGAAATGAGTTTCAGTTAAGTGAGTTTTCAGTGGTGAGCTTTCAGTGAAGTGGTCCTAGTAATTTCACTTTCAATCAAGTGAGTTTTCAATCAACTTTAGTAGACCCATATATATATATATATATATATATATATATATATATATATATATATATATATATATATATATATATATGCTGAACTGAATATTTTCCAATAAAAAACGTAAGCCAGTATGATGCTATTTTTAAGATTTTTTTTTAATTGATTTAACATATGAACAATATATACGCAAAAAGAAAGGAGTTCAATATCACGTACTGTTACATAATGCTAGAAATACATTGAATCATAAAACTAATCTAATACTCAACAGGTTAAGAATCTTGGTATTTCAATAGCAACATTTCAAAATCATGCCAACAACTAAAATTCTTAGTATGATTTATACTTCTTATTCTCATCACATCTTTTACAGTTTTACATAGCATTACTATTAAGTAAAAAAATATTGAATGTAGGAAATGAGTTTGATTTCCAGGTTTTTGGATTAATTTTTCTAGCTACTGCAGGAAGACTCCAACACAATTTTTGTTATTTGGCTTTTGGAACATTTGTTAGTACTGTTGATCTAGTTAAAGAACAATTATCAGACCATAACCCCTTAAAATAGTTATCTCTACCCAATAAACATTTTTTTCATAAACCATAACCATATGTGCCTAATCAACTTTTACATCTTTACTGTATCTCCAGCACACTGAAGAAGTCATTTTAATAAACTTAGAAATTGTATAAGGGGTAACAATCATTCTATGTGTGTAGATTTATAAGCCTAGCCAGAATGTGTTTGGCTTTCGCCACCCATTTTAAATTTATTTTGCTATGCCCTTTTTCAAGGTTAGTATACTGTGCCTCTGTCTAACAGTGACACAGAAGTGATACCCGGGGTAAACCTATGATCTCCCATCCACTCATCAAGATTCCTCTTGAAGAGAGTCAATGAGGGACTCTGCCTAACCTGGACTGGGATTTTATTCCAGAGTGAAGGGAGCCTCTGGGTTATGAATCTGTCCCTCCAGCATGTCCTATTTATTTCAGTGCTGAGGTTCAAGTATCTCGAGCACGTAGCTCGGTGGGATTTGGATTTTCTGAGGTGCAGCATGTCCATTAATTCCGGGTTGGACATGGCTTTATACGTCAGGCACAGATCGCCTCTGAACAGGCGGTATGCCACTGAGTAGAGCTGGAGTTTCTTTAACCGGGCAGCATATGGCATCTGTTTGAGCCCTTTGATCCTCTTGGTGAGGTACTTTTGGGGTCTTTCCAGTTGCAGAGGTGTCTGTTAAGGTACATCCCAAAAGGGGCATTGTACTCAATTATGGGCCTGATGAGGGATGAGTAAAGAGGCACGATGACCTCCCCTGATCTAGATGTGAATCCCTTCATGATTAGGTGGGCTATATAAAATGTTTTTCTAACCACTTTGGCCACGTGGTTGTCAAATGAGAGATTGCTATCAACTTGGGTCCCCAGGTCCCTAATTACTTCTTTGTACTTAATGTATTACCACCTATGTGGTAATTTGTGGGCACTTTGTTTTTGCCAAAGGGGATGACTATACACTTTTTGGCATTTAGCTTGAGGCCATGGCTCTGGCACCAGTTGTCTGTTTCTATGAGGCCCTTTTGGAGGATGCTTGTATCGGCTGGAGAGTCAATTATGGCGCCCAGTTTGCAGTCATCTGCGAACTTGGTCAGCCACAGTCCTTCCGTGTTGGCCTGTACCTCCGAGAAATATATACCGAACAAGAGAGGTCCCAGGACTGAGCCTTGTGGGACACCACTTGTAACTGGTTTGAGTCTGACATGGCTCCAGCAATTCTAACCATGTGGGTTCTGTCCTTGAGCCAGTTTGCAATCCATCTAGTGACATAGGGGTATATATTTAAGCTGGTGAGCTTATCTATAATGCCCGAGTGGGGTATTGTATCGAAGGCTTTAGCGAGGTCCAGGTAGGCTGTGTGGACCACCTTCCCCTCGTCAATCGCCTTGGTGACTGTTTCAAAGAAATCAACCAGGTTTAAAAGGCAGGATCTGCCCTTCACAAAGCCGAACTGGGTAGGATCCAGTGTCTGTAGGTCCCCAATATCTTTATTTATGAGGTCCATGATGATCCTTTCCATAGCTTTGCAGACTAAGCTAGTCAGGCTTATGGGGCGATAGTTTCCAGGATCTGTTGAGGCACCACCTTTATGGAGAGGGACCACTGTTGCTGTACACCACTCTTTGGGCACATATCCTGTAGTAAGGCTGAGATTGAACAGTAGTTTTATGTTTGGGTTTAGCTCTTCTTGGAGTTCATGTAGGACACAGCCTGGGACACCGTCTGGTCCCATTGATGCTGTGTTTTTTGCTTTGGAGAGGGTGGCTCTTACCTGAGCATCTGAGATGTCAGGGGAAGCACTCTGCTGGGATAGATATTTGCCCTTTGGTGGGGAGTTTGCGCTGAACCTGTCAGCTAGGATTTTGGCAATGTCTGTGGGTTCAGTGTATTTTTTGTAATTTTGGATTAATTCTGAGCATATCTGGGAATTACCACCCAGGTTCCTAACATAACTAAAGAAAGCCTTGTGATTATCCTTAGTGTCCTGTGCAATTTTTCTCTCGAAGCTGGCCTTAGACAATTTTATGAGTGCCCGTAGTTTTTTGCTAATACTGATCAGTGATGCCTTCCCTTTTTGGGATTTTGCTCTATCATTTAGTAGCTTCCTCCTTCTATTGTATAGTTTGTTTATGGCTGGGGTCCACCAGACAGGACATCTGCCTTTGGAGGATTGGGTCTTGGTTTTATTCGGGATCGCATGATCCATGCATTCCTGAAGGTGTTCATAGAATGCGTTTATAAAGGATTCTGTGGTTTGGGCCATATTTTCCACAGGCCTGGGGGCTTTGAAGGATTCCACCTCAGTTTTGAGGAGTGTGAAATTTGCTTTAGAGAAGTTTTTCACTGTGGTTTTCTGGGCAGGGGGTGGGGTCGGGATGTGAATATCCAGTGAGATTAGTTTATGGTCTGATCTTACCAGTGAGGGATACACTTCTGGTCTGGAGCATAGAGTCCCCATGTTGGTGATGATCAGGTCCAGTATGTTTTCCCCTCTTGTGGGAGTGGTAACAAGTTGTTCCATAGCATTTGAGTTTATAAATTCTAGGAACCTTTGGGCTAGGGTGTTGGAGCTAGAGTAATGCTCCCAGTCTATGTTTGGGTAGTTGAAGTCGCCTAATATAATGGTGTTTGGAGAGACTTTCATATTTTCCAGTGTTCTCAGGAAGGCCGAGTGGGGTTCCTGGGTTTGGGAGGGTGGTCTGTAGCAGGCTATAAACTGGAAGGCAGTTTTACCCACTGTTAGTTGCACATGGATAGTCTCTGATGCTTCGTGCTTTGCCACCAACCTGGAGGTGTGGGTATCTTTGATGAATATCGATACTCCTCCTTTTGTGGTTTGGTGCAAGTTTTGGGGCCGAAAAGCATGGTATGAGGTATAACCTGGTAGTGCTGGGGTTCTCTCGAGACCCGTGAACCAGGTTTCTGTTACTGCACAGATATCAATGTTCTCCATGCTAAGGAGAGTTTCGAGTGTGTGCATCTTGAGGTTTAGACTTCTGGCATTGAGTAGCATTACTCTTAGTTTCTTATCCCTTGTGATACCTATGGAGGTGGGTTTGTCTTTTGAGCCTTGCCTAAAAAAGGCACTATAGGGGTAGCAAGAGCCTTTGCCAATATCCGAAAGCCCAGGGGTGACAGGTGCAAGCTGTCCCTAGCGAAGCATCGTGGCTTGTCGAGCATATCATCCTAAGCTGACAGGCATTGGATCCCCTTTGAATGACACAGGTACTTAAGCCAATTATTGAAATTGATCATCTTGTCTTCATATTGTGGCATCATTCTTGGTGAGGGTAAGATGCTACTCAAGATCAGGGTCATACCGGCCTGGGCTACATGCTCAGAGAGCTCCTTTATATCTCTTTTCATGTAGTCCAGGGAGGTACGTCTCAGGTCATTCACACCAGCATGAACAATGACTGAGTCATATTTGTACTTGCCTTGGAGTGACCTGAGTGCTTGTGTTATGTGACGGATCCTAGCGCCCGACAGGCTGCTCACCGTGACCCTCTCCTTGTTCAGCCTGGTGAGCGGGACGTCAGTGTGCCTGACGATAGAGTCACCTATTACAAGTGTATCAGGTGTGTTGTTTAGTCTTAAGGGCTGTGACTGTTCGGCACACTGGCTTTGTGAGATATGTGTTGCACGTGTTTGGTTTTGGGGTAGCGGTTGCTTGGGTGTCTGCTTTGGAGGTCTCTGCTGCTTAGGCAGATCTTTATTTAGAGCCTCCGAGTATGTTTTTGTGTGATTATGTGTTTGGTTTGCTGTCGTGGTAGGTCTATGTGAGACTGGAATTGTAGTGAGTGTGGTTTCCTTCTCCTCCTGACTGGTTATGCCAGTACTGAGTTGAGAGAGCTTAGCCTCCAGTTTGGCTATATGGTTGCATCTCGCACATGTGTTGGAATTTGTTGGGAGGAGTAGAGGGTTATCTGTGTACATGAGGCAGTTGTAGCATTGCCTCAAGATTCCCAGATTCACCAGCTGGACCGGAGAGGAGATTGACAACTGACCTTTGGACATGCTAGAATAATATTGGGAATTCCTTAATAATTGAAAACAAGGGCCAGTGGAGAGTGAGGGTGTAGTGCTTTTAATTTTTAGTGCTGACTTATATAATTGCTTTAGTGAGCAAGTGCCAGGTAACTTAAGTGCAATGTATTACAGGTAACTTAAATGCAAAAACGGCAAACAGCAACTTTCTTTCAAGTGAAACAAGGAAATAAGTACAGTAAACAATGCAGATATCACTAGTGATCCATAGAAGCACTGAGAAGCCACGCATTAGGTGGAATTAGCGTTCCAGGGAAATAACAAGCAAACAAACAACAAGCATATAAACAAAGCTAGATTCAGCAGGCCTGGATCTAGTCTATGCTACAGCAAACAAGGTGTACCAATTTCAGTAAGATACAGTTCAAATATTCAGGCACTATAAACCTTTAACCAGAAATTCCCAGCTCAGAAGGGCAGAGTCCAGCCTCTTCTCCCACAAGAGTGCAGACCACGAACCTTCTTAATGTAAAATAACTGGCCTGAAGCCCAAGTGCTTAAACCAGAACTAATACACTTTAAGAATAACAGACACTTGGCTCTCAATCAGCAGTTCCCAACTTAGAAGGATGAAAGCTACCTGTCCTGCCACCACAGTGTATGCCAAAAACCTTCCTAATGTAAAACAACTGGTCTGAAGCCCAAGTGCTTAATCCAAAAGCCTTAGAATGATAGCTACACTTTAATCAAATTACTACCAAGCAGTAATAAATACAATTGAATACTTTGGAGAATGCCTGGATTAGTGCTCAAGTTACACAAACAAAGCTAGATCCAGCAGGCCTGAATCCAGTCTATGCCACAGCAAACAAAGCGCACCAAATTCAGTAAGAAGCAGTTCAGATATGCATGCACTGTAAGCCTTTAACCAGAAATTCCCAGCTCAGAAGGGCAGAGTCCAGCCTCTCCTCTGACAAGAGTGCAGACCACGAACCCTCTTAATGTAAAATAACTGGCCTGAAAGCCCAAGTGCTTAAACCAGAATTAATACACTTTTAGAATAACAGACACTGAGCCCTCAATTAGCAGTTCCCAACCTAGAAGGATGTAAGCTACCTGGTCTGCCACTACAGTGCAGACCACAAACCCTCTCAGTGCAAAACAACTGGTCCGAAGCCCAAGTGTTTAAACCAAAAGGCTTAGAATGAGTTACACCAAGCAGTAATAAATACAACTGAGTACTTTTAAGATGATGCAAAAGTAAAATAAAGTAGGTAGAAACACAAGCACAGTAAAAGCAGATGAAATTTTTTTTTTTCTGAACAAGTGCTGAGATCAAAGAAACAGATTTGAGTGCTGAAACTAGAAAACTGGCTAGTTATAAGAAAAAAAACTAAGTTAGAAGGCTTCCCTCCAACACAGAAGGGCTTGGGGGCTCAGAAGCCTACAAATAGTCTATGCCACTTAACAGGAAAGGCAGGAAACAAGCTTAAATTTTTTTTTTTTCTGTTTCCCAGATGCTCTCTTTGTACACAGTAGGAGTGCCTGAAATCAGAATATGATCTCACTGCACTCAGTTGAGTGAGCAAATGAGATGGGCCAAGAAGGAGTATCCAAACACAAATTTACAAGACAGGCAGGCAGTTTCAAGGCCACTAAGATTAACACCAAAACAAAAACAGGGAGGGTGGGTGGGACTAACTGAAGAGCAGAATCAAAACTTCCAGTTCAGTTAATATTCCTGCCACAGTTAAAATCAATTTAAATACTGTATTTTTTTTTTAAAAAAAGTGCAGATAAAGGTACTTAAATTCTTTTATACGTCCAGTTGAATACAGCAAGTTCTTAGCCGGCCAAAGCTGAAGTTTTAAAGCAGAAAATGTTTCACATTGTACCACTTAAATAGGCAAGGACAGTAAATCAAAGAATGTGCTAACCCACACTTGTAATTACTAGCAAATAACAAAATTCAGCAAACACTGACAAACTTCCAGTTCAGTTAATATAACTGAAGAGCAGAGTCAAAACTTCCAGTTCAGTTAATATTCCTGCCACAGTTAAAATCAATTTAAATACTGTATTTTTTTGAAAAAAAAGTGCAGATAAAGGTTCTTAAATTCTCTTATACGTCCAGTTGAATACAGGAAGTTCTTAGCCGGCCAAAGCTGAGGTTTTTAAGCAGAAAATACTTCACACTGTACCACTTAATTAGGCAAGGACAGGAAATGAAAGAATGTGGCTACCCCCCACCTGTAATTACTAGCAAATAACAAAATTCAGCAAACACTGACTAACTTCCAGTTCAGTTAATATAACTGAAGAGCAGAGTCAAAACTTCCAGTTCAGTTAATATTCCTGCAACACAGTTAAAATCAATTTAAATACTGTATTGTTTTTTTAAAAAAGTGCAGCTAAAAGTACTTAAATTCTCTTATACGTCCAGTTGAATACAGCTAGTTCTTAGCTCACCAAAGCTGAGGTTTTTAAGCAGAAAATATTTCACACTGTACCACTTAAATAGGCAAGGACAGGAAATCAAAGAATGTGGCTACCCCCACACCTGTAATTACTAGCAAATAACAAAATTCAGCAAACACTGACTAACTTCCAGTTCAGTTAATATAACTGAAGAGCAGAGTCAAAACTTCCAGTTCAGTTAATATTCCTGCCACAGTTAAAATCAATTTAAATACTGTATTTTATTTTAAAAAAGTGCAGATAAAGGTACTAAAATTCTCTTATACATCCAGTTGAATACAGCAAGTTCTTAGCCAAAGCTGAGGTTTTAAGCAGAAAATATTTCGCACTGTACCACTTAAATAGGCAAGGACAGGAAATCAAAGAATGTGGCTACCCCCACACCTGTAATTACTAGCAAATAACAAAATTCAGCAAACACTGACTAACTTCCAGTTCAGTTAATATAACTGAAGAGCAGAGTCAAAACTTCCAGTTCAGTTAATATTCCTGCCACAGTTAAAATCAACTTAAATACTGTATTTTTTTTTTAAAAAGTGCAGATAAAAAGGTACTTAAATTCTCTTATACATCCAGTTGAATACAGCAAGTTCTTAGCCGGCCAAAGCTGAGGTTTTTAAGCAGAAAATATTTCACACTGTACCACTTAAATAGGCAAGGACAGGAAATCAAAGAATGTGGCTACCCCCACACCTGTAATTACTAGCATATAGCAAAATTCAGCAAACACTGACTAACTTCCAGTTCAGTTAATATAACTGAAGAGCATAGTTAAAACTTCCAGTTCAGTTAATATTCCTGCTGCAGTTAAAATCAATTTAAATACTGTATTTTTTTTTTTTAAAAAAAGTGCAGATAAAGGTACTTAAATTCTCTTATACGTCCAGTTGAATACAGCAAGTTCTTAGCCAGCCAAAGCTGAGGTTTTTAAGTAGAAAATATTTCACACTGTACCACTTAAATAGGCAAGGACAGGAAATCAAAGAATGTGGCTACCCCCACACCTATAATTACTAGCATATAGCAAAATTCAGCAAACACTGACTAACTTCCAGTTCAGTTAATATAACTGAAGAGCAAAGTCAAAACTTCCAGTTCAGTTAATATTCCTGCCACAGTTAAAATAAATTTAAATACTGTATTTTAAAAAAAAAAAAGTGCAGATAAAGGTACTTAAATATAATATATATATATATATATATATATATATATATATATATATATATATATATATATATATATATATATATATATGGGTCCTTATTGTTTTATTGACAGTACAGTTCATTGAACCGTACTTTGTCAAAGTTACTTTTGTGAAAGTGCATTTTGTTGAAAATGCACTTTCGCTAAAGAAAACAAAACAAAAAAAATGCCGTTAGCATGTACTGTTAGTTGTACATGAATGTATACTGTTGATGTACAACTAAGGAAACTCTTGTTGAGATCGTAGTAAAGTGGGGATAAGGGAATATTACCTTTTCCCTACTATAGTGCGATCTCAGGGTGAAAATATTAAAGTAGGGGGGTGTGGGGGGCACACCCCCCACATGGGGGGTGCAGGGGGGCTTGTGCCCCTGGATATCAGTGTTTAATGTGTTGTTTTTTATGTTTAGATTTTTTTATTTGTCCACGAAAGTGCAGTTTTGACAAAATGCACTTTTTTCGCGGAAGTCAGTTCGCGGAAGTAAGGTTCGATGAACTCTTCTTTTGAGTAAAAAACATATATATATATATATATATATATATATATATATATATATATATATATATATATATATATATTTTTTTTTCCCACACAAAACTTTCTAGTATAAATTTGAAGATGTCTGACTAACTTAAGAAACATTTCTTTATTTTGTCATCAGTTGAGTCACTCAGACAACTAGTATCTAAAGTTACATAATTTTGCATTAAATTTGATATTATTTATAATTAACTTATATAACTTGGACAAGTTTCTTTTGCAGAGCAATTTACCTTCAGTGATAGCAGTTATATACTCATATAATGGAAAATAGGGTTCTGTTCTTCTTCACACATGCTACCTGTGAATTCATTTAATTTCTTACTGTTGGACAATAGTAGCTGATTAACAGGTTCATCCAACTTATAATCTTTCATTGAACATTCTGGTGACTTAGCTTTCTCTTTTTCAAGGCAATCAAACCATAATACTAACTCATTCCTTTTTAGTAAATTAATTTTAACATTGTTCTGAGTTTTCACAAAACAACAAAGGAATGCAGAAGGTCAGATGGTAGTGGATTTTGTGAAAAGGATGGACATGGCTGTGGTGAATATGTATTTTAACAAGAGGGAGGAGCATAGGGTGACATACAAGAGTGGAAGAAGATGCACACAGGTGAATTATATCTTATGTAGGAGGGCCAGTTTGAAGGAGATTGGAGACTGTAAAGTGGTGACCGGAGAAAGTGTAGTTAGGCAGCATAGAATGTTGGTTTGTAGGATGACGTTGGTGATCAAGAAGAGGAGGAGGAGTGTGAAGGCTGCACCAAGGATCAAATGGTGGAAATTGAAAAAGGGTAGTTGTGAGGTGGAGTTCAGGGATAAGTTAAGACAGGCACTGGGTGGCAGTGAAGAGTTACCAAATAGCTGGGTAACTACAGCAGAGCTAGTAAGGGAGACGGCTAGAAAGGTGCTTGGTATCACATCGGGACAGAGGAAGGACAACAAGGAGACATGGTGGTGGAATGAGGAAGTACAGAAGAGTATACAGACAAAGAGATTGGCAAAGAAGAAGTGGGATTGTCAGAGAGATGAAGAAAGTAGACAGGAGTATAAGGAGATGAAGTGCATGGCAAAGAGAGAGGTGGCGAAGGCTAAGGATAAGGCATATGAAGAGTTGTATGAAAGGTTGGACGCTAAGTAGGGAGAAAAGAACCTGTACTGATTGGCTAGACAGAGGGACCGAGATAGGAAAGATGTGCAGCAGGTAAAGAAGATAAAGGATAATGATGGAAACATACTCACAAGCGAGGAGAGTGTGTTGAGATGGAAAGAGTACTTTGAGGGGTTGATGAATGAAGAGAATGAGAGGGAGAGAAGGTTGGATGATGTATTGATAGTGAATCATGAAATACAATGGATTAGTAAGGAGGAAGTAAGGATACCTATGAAGATAATGAAGAATGGAAAGGCTGTTGGCCCAGATGACATACCTGTGGAAGCATGGAGGTGTTTAGGTGAAACGGCAGTGGAGTTTTTAACCAAATTGTTTAATGAAATCTTAGAAAGTGAGAGGATGCCTGAGGAATGGAGAAAAAGTATTTTGGTGCCGATTTTTAAGAATAAGGGTGATGTTCAGAGCTGTAGTAACTACAGAGGGATTAAATTGATCAGTCACAGCATGAAGTTATGGGAAAGAGTAGTGGAAGCTTGGTTAAGAAGGGACGTGATGATTAGTGAACAGCAGTATGGTTTCATGTTGGGAAAGAGCACTACAGATGCAATGTTTACTCTGAGAATGTTGATGGAGAAGTACAGAGAATGTCAGAAGGAGTTGCATTGTATTTTTGTAGACTTAGAGAAAGCATATGACAGGGTGCCTAGAGAGGAGTTGTGGCATTGTATAAGAAGTCAGGAGTGTCAGGGAAGTATGTAAGAGTGGTACAGGATATGTACAGGGGTAGTGTGACAGTGGTGAGATCTGCGGTGAGAGTGACAGATACGTTTAAGGTGGAGGTGGGGTTACATCAAGGATCAGCTCTGAGCCCTTTCTTATTTGCAATGGTGATGGACAGGTTGACAGATGAGATCAGACAGGAGTCCCCATGGACTATGATGCTTGCAGATGACATTGTGATCTGTAGTGAGAGTAGGGAACAGGTGGAGGAGACCCTGGAGAGGTGGAGATATGCTCTAGAGAGAAGAGGAATGAAGGTCAGCAGGACTAAGACAGAATATATGTGTGTGAATGAGAGGGAGGATAAAGGAATGGTGAGGATGCAAGGAGTAGATTTGGCGAAGGTGGATGAGTTTAAATACTTGGGGTCAACAGTTCAGAGTAACGGTGAGTGTGGAAAAGAGGTAAAGAAGAGAGTACAGGCAGGATGGAGAAGAGTGTCAGGAGTGATTTGTGACAGAGTACCTGTAAGAGTGAAAGGGAAGGTCTACAAGAGGGTAGTGAGACCAGCTATGTTATATGGGTTGGAGACAGTGGCACTGACAAAAAGGCAGGAGTCTGAGCTGGATGTGGCAGAGTTAAAGATGTTAAGATTTGCACTGGGTGTGACGAGGGTGGACAGGATTAGGAATAAGTATATTAGAGGGTCAGCCCAGGTTGGAAGATTTGGAGGCAAAGCCAGAGAGGCAAGATTACATTGGTTTGGACATGTGCTGAGGAGGGATGCTGAGTATATTGGGAAAAAGATGCTAAGGATGAAGCTACCATGTAACAGGAAAAGAGGAAGGCCTAAGATAAGGTTTATGGTTGTGGTGAGAGAAGACATGCAGGTGGTTGGTGTGACAGAGCAAGATGCAGAGGACAGGAAGAAATGGAAACAGGTGATCTGCTGTGGCGACCCCTAATGGGAACAGTCGAAAGATGATGATTGTTCTGAGTTTTCACAAAACTAGAGGTGTGTGCAATGGCAAAGGACAAAAATGCCCATTGTAAAATTGGCAGGATTTTAAAAACATATTTCCTAGATGGTTTTAGAATTAATTTTATATATGCAGAGTCTAAAGGCTGAAAATAATTTCCTTTTAATGTATGTTTTATTAATCAGATGAAAGGATTGTTCTAATTTATCATATTTAATAAACTTATAAGAATTTAGTATAATCTGTTCTCGAACAGTTTTCCATTGACTAATATAGGTTGAGTCTAACCAGAGTGTAATAGAGTTGAAATGAGCAGCAATTGAATAAGATTATATGCCAGGGAAGCTAATATCATCATGCTCCAATAATTTAATATGATTTCTATAAGCAATTTTCAGCTTTTTAGAAACCATTAGAATAAAGTTAGCATATATTCCATTTCTTTCCTTTTTTTTCAATTTTTTTTGTCAGTTATTAAAACTATTGAATACAATATATTGTTTATATATATATATATATATATATATATATATATATATATATGCAGAGAGAGAGAGAGAGAGAAAATCTTAGGCAATCATTTTAACAAGCAGTCACCTATCTTCCAAAGTAAAAAAAAAAAATAGTCATTACATTTTTAATAAGGAGTAAAAATCTTACTCACATCTTGATATCTTTTTATTCCTAAATATTTTAATTTGTGTCCTTCCCAATTATATTTGTACTTATTTTAAACGTATAATCTAGTAATTGTTTTAACACTAAAGTTTCAGTTTTATTATTATTAAATTTCAGCAGAGATACATTTTGAAACCTTTCATTTTCCTCATCTAGTTCAGTAACTAAATAATTTATATCACCTATAGTTAGTAGAGTATCATCTGCAAACAGCTGTATTTTAAATTGACAATCCTTATTACTTGAAAAAACATACATTTTATTATTGCTTTTTATACTGTTAGCTAATGGTTCAATCATCATCATCATCTTTTGGCTTTTCCCATTAGGGGTCGCCACAGCGGATCATCTCTTTCCATTTCTTCCTATCCTCTGCATCTTGCTCTGTCACACCAACCGCCTGCATGTCATCTCTCACCATGTCCATAGACCTTATCTTAGGCCTTCCTCTTTTCTTCTTACCTGGCAGCTCCATCCTTAGCATCTTTTTCCCAATATACCCATCATCCCTCCTCAGCACATGTGCAAACCAGCGCAATCTCGTCTCTCTTGCTTTGTCTCCAAACTGTCCAACATGAGCTGACCCTCTAATATACTGATTCCTAATCCTATCCATCCTAGTCACACCGAGTGCAAATCTTAACATCTTTAACTCTGCCACATCCAGCTCTGACTCCTGCCTTTTTGTCAATGCCACTGTCTCCAACCCATATAACATAGCTGGTCTCACTACCCTCTTGTAGACCTTCCCTTTCACTCTTACTGGTACCCGTCTGTCACAAATCACTCCTGACACTCTTCTCCACCCATTCCACCCTGGCTGTACTCTCTTCTTCACCTCTCTTCCACATTCACCATTACTCTGAACTGTTGATCCCAAGTACTTAAACTCGTCCACCTTTACCAACTCTACTCCCTGCATCCTCACTATTCCTCTGCCCTCCCTCTCATTTACACACATATATTCTGTCTTAGCCCTGCTGATCATCATTCCTCTGCTCTCTAGAGCATATCTCCACCTCTCCAGAGTCTCCTCAACCTGATTCCTACTCTCACTACAGATCACAATGTCATCTGCAAATATCATAGTCCACGGGGTCTCCTGTCTGATCTCATCTGTCAACCTGCCCATCACCACTGCAAATAAGAAAGGACTCAGAGCTGATCCTTGATGTAATTCCACCTCCACCTTAAATGGATCTGTCAATCCCAATGCAGTCCTCACCACTGTCACACTACCCTTGTACATATCCTGTACCACTCTTACATACTTCTCTGCCACTCCCGACTTCCTCATACAATACCACAACTCTTCTCTAGGAACCCTGTCATATGCTTTATCCAAGTCTACAAAGACACAATGCAACTCCTTCTGACCTTCTCTGTTTTTCTCCAATAACACTCTCAGAGCAAACATTGCATCTCTAGTGCTCTTTCCTGGCATGAAACCATACTGCTGATCACTAATCATCACCTCCCTTCTTAACCTAACTTCTACTACTCTTTCCCATAACTTCAAGCTGTAACTGATTAATTTTATCCCTCTGTAGTTACTGCAGCTCTGCACATCACCCTTATTCTTAAAGATAGATACCAAAACACTTTTTTTCCATTCCTCAGGCATCCTCTGACTTTCCAAATTTTCATTAAACAATTTAGTTAAAAATTCCACTGCCATTTCTCATAAGCACCTCCATGCTTCCATTGGGATGTCATCTGGGCCAACAGCCTTTCCATTCTTCATCCTCTTCATAGCTGTCCTTACTTCCTCCTTGCTAATCTGTTTCACTTCCTGATTCACTATCCCCACATCATCCAACCTTCTCTCTCTCTCTCATTCTCTTCATTCATCAGCCTCTCAAAATACTCTTTCCATCTACTCAACACACTCTCCTCTCTTGTGAGTACCTTTCCCTCACTATCCTTTATCACCCTTACTTGCTGCACATCTTTCCCAGCTCTGTCCCTCTGTCTAGCTAATAGGTACAGGTCCTTTTCTCCCTCTTTAGTGTCCAATCTCTCATACAACTCTCCATACGCCTTATCCTTAGCTTTCACCACCTCTCTCTTTGCCATGCACCTCATCTCCTTATACTCATGTCTACTTTCTTCATCTCTTTGACAATCCCACTTCTTCTTCGCCAGCCTCTTCCTCTGTATACTCTCCTGTACTTCCTCATTCCACCACCAGGTCTCCCTGTCCTCCTTCCTCTGTCCAGATGTCACACCAAGCACCTTTCTAGCAGTCTCCCTTACTAGTTCTGCTGTAGTTACCCAGATATTCGGTAACTCTCCACTGCCTCCCAGTGCCTGTCTTAACTCTTCCCTAAACTCCACTTCACAATCACCCTTTTTTAACTTCCACCATTTAATCCTAGACACTGCTTTCACACTCCTCCTCCTCTTCTTGATCACCAACGTCATCCTACAGACCACCATTCTATGCTGCTTAACTACAGTTTCCCCTGCCACCACTTTACAGTCTCCAATCTCCTTCAGACTGGCCATCCTACATAGGATATAATCCACCTGTGTGCATCGTCCTCCACTCTTGTACGTCACCCTACGCTCTTCCCTCTTCTTAAAATACGTATTCACCACAGCCATGTCCATCCTTTTCGCAAACTCCACAATCATCTGACCTTCTGCATTCCTCTCCTTAACACCATACCTACCCATCACTTCCTCATCCCCTCTGTTCACTTCACCAACATGCCCATTAAAGTCTGCTCCAATCACTAGTCTCTCACCCTTGGGTACACTCACCACAACTTCATCCAACTCACTCCAAAATTTCTCTTTCTCATCCATCACACACCCAACTTGTGGAGCATATGCACTAACAACATTCATCATTACACCATCAATTTCGAGCTTCATAAACATCACTCTGTCAGACACTCTCTTCATGTCTAAAACACTCTTGGCATATTGTTCCTTCAGTATAACACCGACCCCATTTCTCCTGCCAGCCACATCATGATAGAACAATTTGAACCCATTTCCTAAACACCTTGCAAATAGTACAGCAGGCAAGGGACACCCTTGCCTTTTTACCTCTGTTTAAAGTGAATCCTTGAGAGATGATAAGATCCAATTTTTAACATATGCTTTGCAATCTCTATGCAATTTTTTAATATTCCAAGAAATTGTTCTAGAAATGTAAATGCTTCTGTGTTTTAATAAGTATTCCAATCTAGAGAATCAAAAGCTTTCTTGAGCTCTAAGCTAATTAGGGCAGTTTTTTGTTCATTTCTTTTGCTATACTTAAAATTGTTACTATCCTTTTGATATTATCATACATTAATTTATTCACTATAAATCCTGTTTGATCTTGATTAATTAATCTACTATATATTTTAAGCTTGTAGCAAAGATGGAAACAAATATTTTATAATCTAGATTTAATAATAAAACAGGTCTATATGAGGAAACTAACTTTTTATCCTTTCCTTGTTTAAGTATAGATAAGCTTACAGAAAATTTCTTTGAGGAAATAATTAATATGCCTTTTTTAAAGAGTCCCATAGTATCACTTTGCTAACCTAATAACCATCATTCAGCGATAAAAAATTACCAATATGTTCCTTAAGAAACTCTTAAATTATTTTAATTTCATCATATATACTGGAATTCTATAAATAATCTAAAATTTCCTTATATCCATTGATACATTAATACTTAGTGCATTATGATCAGATAAAAAAAGGAATATTTTTAAAATAATTAGGTGTATTAGGTACATCTGCAGAAGCATAACTCCTACTAAATCTAGTTTGCAGCCCATGTGCATAAGAATAATGGGTGAAGAACAGCGATTTCTATTCTGCTTTTGCTATTAAATCAGCTAGATTATTATTGTTAGTCCATCTGTTTATTGCTTTAGCTGATTCTAGAATTTTAACTTTATTCTGTTCTCTTGTATCTTCTGTACTAGATATGCAATTAAAACCTACAGCAAAAATTAAGCTACATTTCCAATGATTTTGTGATATGTTTAATTGATCTTTAATAACTCTTGTACCTAGTCCAGGGATCCAATAAAATATCTAATGTATAGAGTTTGCTCTTGTATTTAATTACTACAAATTTAAACATCCATTTGGGATCATTGATATATTCTATTACCGTAGGCATCACAGTAGATTTTCTCCAAAGTTAAGCAGTTCCTGTCGTCTTTTTGTTAAAATAAGCAGATGATAATGTTTCATAACCTAAATTATTAAGATATTGAATATATTTTTCTATCAGGTGAGTCTCTTCCAAGAATATTATGCTTTCTCTATTTAATTTTAAATGTCTCATTAAGTTCCTTTTATTTCCATTAATTAATTCATTTACATCAATAGACAATGGATTAAAACTATCCATACTGTGTATTTGAAAAGATTTCATTTACCAAGAGATAATATGACATATCTATCCATCATATTAATGTAGTTGTATGTAAGACTCCAATGTATTCTTTCAGTACTAGTTTAGCTTTCTACCTTTTTGAATTCTTCCTTTATACAAACTAAACTACTCAAACTCATAAATAAGCACTGAAACAAGACTACAGCTGTACCTATATATATATATATATATATATATATATATATATATATATATATATACTCACAGCAAGAGGTTCTCCTGTTCGATTCTCGGCTGGATCGCCTTCTGTGTGGAGTCTGCATGTCCTCTCCATGGTTGAGTGATGCCAAAGACATGCAGGTAAATGCATGCATAAATGGGTGTGCCTTCCTTGAAGGTTGGGTATCACCAATCATGAGCAGACCGGTGTTCTGCTGTGACGACCCCTAACCGGGAAAAGCCAAAAGACATTACTTTTACTAATAAAACACAACCTATCATAGACATTGAAGGTCCTAGATTTCCTAAGGTATATACACACTACAAAACTATCATTCTACCAACCAAGACCTAAAATTTCATCAAAAAATAGCCAAAAGCTACTGTGACTTAAAATAATTAACATAATATTATATATAAGTTAAACAAACAATAGAATACTAACTTAGTTGGATATTTGCCATTTAAAACTATTTCCACCATTACTACATAAAAGTTTAATGATCGACTTCTATTAATCACAAATAATAAATACTCTAACAAATAGTATAATGCATATATTTTTATGTAGTAGTACTAGTAGTAGTATAATTATCTATTAAATATTCCTAAATTATTTGCACATTTAATATTCCATCCATCCACAACCCCCTTTCCTCATTTTTGTGCATGTGGTTGGGGTATCACTTCACTAGTGACAATCATCTACAGCCAAGGTTTACACCTAAATCTTTAAATATACAAGTAGTAGAGTGGAATGTGAAAAGATAAAGTTATCACTAAACTTACAAATGACAGGCATTCTAAGCTTACCAAACTATTACACTGCAGGAAAATCAATGCATGTGTACATTTATCATGCTGAAAGATAATATACATATTTTATAACTAAAACAAAAGGTTTGAATTCATTTTAAAAGTGTCCATAGCTTAAATTTGTAAACAATTTCTACACATTAAATGTTGGATTCTATACCTTGGTCATAGGATTATTGGCTACAAGAGTGGTACATTTTATATTACTATATCTTAAATTTGTATAACACTCTTAATATGATAAATGTCAAACTATCAAAACATATTTTGCCTCATTAAATTATTTCTTAAAAAATATATACATTACTAAAGTTAAAGGGAATAGCTTGCTACTCAACAGATTCAAAAGAACATTCACATCCTATATTGTATTTAAAAGTTACAAAATGCTAATTTAAAACTATATTCTCCTTCCTCAGTTTCAAAAAGCTTGAAAAATCTACTCTACTCTACTTTCTATCAAAATGAAAGAACGGAGTCAGTAATAAAATATTGAAATTTCAGCTCTGGCTTATGAAATTAGTTAGTTCAGGTAGCCTTAGTAAATTTAATGACATACAATGTGCAAAAAGTTTCAAAGTTCATGTAACCATATTGTAGATTTCACTCTTCAGGATTTTTAACATAATTGTATGTGAAAATTATATGGGATTGTATGCATTCACATTTCTGCTATATGCAGGGATATGTAATATATATCTCCCTTATAAGCAGTTTGTGATTTAAATATATTTTTCTGTCTTATTTTTCTGCTGATGTTTTACCTTATTTTATATTACTTGACATTTCTAAAATGCCCCAACAAGGAGCTATTTAATCACCATTGCTCATTAGAGATTGCAGCACACGTATATATGTATTAACTTACTAATATTACTCCTTCCTTAATATTACATAACAGACATCAATTCCTTGTGTATTTGCTTATTATTCATAAGGTGGTTACTCATCTTATTAATTATAGTATTATATGCAATCATAATTATATTTAAAATAATTCATGCCTGTCTCACTTAGATGTATGTCGTTAGCAATTGTGTCCTGTTCTGGTCTATGTTTCAAATCTTGGCATTAGTATTCAATTACAGCATGTGAAAATGACAACTCACAACATGCAGCAACTGTTAATCTCTTCTGTACATTTCTCATTCTTCGTAATTCCTTTAAACTATACTGATCAGTATCAAACATCTACTGTTACTCCTTCCCATTAATGTATACATTTGGGGTTAATATAACATTGCAACATAAACTATTAACAGTCACTAAAATGCAAGCAGACAATATTCCAGAAACAGCACAATGTAAAATATTACTATAGTTTTTCTTTTTTCCAAGTCTTCACTTCCAAATAAATATTTTAAAAGGCTATTTTGAACAGATTTCTCAGATAAACACTTGAAAAGAAGTTCAAATCTCTTCTCCTCATTGTTGTGGCCATGTGTCAGACACTTCCTGCTTTCACAAACATCAGTGATTAACTTTGAACTCTACTAAGACCCAGATTTGCATCAAAATAGCTTGAGAATCAGGCAAGAAGTAAAGTACCAAGAATCAAGCAGTTTCACAAACTAAATTATTCTTTTGATCTTGAGTTTTTTTTAAGTGCTAATTGTGTCATAAATAATCTGTGAAAGGAATATGTTATACCTAAATAAAGATAACACAATTGCAAGCACTTTAAAATTCATATTAGCACATTACTTAGATCTGACATTCATTTAACACAGAAATGCACATATTGAGTAAAATTAAAACAAATAAAATTCTTACTTTATGTAGGCTCAAAGTAATCAGTTATATTAACTATAATGTAATGACATTCTCATGCAGGAAATATTTCTTTAACACTTAGAAATGCATTTATAAGTTTAGCTTTTATGAAATAAATTAAGTATTTTATATTCCCTATCATATAAATGCTTTAGTTGAAAACATATATACATATTTACATATGGTTTGAAGCTTAAAATCACAAATAAACCATTTGCTTGCAGGGTAAATCTTTTGTTTCAGAAAATAATGGTTCTGCAATTAGAAAATAAATGCCACTTGTTTTAAGCTTTTTAACTTTAGAGGCAGATTTCCCTGAGCTCAGTCTCTTTGTCTCTTCAGGAATATAGCATTCCAGTCCATTTCTTGAGTGTTGCTAAGAATTTTATTTTAAATAACAAATGTAGGTGCCTCGTTCAGTGTGCCAAAGACTTTAATATCTTTAAAAAGAAATATTTTGATATTTGCAGGAAACACCAAAGTATCTTTAATATTGTTCTTTATAAGTTATTTCATCAGTGGCAAGCAGGATTTCCTTTTATGCATTACTTTACTGGAATAGTCATTAACAAATCTGATTACATGCTCACATATATTAATAGGTAAGCTACACAATTCTGTTTTTAATATTTGACCTTTTTCCCTGCTGGACATAATGTGTTCTTAAGGACCTATGTACCTTTTCAATCCCAAATGATACTGTTTCAGGTGAATTTAACATTTTATGCAACCAGTTTTTTAAGAAGGTTATTATATTGTCTCCCTATATTTATCAGTTATGCCATAAATTCAGATATTGTTTTGTCTCAGTCTATTTTATAAATTATCAACTTTATCTATACGCTAGTTATTTTGTTTTAAATGGAACTCAGTCTGAGACTCACCTTCAGTTATTCTCCCTTCATGGTCATTTAAAGCTTCTTCTATATTGCTGATTTATGCCCCTCATTGTTTCATATGAATTTCTAAATGTTCCATATTCTTTCTGGATTCTTCTTTGAAATCCTTTATTTTAGTGTCCATTTTGTCTAGTTTTAGTAATACAGCTAGCATACTAGATATTAGTGACTAGATATCTTTTATTAACAGAAAATCCTGAATACAGTGTATTAAGTGACTCATGATAAAGTGTCTTCTCTCTTAACCAAGCAGATGACAATATGACAGGAAACTGCAGCTTTTGATGAATGTCTAGCTATAAATCTTTTCTCTCTTACTATCAATGAATATAGATAGCTATCGGGTATTTTTATTAGATTTTCTGTCTCTGAAAAGTTTTTAGACACAGAGCTTTCACCAGTTTCTGCTGTCAGTTAGCCATCTTGGCCACACACCCCATTTACTATGTTTGATTATAAATAATTTTCTATTCAAGGAGGGTTCTTTCCAGAACACTTTTCAAACTAGGATAAAGCCCATTGTTTGTACTTTGCATTAATTCTTGTGCGAGAACACTTTTTGCTACAGAAGTATGATAAGATCAGTTTACTGTCACAATCCTGAAACTCACATGCTTGAAACCCATAATCCTAAATCCATAATATTTAAAGATCAAAATGTTGTTGAAGACCACAATGTCTAAAAATCTTGAATACTGAATTCCCCTACCAGTGTCACCATTGGAAAGAGTGCTAATGTGGGTACTGGAGGAGGTGCAATTTCAGGAGTTCAGTATTGTGGTCTTCATCATTTTGATCTTTTGATATTATCAATTCAGGATTATAGGTTTCAAGTACCTGGAATTCAGGATTGTGATAGTAAACTGATATGAGAAGTCCTTCACTTCTTCTTTGGATTCAGGATCCAAATATCCTCATTACTTTTCATCTCAAGTTACTGATGTTACCAATTGTTAGTTTTTCTCTGAATTTCTGTGAGCACAGACAGTACTAATCCTAGTCCAGAGAAGACAGAACTGAGGTTTTGTTTGCGAAAAAATAATAATTTGCGATGCCTAAGTAAACTTTTAAACTATCTGTAATCAAGATGACCTGGTGAATATTGTTAAAACAATGGTGATTTTCCAGTCTTCAGAATCAGTCTGCAGCCTTTTTTTCTCTTAGTTTTTTGTCACTCTAAGTTCAAGAAATGTAATAAAGATATTGTTCTCATCTAGGTATTTTATGATCTCCTAACTCAGTGGGCTAAAATAATATTCATATCTGGATGTTCTTAAACCATTATTTACATGTGATTCTCTGGACAATGATTAATTTCCAGTCCCTTCAAAAGGATTTGACAATGGACATTATCTCAAAGTAGTTTTCACCATCAGAAATCATGGAGGGTTTGTTGACAAATTTCTTACATCATATCTCTTTGTCAGGTAGACTGCTACAGATGTCAGCTCTGTCTACAATATTTACTCCACCTCTGTTAAATTAAGAATCAATCTGTGAATGTCAATGCAGGATATTGCCACAGTGTTAAATGGGTAGATTTTCAGCTTTATTTGCACACCTTTCCACAAATATAATGGCAATGTGATTACTACTTGAATACTGAATTTATAAACCTTTACCATAAAAATTGCCAATTGTGATATACTGAGCTTATTACTGTTTACTTCCTGTATTCCTATCCATATTTTTATGAATAAATATTTTGCAGAAGGCTTACATGACCAAATTAAGCTCCACAATTGTAAATGAACATGTATTTGGTGAAAATGCCTGCTTTGCCTAGGAACATTTTGTAAATCTAAAGGCTAAGCATGAGACAGATCGTTGTGCATTTGGTACAATCAGTGTTCTCACAAATGAGCTCTTAAAAGTGTTCTGTCTCAAGCTACATTTAGTAAAATTCTGTTGGCTCAATCTAGTGAAAAATCAGGCAGGAAGTTACATACAGTGAAGTGAAAAATGAGTTGCATTCCCAGTTCTTGGAATACTACACTGACTGTCATTTCATTTGAGGTTGTCTATTAAGGTAGTACTGCTTAAAGACATTAACCCAGAGATTTGTCCTGCCTGCCTTAAATATATTTTTTGGACTGTTTGAATAACTCACCAGTTTTGTGAGCAGGTATTAGACATTACCAATGATAGTTTAAATATCTCTGGCATGAACTTAGATTTTTGCATATTTGAATAAAATTACATCCAGGGCATGGGACTGGATTCAATGTGGGGATGTGATGCCTACATCACCAGCAATGATGAGTTAGAGTGAGGTTAAGGCAGGTGAAAGATACCTCCATAGGCTGCATCAAAAATGCTGCTAGCCACCAGACCTCTAAACTGCCATTATTTTGGAAGAATATTCCAGTTTTCAAGCTTGATTTAACCATGTACATAATATACCTGTTTTGCAGGTATGCCCTTATTTTCAGGCTTGAAATACCACTTTTATTCCTGTCCCCCACAATAAAACACACCACATCAAATGACATTTGACAACCTATATTAAACTTTCTTAAACATAACTTTACTGAACAACATTTATATTTATTAATCACACCATAAACATCCATGTGACCATTCACCTGGGCAGCATATCTCCTCTCACCTTGCCCAAATAAGTAGCGTTGTCATCAATGCTCACTTACTCTTACTCAAAGCAGAGTCTCACCACTCACTTTCATCCCCCAAACCCCTTGAATCAAACACCCAGTACCAGAGGGGGAACAGAAGAAGGCCAAGCCTGCCCCTCTTCTCCACCTAAACACCCAACCTGCAAAAGCAATAACCAAACCCTCAATGTCCTCAAAGAAGGGAGGGAAGATGGATAACAAGTTCATGGCAAAATCTGATCCCTTACCCAGCTACACTCACATGAACCCCTTAACTCCCTCCTCATTTCCTACCCAGTCCTCTTCCCTCCTAAATTAACCCTTCCTTACCCACAACTCTATCTAAGCTCCATCCACTTCATCCCACGTCTAGCACCTCTTTTCTTCATCAGACCCTAAACCCTCCCCCCTTTATCATCCCCTCATAACCTCCAAACATTGAGGGTGCCGCTCAATAGATTGGTTTGTTCCCAAACCTCATTTGTCCTGGTCCCCCTCAAGTAAAACAACCCACACCAAATGACATTTGATAACTTTTATTAAATTTTCTTAAGCAGCAGGTCAGCATATCCTTACTCACCCTGCCCAAATAAGCAGCATTATCACCATTGCTCACTTGCTCTTACTTATCAAAGCAGTGTCGCACCATTCTCTTTCATTCCAAAACTCCTTGAATCAAGCACCCAACTCCAGAGGGGTAGCCAAAGAGGGCCAAGCCTGTCCATCTTCCTCACATACCAGCCAAGCACAAGCTGTCTGCCCTCACTTATTACAGGACCTTAACCCTCTAAAAACAAACCTAAGTCTATTTATTTATTTTATTTTATTTTACATTTGTTAACCGGGCTAGTCCAACTGGATACATGTCCATTTTCAGTGGAGGCCTGAGGAGAAAAGCTCCACTAACTACTACTTAACAAGCCAAGAATATACAAGTTATGCAATAAAAAACATTTTCAAAAACTTATTACAGGCTATCTAAGTATGTGAGTACAATGTGAGACTTAGCAGGGGTCTATAATAGATGCTTTACTAAGTTATGATAGTTTTACCATAGACATAAGTATCAAAATCTAGAATTTTCTATAAATAATGAGCTATAGACAAAGTGAAGTATGCTAGAGTAATGGAGTAGAGGAAAGGTAGATCAGGTGAGAGGAAAGAAGAGTTTTAGATTGGTTTTAAATAGAGGAATAGAAGTCAGGGAAGTGAGGTCTGGTGGTAGTTGATTCCATATTTTGCCAATTGAGTTAGAAAATATGGAGTCACCTGCTACATTATTTGCTCTAGAGGTTTTTATCAGTGTTTTGTTATGTTAAACAAATCTAAACCAAATTCATTCAGGTGCACTCCATCCTCTCTGAACCAAACTGGGTCTCTGTCATCAAAAATCCCTATGCTCTATCGTACAAAATACCAAAAATAACCATCTGCCTTACCAACCTAAAATTAGCAAACCAATGAGCCCATTCTACAGCCATAAAACTGCTGACATTTCTTCTAAATAAACATGGTACTATTTCAGATGACACAATACACATACTTGGATATAACTGCTGCAAAGAAACTAAATCCTGTCTGATCCTATATTCCAACTGTCACTTTGGGATTATTCCCAGATCATTACCTGCCAGATAACTCACCAAGACCCACTAAGAGCCCAATCTGTGACTGTATAAGTGCAAACTCATCCGCAAGCTGATGCCACCTGAGGCCTCTGATACCTTGCCACTTGATTCTCCACCCAAAGCAATGTGAACCTAATTCATTACCAGCTGACCTAAATGTAGCCTGCTTTGCTGCTGAATGAATACAGGAATTACCTAAAATGACAATTTCCTTTCCTAAAAAAATAATTAATACTAAGACAATCACCCCAACCAATTATCTAATATAACACAAAAAGGCATTTGAAGATTATTGACCCACATTCCTAATAACTTCAGCTGATCCACCTTCTCTCACTAAATCAGAGGCTTTGCCCATGTGAAAGGAATAAGTGGAAAACCTCTGACATGGAAAACCAATACACTGAAAGGTCTTCCTCATTATGCATGCAAACTGTTTGCCCATTATCACCTTACCCCCTCTCAGCCAAAAAATCTACATCCTGAGGAGTTCCTGCATGAGTCCACAGTAATCTCCTAGCCTAACTCAACAGACACAACCAGCCATTGCTGTCCTTTTGCAGAGCTATCTGCACACCCCCTCCCCAACTGATCTGTTTCAGATCTATGCAACCAAATGTGGGCTGATGCAGAAAATACTGTCACATCCCACCAAACCAGCGACCCTAACAACTCTGACACCATAAATGCTCCATGATACATCCATAAGGACAATGTCACTCACAAAGTATAATCTCCTGATTCACTATTTATTATAGCTAAAGCCTGCAACAAAACCTTCAAAACTTGTTATGTCCATGGCCATATTTTGTCCATCTTACCACCAGGAACTCTACCCCATCTCCTCAACATACAAGCCACTGTCCAGGATTTAGTAAAATCATACAACCCCACCACCAGTGCAAATATACTGATCATAGCCAGGTCCACCTTGACCAACTGAACTGCCTTACCTTGCACTAAAGCCCAAGACAAGTATTGTAATAACAATTCTTCTGACCAAACTCCTTCTTCCTCAGGCAGCTGCAAGACAAATTTATCAAAATCATTGAATGCTCTACCATACGTCTTCCTTGTAGATATTTCCCAAGACTGCTGCACTAAAGGTCTGGTTACTTCAACCCAATCTGTGACACATTGTCTGGCAACACCATCAGCTCACCTGCTGCCTCTAGAGCTAATTGCTGGAACCTGGAAAACTGAAACCAAGACAAATTATCAGCAATCCCATTCCTAGCACCTGAAACATACAGACCTGTAAAAGAAAAATTAATCACCAAACTCTGCAAAACCAACTTTCATAATACTAGCAAAAGCAATTCAGACTTTGCTGTTTTAGACTGTGAAACTCACACCATTGTAATATTGCCCAAATTAAAAGCAACCCTCTTTCCATGCAACTTCTCCTGCCAAACCATAGACACTGTCCAAATTGGTATCAACTCCAAAAGGCTACATCCCTGTTCCATTCATCTTTCCAATCTTTCAGTCATTGAGCTGCAAACCATTCACCACTAAAAAATATTCCCATCCCAATGCATTCTCACTGCATCTGTAAACAATTGCAATTCCCCTTAACTTACCCGATCTGACTGCCAAAATGAAACACCTTTAAATCGCTCCAAAAAGGACAACCACAGTGTTATATCGGCAAGCACCAGCTTACTAATCCTCACTCAATGATGTTTACTTCTGCCCCCTATTAACAAGAAGGCCACAGACTTACAAAATGTATAACCCAGGTGAATTGCCCAACATGCAAAATTCAGTAACCTAAGAGCTCCATGACATCCCTAATCTGCACCTTGTCCTTGGACATCACCCACCCAATCCTCTCCTTTAAAAGTGATAACATCTCACACTGTAGACAAAACAATCTGTGTCCCACATTGACTAGCAATCCCAAAATACACAATGCCTTGGCAGTGCCCTCCAACTTCTGTGTGGCCAACAGGAGGGGACACCCAGTTCCTCACACATCCCCAAAAACTCTCATAAACCCTCTATTGCTCCTTCAAACCCCTCATCTACTATTAAAAATTGCCCAGTAAATGTAACTCCTTCTGCCAAATTAAATGTAGTGCAGTGCTAAACTTCTCAAAAGTGGGATAGGCCACTGAACATCCCAATGGCATAACCTTGTCAAAGTAAAACTTGTTCAAAACCACCATGCCCTATAATGGCCACTCTTCCCCCAGCACTGTCAGTAATTGAAATGCAGATTCAAGATCCACTTTCACCAGCCACAGATCTGTAAGCCCCTGAATGACCTGGACCACATCATCCAATGATGGGTAACTCACTTTTGCATCTTATACCGAAATCAAATCAAATCATTAACAGAGCCCCTTTAAGGATAGGACAGATAGTAAATCAACTGAAATTCACTGGTCAACTTCTTAGGAACCAAACCTAATGGCAACATCTTAAAACTGCCAAAGGTGGGGCAGTCAAATTGGCATAATAACCTACCTGCATGCCGTTCCTTCTCTACAAAACCTTTCAGAATTTCCTCCCTACCCCATACTGAGTGCAAATTCTTACAGACAGAGCCATCCACTCCAACCCTTGATTTAGGAGAAAATCCCCAAGAAAATCCTTCAATTAATTCCTCTGCAACTGCCCTATCAGGAAATAGGTTAAGTGTGTAACACAATACCAGTACATTAATGGGCGAATGTATCTCCCAGTTTTCCCCTCTGCCCCAGAATGGACACACGCCTTCTTTGCCCATGAAAACTCCCTCTACCTTGAAGACTTTGAATTCCTTGAAACAAAGAAGGTAACATTCCCATTTTAGTCGAAAGCAAACCTGGATTGACCCAATCTCCTTCTGTGTGACCAAAATGATTGGCTGATTGGATTCTCACACACTTTGAGCAAGTGTGCAAGAACTTGCATGCCACCCACAAGCAACACCCAACACTAAAGGACCAGCATACTCCCAACATTTTCCTTTCTAACTTATCCCTCCTCTGCTAACAGCCTGAAAGCTATCCATCATAGTGGCTAACCAGATATCAGGGTGCCTAACTTCCCAATGCAGTGAATGATCCAGCACTTTTTTTTTAATGAAAGAACTGATCATACCACAACCAGGCATTCCTCACCCATAAACATTGTGACTTATGGATCATGACAAAATAGGCCAGAAGTGTTGATGTCAGGGAGTTATCCTTCGCCAACCACACCACCATATAATACATGAAACCCAACACTGAATTTTCCCATGTTGTTGCCAACAGCTTACCTACTGTCCTCCTCCCAAATACAACTAAGGCCATTAGAAGATCTTTGCCATTTGCTGTTTCTGCTTCCATCAAATGTTGCACTCCGTCAGCATCAATTAACTCAAAAACATCAACATACTCCCTTTTCCAGATCTTTTTTCAGCTGACACCAGTATGTGAGGGGTCATAAAGACCTCAACTTTCCCTTGAATAAAAGTCATGTGTAGCTAACCAATCCCCCAGTCTGATCCCAATGTCTGAACCCATCTCCTGCTGCTGTGACTCCACCTCACCTATGGATGGCCTTAATCTCCCTATAGGCAAACCTAAGCTGCCTTCCTCATTGAACATATCTTCATGGAGGTGCCCTTCTACCATAAACATCTTCCGATTCTGTATGACATTCATCCTCCCCCTGAGTTGCTGAGGTGAGTCTCCCATCTCACCTATCCCCAGACTAGCTCCACTTGTCCCAAGCCTGACCTATCCATATGACCTCCCAACAATGTAACATTACCTGCAACCACAGTATGTACATTTCCTGTGACTGGGACCTCCACTATGGCACCATACAATTGCCATTCCTATTTTCCTCAGACCCCAGACTTGGTCTTTGCCACCTGCCCTCTCCTCTTATGACTGGTCACAAAAGGCTGCTCTGTCTCTGATCCATTGGTTGGCAATTCTCAAAATAGTTCTTCTGCCTGTGAGACAATGGCTACCCATCCCAGCTTCAGTGTCTGCATTCCTGACATCTGCAAAAGAAAGAACTGCATTAAAGGCTCTAAAGAGGGAAAGGGAAAAAAATTGAACCCCCCAGAATCAGAGCAAGGTCAAACAGAACCTTGGATCAAGACACTTGCCAGCAATTATACCAATAAGTCCTGTCATGCCACACTCCTCCTGTCCAAAGTGAGGTGCAACCTTCTACCTGGTGTATCTGATGCAAACACCTTGACCATTACGCCACCCCCCCAGCCTCACAAGGAATGGCCCAAAACCAATTTCTTAAGAATACCACACTTAATTTTATAAGAAGTAGGTTGCACCTCTGCAGATAATGCACAACAAGCATCAATGAATTTAGGGACATTTAAGCTGTCAATTGCCCAACCTCTGTTTCTCCCCCTGCATTCCTGTGCTACTGTACACACATCATTGCTCCACCACTATAAATCTTCTTATACCTTTGTCTTATATACATATATATATATATATATATATATATATACATATATATATATATGGTTTACTATTGTTTGTTCAAATGGCAAAACGTTTTCCATTTGAAACAATGAAAAGTAAACCCTAACACAAACATTCTGACTGGCCACAATGTCGACCAAAATGATCGACACATTTAAGTTGACATTGTGGCCAAAACCATCACATGAGAGCTGATGTAAATTAGACTCTTATATGACATATCACGTTTTTGCAGGGGGCAAGCCCCCCTGCATCCCCCACTAATATATTCTAACTCCGAGATCACATTGCAGTGGGGATATGGATGAATTTCCAATCCCCACTGTGCTGC
The DNA here is from genome assembly GCF_019279795.1 of Protopterus annectens. Lineage (NCBI taxonomy): Eukaryota > Metazoa > Chordata > Ceratodontiformes > Protopteridae > Protopterus > Protopterus annectens. Next base: position 200,879,387 of record NC_056731.1, read on the forward strand.
AATCTTCATGCAGATAGTCAAATACACTTATGCGAATGCACTAGTGCATTCGCATAAGTTTGTTCGACTATCCCATCTATTTATGTTTTGTGCATGACATTCTGATTTTCGGCCAACAGAATGTCGTTCGCAAAAACCATAGTAAACATATATATATATATATATATATATATATATATATATATATATATATATATGTAGACAGATATATATAAAATTATATATATCTATATATATAACATTTTTTTATACATTTTTATATATATATATATATATATATATATATATATTTATTTTGTTAATAATGTTAAAATGATCCTGCTTCCTGTCTTTTGTTTTCTAAACTTATCCTCTCCCACCAAAGTGATGAGCGATTCCAATGCGGACCGATCATCTTCAAAATCATTGAGGGCTGATGCCCAAATATAATGACAGACATTTGAGCTCCAGACTTTATACCCTTCTGAAAATAAATGCTAACAGAAGACTTGTTGTTCTATCCCACTCCGAGGGTATTAACAGTACTGATTTCCCAGCTGTTCCTATTTGGCCACTGTCTCCTCCCCATTGTGTCTGGCTTTATTCAGAGTTCCTAAACTAAGAGGTTGAGAGGTGGATCCCAGACATCGCATACCCACTGAAGCCCACACATGGACACAAAGGCAGACTACTCATCGCCTTGCTCTACAGTGTGTTTTGTCATGCACACTGCTCCTCCAAGTACCAGTACCTTATCCACACGAACATCTTATACTTTGTAGCTAAGTATTATGTTAGGTACTGACCATCTGAAGCCTAATCAATTTCCTTTCAAAGCAAGAATAAAACATTGCACCTTGTGTCTGTGAGGTAACCAACTGAACTATTATGCCATTCCCCAAATGCCAGTAACTAGCTGCACTGGCATAACTGCATTATGCCTACATTAATCCAAATACAGACTCCACAGCAGTGAATCTCAACTATCCCCCACCCCCCATAATGTTCAATGCCACACTGCTCATGCAAGGTGAGTGACCATTACTCGCAGGTGCCTTGCAACCCACAAAATGTGCAAACCAACACTCACAGCTCAGTTAACAGCAGAAAAGCCATGAATCACTATGCCACTACCACCAGTGATTCCTCAAGAACTAATACGCCAAAATTCTGGCCTGTAACCCTGTCTACCCAATCTCAGGACTGAAAACTTCACCACATTAGACCACCAACACCTGTATCTACAAATACAGCTGCCAGTTATAACTAAAAGCAACCTGAATGACCAGGGAGATATTCCAGTTAACCCCAACATTGTGATCACAAACAAATCTATCAAAGAACCACTGCAACAGCCTCCCTATGAACCAAACCACCTAAAGAGCAATGCTCAGGATAGAACTAAAATTGAAGTCTGATCTCTTCAACAAAACTTAGCTGAATAACCCTCAATAACAGTACAAAACACAAAGTTGTAAACAGTAACCCTCCCACCAGGAGGAAAATAAACAGTATGCAACCATTACTCATCTCCTCCATGCTTATTATTATTATTAATCCAAGGCCTACCTGTCCCGTGAAGTACCTACAGATCATCTTGGATGTAAGCCTTTAATATAGCAAGTTCACTGCTAAATTTGATCCATTACCCAGCTACACTCACATAAAACCCATTAAGCCCCTCCTCACGCATACCTCACATCCTCCCCAACCCTCTACCCTCTTAAATTAACCTTTTCATACCCACTGTTCTACCTAACCTTCATCCTACCTCTAATACTTCTTTTCTTCTCCCTGATCCTAACCCCTCCCTCCCATATCATCCCCTCATAACACTCAAACACTGAAGGTATCCATTGACAAATTGGTTTCTTTCCAAACCTCATTTCACAACTTTCTGAATCTGCATCATCACATATGATTTTTGAAGTTGTCTGGTACACAAGAAACATACTACATGACCAACATACAAGTGGCACTAATAATGTAAAGAAATAGAAGACACATCTTACATCTCCCCTTTTTCAGAAGCAAAATCAATGATGTTGTGTGGTAGAATTTTACAATACAGTTCATTAAAGTCTACAGATTTTATACTGTCTCTTTGACAATGTACTTATATTTTTCCATCATTTCTGTCACACTCTATTTTTAAAACATGGTTCCGAATATCACCCAGCATTTGTAATGTAAACAGAAGAGTTATATGCTTTTTATACCCATTTTCAGTGTGTACCAATTTAGAGGCATCCTGGCCACTGTTTGGAGAAATTGTCAACAGTGTAAATAGATAGGTTGCTCTCTTAGCCGTGAGGATAATCCAGAGTCATCCAGCTGGTACCATTGGTCTCCACTGAATTAAATAGATAAATCTCTTTTGTGTCCCAGTCCATAGGGTAAGAAAGATGTGTTTGTTCATGATGGAAGACAGTCACCTCTATGACAATATTACCAAATAAAGGGATGCTGGCAGAAGTACAAATCACCCTTCTGACTGTCTAGGTCTTGGCACCATTCGACATTTTTTATACTGATCCCTATGGAAATGTTTGAGTAGGGAAATGAATAGGCACATCTTGCTGGAGGAGAGACTTGATGATATGAAGCCAAGGAGGCAAAAAAGCAACTAGAAAAATTCTCTGGAATGAGAGATCTTACTTTCCATAATCATTTCTAATAAATTTACACAACTTTGAAGAAACAGCTACTCAGGGTGACAGAGACCAAAACCTTTTTAAATACATTCAGATATTTATAAATGCACATTTGGCCTTTTTTGGTGTTATAACTCAAGAAATGCGATTAGAAATGTTACACTTTTTAACATACTTCCTTAAAAAGTAGTCCTTATATCAATATAAAATACAAAGTAATCCTATTAAAATGTTATTTCCAGGATGTTTCAGTGCCTGAAATTTTATTTTTTCCCAATAAAAGTTGTATGATTTTGCATCCTAATGATTTCTGAAAATTTAATACATAGTTATTGCAAAATGCTTATACTATGACTTCTTTTTAATTCAAACTAAGTTTAATACTTAAGTGAGAGTCACAAGGCACACATGTCTGTTTTCTGGGGCAAGCAGGGAACACTGAATTAAATGCAGGACTATATGGCAACACTTTTGTTAGCAGTTCAGTAGCTATAATAATCCTTTATGATATGCTTTCAGATTTAACAGAAAACTGGCAAATGTAAATGCATTACACCAAAGTGACGCATCTCCTACATTTATATCTTAAGCACCTTTAAGCAATCTGACTCATTTTTTTTCTCTCCTCCTCCTCCTGTTATACATGCTTCATATAAAACATAACATGTTGTAATTCTATTTGTATTAATGTATTGTTTCTAACTGGCTAGACTGACTGGTGCAAGACCCTTTCCAGATATGTTCCAGGCTATAAGGCTTAAACAACTGATATAACAATACTTACACTGAACAGGACAGTGTAGGTGAAATTAAAAAAATTAGTACAGGCAAGTGTTTATCCTGTTGAAGCAATATGTGAAAAGAATACATAAAATCATAAACATAACTAAAGAACATGAAATCTCAACCTTTAAGACCTGGAATAAAGTATATGCAATATTAGCACTAGGTGCAGCATCCATGCTTGATATAGTGGTAGGCATTGTATGTCCTGCAGGTAGATGCAGAAAAGCAGTAATCAGGGTAAAAGGTTAACCAGTATCTTTAAAGCAGGACTATTTGTAGCCATAAGACAGGTATTCATAGGTTCATAGGTTTATACCAGGCTAATGGCTGCAAAAGCCTTTATACGCCTAGCTGTGCAACCCAAATAAAACTATTATTCTAAATCTAGGGATATTGGTGCAGTTTAGTAATCAGTTTGACCATGTAGGTTTATAGGTAAGTACTAGAGTAGTACATGTGGAGATTTTAAAGAAGTGCTATTAATAAGTAAACACATGTCTTGTATTGAATGAAATAAATTGTAAAAGAGAAGTGATCTGTTCAATTATATACCTGTGATAGTCTGGTAATTAAGTTTACATGTAAGAGGTTGTTGAGGTTATTTGGAAAAAGTAATATATTTTGCATGTGGAGCTTTCTGAGTTTTGAAGGACCAATATGTAAGAATAAGGAAGTGGTCACTGAGCCACTATATTGCATAGATCCAGAATGCTGAGTGCCTACCCTGTTGCCTTGTATTGCTCTTTCATACTTAGTGCCTCTTGAGTGGTCTGCCTTTACTCTACTTGTTTCTGGAAGTTCCTCCCAGTCACATCCCATCAGCTCATACTAGTAAGCACTAGAAGGTTAAATGGGAAAAGTCCTTCCTTGGACTGCTACAGCTTGGCTTGCCTTCACTTTCATATTTTCCGGCCCGCTTGGTGCACAGTGCAGAACCTGAAGTGTTAACTTCATTTTTCCATCTTAATTTCAAAATCTGCAACATATTGGATAAGACTGTCACTCAGTGGAAAGCCTGCTGTATATTTTCTGTATTTTATCATAATTGCCAACACCGTCTGCTGAATTTGCTTTACTCACTTAAATACCTAAGCACTGGATGAAATAAAGTAGCTTGCTAGTTTCACCATTTTTTTGCCAACCTTTTATCGTTAGGTCTCCAAAGATAGTATACTAACTGCATTATGCTCACAGATAACACACTTATTCCCAAAACTAATGATTCCATCTGTGAGGGATGCCAGTGATAATTAGTATGGAGACTTCCTTCTCACCTGAAAATGTGCCCTCTGGGCTTAATACACCTTCAGCACAAACCTTTATTAATCACACCAAAATGTTTTATGCTGTGTCTGCATAATATCTCTCTCTCAAAGCTTCCAAGAAATAAAAATGTTAAGTCTCATCAGTACTCAGGCCACTCATCAACCTCCTGCATAGCTACCATTAAAAGAATTGCCCTTAGCAACCCCTCCCCCAGTCTACAACTCTGAACCACAGCAGCAACAATTGTTTTAGTAATAGTTGATGCTGTTGTCAGGCACAATGACTTAGTGCCAACAAGGCTTGATGAGAAGATGGTTACAGTGAATTGTCTTACTGGTGCAAGGATTTCTGACATTACAAGAGCCCTAAAGACTCTACTTAGCTCCTGAAAAATTGACCATAACATGGTAGTGATACTTGGAGGAGAAAAATAACTTGAGACATAAAACTCTGAGGGTCATGTAGAAAGGCATGTTAGAACATTCTGTGTATGTCACAAATGCAGCGTAAGACAATGGTCCTGAGTGCCATCCTTCTTTCACCTTGAATGATACCTAGACTAAAGAAAAAGATAATACCGGGTTAAATACCTGATATCATTCCTGTGGATTCCAGTATGTATCAGCATGGGACAGGATGCTTGACAGTCCAGCTTGTTTCACTAAAATGACCTGTGCTTCTCATACTGGCTAAAGTCTTTGGTGCCTCTTCCTAAAACCTTTATTTAATCACAGTCCTAATGATGACCATTCCAGCATAAATTGGTTATGTTAAGGTGTCTCCCTCAGTGCTAGAAGTCTAAACAATAAATTGCCTGATCTTGATGTACTCCTGCATTTAGAAACATTCCAATTTGAGCATTTAGGGAGGCTTGCTTTTAAAGTGTTATGAGTACCTCCTCCATACCTGTGTTTTGCTTTTTACATGTCTTCAGACTCAACAGCTGTGAAGGAGTATCCATATTTGTTATGGAACATATTTCCTCAAGGTAGATCATTAGGGACCCACAAATTGAACTCACTGAGCTGCAGATCATTCGATATAGGATTAATTAGTTAATAATAATGGGTCTATATTATAACATCAAAGTTCTCTAACATTGAATGGTATTATATCGAACCCTAAACACTGAAGTGTGAAAACATTGAACAGTCAGAATAGCGATTTTTTTCCCAGGGAAAAATTTGCTATTCCGAGAAACATACACACAGCACAAACACACACAAAAAACCTCCATCCATACAAATACACTTAAAATCCTACACCTAAACTAAACTTTACATACAGTACTAGCTATCCACTTACCTTAACCCAACCCTAACCCTAAGGTCCATCACTATCGCACACTCACCTCACCCGCCATAACCCTAATTCACCTAACCCACCCCCTAACCCTAACCTACACACAATCACACACTTACCTGACCCGCGCCCTAACCCTAACTCACCTAACCCGCCCCCTAACCCTAACCTACACACAATCGCACACTTACCTGAACCCAACCTGTAATGTTCCAACATATCGAACGCTGAAAACAGCAAAGCCACAGCTACGGCCCACCAAATTCTTTCCCTGGGAAAGAATTCGATGTCCTGCACCTTTGCTGTTTTCAGCATTCAACATTATGGGTTCGATATTATAACATTCGATGTTAGAGAACTTTGATGTCATAATATAGACCCAATAATAACATGTCACAGAACACCTTCTCTGTCCCCTGATGAGCACATAAGAGTCCCTAATATATCTCCCTATTAGCAAAACCTCCATTATTTTTAGTTTTTTTAACCACCCTGCAATAAACTGGGACACTCGTAGCTCCAGTGCAGGATATGCCAAAATATTCCTAGACTTAAACAAAAATTCCATTGAGCAGCTGGTAAACAAACCTATTAAAGGACATGGCATTTATAACCCAGTTCTTACAAATATGGCTTCCTCATGCAGCAAAAAGTCTCCTTCCACAGTAATTCTTACCACAAACTCTTGACCTTCTCCTTTAAGCTCCCAAAAGTCCATAGAGCAAACCCAAATAAATTTAAGGACTATTAACATATCAGTCTCAACCTACAATATTAGAAAATTTTAAACTTTCATTTATTACTATACCACCTCTGACCTTGATATAGCAGCAAGTTTCATGAAGGAACTTTTTACACTAATTTAGAAAAATGCCTAGCTCTAGAAGCCCCTATCAGAAATAAGTATCACGGGAAATTCAAAACTAAGCTACCCTGATACTCTAGCCCCATAAATAAATTGCATGACAAAAGAAAGAAATGCCTTAAATCATAAAGCAGATCTACAACCTCTCTTTTTAAGGAAAATATCAAATGCATTATATAAAACTGAACTACATTATCAGGCCCCCTAAAGGTGACCATGAACTTAAAGGACAACCACACCCTCAGACTCAAAAAACATATTTATTTCATCATGATTTGGTGTTTCCTACATTTTAACAGCACTCTGGGACTATTTAGAGCTTTTTAGATATTTTTATATGCAATTTCTGACTCTGACCACATGGGGGCTGGCATTTTGAAATAATTCAGACTGTTTACTCTGCCGCTAAGTATCCCAGAATGCATTGTTTGTCTCCAAAAAATTGCATCAGATCTGCCACGTTTTCCCTTAAGCTGCTGTCATTTCATTGACTTAACAGGCATTCACTGCTGTCTTAAAGTCCCCTACTTTTGGTTAAAATGTTATCCTTTTTCAATGACTACTTCAAACACAAGCAGTGCAAATGCTACAGAACAGAATTGAAAAGTGCATTTTATTGCTCTTGCTTCTTAGAAATGCTAACTTGCTTTCTTTTGTGAAGGCTGAAATCTAGTTCTTCAAGGCATCTCCCCTCCCACTTCACACCTACCTTCCCTAGCTGTCAAATGGTAATTTGACCCATTATCTGCATGTGATTGACAGCTCACAGCAGGTGACTAGAGTAATGTACTGTTTTCTTGTCAGCCTTTCCCTCCTTACAGTGGGACACTTTTTTTGTTGCACTCCTCCTGTCAAATTTAGAACCAAGCTACATAGCACTGGGAATAATCACCGTTTTGCAAAGCATCAAACTCCCACTTATTTTTCCTTCCCATTTGATTAAATAGCTAACAAATGACACACTATAAACATGAAATATTTCACAGACTTGCATGACAGCACCAACATGCTTTTTTAAGACATAATTTAAAAAAATACGGTATTACATACTTCTTGTAATCTGATGTAGTGTTGTCAATTAATTGAGACTGACATCTGCTTCTTATGTAAAAACATGCAATTAATGTAAATGCATGGTTATTGCAAATTTATGTTCTTAGTTTTTGTAGCTGTTACTGTGCTTCTGCCTGTACTTTGTCACATATCGGTAGGGCAATGTAAAGCAATATGACAATACAAAAACAAAGTTTACAAAATTTAGAAATTACATCCAAAAATGAGAGTCACCCACACTCACCTCACCACACTCACCCACTCACTTCACCACACTCACACACACTCAACCCACCCACCACACTCACTCACCACTCACCACCCACCACACTCACCACGCACCACACTCACCCACCACACTCACTCACCACTCACCACCCACCACACTCACCACGCACCACACTCACTCACCTCACCTACCACACTCACTCATCACACTCACCACTCACTCAGACACGTCACTCATCCATACTCACACTCACCCACACTCAACTCACTCATCCACCCACACTCACCACCCACAACCCTCACCACATTCACTCACCCACCCACACTCACCCACCACACCCACTCACCAACCACACTCACCCACCCACATTCAACTCACTCACCCACCCTCACTCACTCACCACACTCACCCTCACCCACCACACTTCACTCACTCACCCACATTCACTCACCCATACTCACTCACCACCCACCACCTTCACCACACTCACTCACCCACCCACACTCACCACCCTCACTCATTCACCCACATTCAACTCACCCACCCACATTCAACTCACC
>NC_056731.1:200893080-200935580 GCF_019279795.1 Protopterus annectens
CAGCCTCTAAGATGTCTTTGGTTGGTACTCTTCTGAGGAAGGCTGCTGCTCTGGTTGAATGTGGCCTAATGTCCTTAGGCACTGATTTGCCATGTTGTGAATAGTAGAAATGAATGCAATGGCCTATCCATTTTGAAATAGTCTGTTTTGAGATAGCCTTTCCTTGTAATCCTGCAGCATATGCCACTAAAAGTTGCTCAGTGTTTCTGAAAGCTTTAGTTTTGTCCAAGTAGAAGTATAGCTGTCTGTGTATGTCCAAAAAATGCAGAAGTCTCTCACCCTTGTTCTGTGGGTTTGGATAAAAGGTAGGCAAGTGAATGGTTTGGTTAAGGGCCACACTGGACACTACCTTAGGCATAAATGTCGGGTTTGTCCTCAGAGAAACCCTGCCTGGATGGAAAATGATAAAAAGTTCCACAGCCATGAGTGCCTGTAACTCCGAGACTCATCTTGCAGAGGTTATTGCTAGGAGCAGAGCTGTGTTCCAGGTTAAGAATTTTATATCAGCTGTTGAGGCTGGGTCAAAAGGAGGCAATGTGAGTTTTTCCAAGACATAATTGAGTTCCATGCAGGTATTGGTGCTCTCCTTGGAGGTCTTATGTTTTTGGCCCCTCTGAGGTACTGCCTTATTAAAGAATGAGAAAAGATAGGTGGCTCCGTATTGTAATAGGCTGAAATGGCAGAGGCGTGGATCTTAATTGATGAAAAGGATAGGCCTCTATCCAGCATCTCAGTTAAGTATTGTAAAATCTGAGGAATGTTTGCAACAAACGTGTCAATTCCTTGTGCCTGGTTCCAAGCACAGAATCTCTTCCATTTTTCTGAATAAGATTTTCTGGTACTGGGCCTCCTGGCCTCCAAAATAACATCCATCACAGCTTTGGAGAGAGGAGTGTTCTGAATGGCTACATTATCCGCCATGCTGCCAGATTTAAGGTCCTGAGTTGGCTGTGCAGGATCTGACTGTTTTGTTGGGTCAGTAAGTGATGAATTTGAGGCAATGTCCAGGCTGGATCCTGAGACAAGTTCTTTAGGATTGGGTATCAGTGCTGGCGTGGCCAGTATCATTTTTAGATTCTCTTGTCTGACCTTTAGGAGTACCGTGGGGAGGAGAGGCAGTGGAGGAAAGGCATATACTGTTAGGTTTTTCCAGCTGAAGGATAAGGCATCCACTTTCCATGCTTGCTTGTGATAAGTCCTTGTGCAGAATCTCTGTAGTTGGCAGTTGTGGGGGGAGGCAAACAGATCTAGGTCTGGGCATCCCCATTTCCTTGTTATCATGCTGAAGACTTGTGGATCCAGTTTCCACTCATGGGGATGTCAATGCTGTGTCCCACAAAGTCATGGCTTGTCGGCAGAGGGGGTAGGAATGTGTGCCTCCCTGCTTGTTTATGTACCACATGTCTGTAGTATTGTCCGTCTTTATCAGTAGTTGTCCTGGATGAAGTAGATCCTTGGAAGCTGTCAGGGCATTTTGAACAATTTGCATCTATTTTTGATTGATATGAAGATGCATCTGGCTTGTGGGCCATGTGCCCTGAATACATTTTTCTGCCATGTGGGCCCCCCAGGCATAATCTGATGCATCCATTGTTAGTGTCTGCCTGGCTGTGGGTAAAGTGAATAGCTGTCCCTTGTTGTGGTGACAGGCCTGTGCCCACCATCGAAACTCCTGTTGCAGGCAGGGAATGAGGGTAATTAATGTTTCCAGGCTGTGGCAATGTTGAGTCCAAACACTTTTTAGATACCATTGTAGTTTCCTCATATGCAGTCTGGCATATGGAATTAGCAGGATGCAAGATGCCATGAAGCCCAAAGCCTGCAGAATTTTTCTTGCAGATAACTGGGTCTTTCTTGCCAACATTTTGAAGTAAGAAGTCAGTTGCCTTTGTTTGTCTGGCATGAGATAAGCCATCTGGGCAGTTGTATTTAAGCTTGCACCCAGGAATATTATCTCTTGAGAGGGCACTAGTTTTGATTTATTTTCGTTTACTGTGTACCCTAGGCAAATTAGTAATCTTTTTACAAACGCCAGATGCTTTAGTAGAATGTCCTTGTTCTCTGCTTGAATAAGGCAGTCATCCAAGTAAGGATATATTTGAATTCCTCTTTGTCTGCAAAATGCAATTACTGGTGCCAGGCATTTTGTGAATACGCTGGGCGCAGTAGATAAGCCAAAGGGCAGTGCAGAGAATTGGTAGTGCATTGAGCCAGCTATGAATCTGAGGTATCTTCTGCAAGATTGTCTGATTGGGACATGCAGGTATGCCTCTTTTAGGTCCAAATTTACAATCCAAGCCTTCTTGCCCAGCATGGACAGAAGCTGCTGCAGAGTCAACATTTTGAATTTTGGAACGTCCAGAAATGTGTTTAGAATAGACAGGTCCAGTATTGGTCTCCAGGCTTTGTCCTTTCTGGGTACCAAGAAAAGTCTTGAGTAAAATCCTTGTCCCTGCTCTTGCTGTGGTACTCGCTGAATGGCCCTCGTGTCCATGAGGGATGAAACTTGCCTCCAAAGACAAAAATAATTATAAATCCTTATTTAGATATATGAGAACACAGAGAAATAATACTCTACATTGCTCTAAACTTATTCATAATGATACCTCCTATTCTGATCCAATGGATGCTGTCAATATCCTTGCAAACAAATTAAGTGCCAACTTTACCCTGATACTTCTTTTCAAAGCCCTGAAATATGTGAATCCCTTACTCACTAAATTCTGTCTAAATTTTGTTTATTGACAGTGTTTCATAAGAGTAAAAATACTTCCTCAATGGGACCTGACAATATACCTGGTTGCTTAAGTAATGGTGTTAAACATGGCCTTGATGACCTACTCATTAAGTTTTTTTTTAGCCTATCTTTAGCTACTGCTTCCATCCCCAATGATTAGCACACAGCAGTGGTGATGCCTTTGCATAAGATTGGGCTTACAACTGATTAGGTAATTATGTGAATCATCTGTAGAGCCATGGAATGCGTTATAATTGATCTTGCAAACTATGATATCAAAAATCCTGTTAGAACTGACTTCTAACAGTTTCACTTTGTGAAGGGTTGATCCTTTCTAGTGAATCTGGTTAACATCTTCATAAGGTTTACAGAGGTGGTAGATGGTGGCCATGTACTTCACCCAGTATATTTTGATGTGGCCTAGGCCTTTGGCATGATTTCCAAATTCTGGCATCAAACAGAAGCTAAATATTTTAAAAACTAATGAATATGTATCACCATGGATACCAAACTGTCCAAAAGACGGAATCCACATAGAGTTGCAGGTGCATCATCAGAATGTAGGAAAGTGACCAGTGGTGATTTTCAAGGATCAGTGTTGGGATCTCTCCTATTCACCCTTTACTTCCCAGATTCCAAGAAGAGGGCAAATACTTCTCTCTAACAAAGTTTGCAGATGACTGCTAACTAGGATGCTGATGTTAAGTCACTCTCTGACACCCAAACCCTCCATAAAGAATATTCCCTAGTAATCTCTTGGTGTAATAGAAATGGGCTCAATCTAAATGCTAAAGAGTGCAGCATTGTTACTTTTGATAGAAAAGCCCTCTGTTCATCATGCTGCACAGACAGCATACTGCTGCAAAATGAAAACCTAGTCAGGATCCAAGGAGCTTTTGTTGATAATTCCCTCTCCTTTGACTATTATGTAAAAAACACTGTCAGGAAGTGGCTTTATTTAGCACAGCTATTTACTGAAGGAATATGTTCAAGGTGTAAAGCGGTAATGTCTCCATTGTACTCGACAATGATCAGAGCATTTACTGAGAGCAATACCTCTTTTAGGATGTCTCTCACTAAACATATTAAACAATTAGAAAGAGCACAAGGCTTCCTAGCCAAAGAAGAACATATGTCTAAAGTCTCTGAGCCAGCAAAAGATCCCTTTATTCAGGGAGCTATAGACTCTAGAGGGATCTCCATATCACTACAAGTCAAATGGCTCTACCAATATTAGAATGAGGAATCAAAATCTTCATCAGTAGATAAATAAAACATCATGGATGGACAGGTTTATAACACATATTCCAAACTTCTGGAAAAAATTCCCCTGCATATTAAGTACAGTGTCTCATTAGCTTACTTGAAAAAAATAGATAATTGGGTGACTAACCAGAATCTCCCAGAGAAAGGAGGTCCAGCCTGAGCGAGGGTGATGCTAAGGCACAAATGGTTATAAAACTCAATAGCCTCAGTACCTCCATGGATCTAAGAGTCTATAAATCCATGAAGTCATTTGATAGATTCTGGAACTTGGCAATTTTATTAGTAAGGTTTGTGATGAAGGCATCAATAAGTAAACATTTTTTGGTATCTTGATAAAATCTGGTGCCTTCATGTACCAAGTGTGTGCAACTGACTATATTAGTTAGTTATGTAATTTTTGGGAAATGGAAGTGTTAAAACCAAGGTTCAAGTCTTTGCAGATAAAATTTGTTTTCTGTAGTTGAATGTGGAGGGGTAGAATGTAGGTAGTGGGAATATATACCTTAATGTGACCATCTCAGAGAAGTTGGATGAGTGTTTTTTGGGGCTAAATTCACAGGTAGTAGTGCTCTTGGCGATTATAAATTGGAATCTCATTTTAATCATAATTAAAAGTTGTCCACCATTTCTGGCTTTTAGACCATTATTATAGAAGAGACTGTAGTTATTAGAGAAGTAAGATGAAAATCGGAATGGATTGTTCAGCCATGATTCATTAAGTGACATTATTTTGGGATATATCAGGTTACTCACATTTAAAGGTGTGACCAGTTATTCTTTATGCTGCAGATGTTGAAGCAGGCAAGCAAAAGTAGTTTTGAACTAGTAGGGGTAAAGTATTGGTCCAAGGTTAAACTCAATGTGATGTGAGAAGAGAAACATGGTTAAGATAATCATTGCTATATTGTTGTGGGACAACTTCACAGAGCAAGTTTAATGTACATAGATACTGGTTTATGAAAAGAGGGAGAGAAAAGTGTTTGCTAGACATAATATCAGGGGGACTGGTAGTGATACCCAGATAACTTTTAATGTTACAGGAGGAGGAGGAAAAGGTCCGAACTGTAAAAAGTATTAGTTTATAAAGCAGTTATATGATTAGGTGGGAAGAGCTGCAATAAGGTAGATGCAAGTAGAGTAATGTAGGTAAGGGGATTACGTAGAACTAATTCTGGCATTTGTCTTTAAGGTGCTGATTAAGTGGGCGGAAAATGGGTGGGAAACAGTACATATAAAAAAGGAATGGAAGTCATTAGAGAGACAGTATGTCAAGGGAGTAAATAAGTGTGTACACTGCTACTTTTTAATGTGCAATGATAAACCTGTTACAGGATGGGAAAAACAACCCAAAAATGTATGTAAGTGGTGTCACTGTAAGTGAATTCGGAACTGAATAGGAATATGAACTGTCCGAGCATGCAGAACTTGGCCACCTATAAGCACAATCCTACAAAAGCATTGCTGCAGAGCCTGTACCACCACAATTACTCCATATAACAAAGGGCAGAGTAAGGCAAGCAGTTGACAGCACATCCAGTAGGGCAGCTTTTAATGGCTGTAGGTACTGGTCTGCTAATCAAAATGAGGGTGATAAACTGCAGCCCCAGTTATGATATAATACTTTGACCTGAAAGGAAACAGGAGTAAACAATGAAAAACAACAAAATGAAAAGGTATATTAAAATGGCTCTAGGACTATCTACCGAATGCCCATAACACCGAAACCAAAATGGCTGAACACACTTTAACGAAAGTACTTTTCACTGAAAAAGCACCTTCACTAAAGTGTACAAAAATAAATAAATAAATAAATAAATAAAAAAAGAACTCACGTTTACGTGGGGGGGCAAGCCTCCCTGCACCCCTCCTACTTTTATATTCTGACTCCGGGATCGCACTACAGTGGGGAAAAGGGAATATTCCCTTATCCCCACTGTGCCATGATCTCACCAACATCCATTTCCCCACACTTTTCCATTTTTTTTAGCACACTGTCATAAAAGTGCTTTTTTGGAGAAAAGCACTTTTGCAAAAGTGTGCTCGGCCATTTCACTTTCTGTGAAACAGTCATTCGGTAGACAGTACAGATCCCATTAAAATACTGTTAGCATACATTATCTAGAAGCAATCTCATTTAATTATTTATTATAACTCTACAAAACATTTGACGCAGTAAGCTGCACAGAAAATCATCCAGCACACCAGCAAGTGCAGTGTAATCTTTAATCAAATGAATGAGAGACCTCATCTAAGAACCAGTCCACTGAAGATAATAGATGCAGCAGCACTATAAAGGTCATGCCATTACATACCAAACAGTGCAAAATCATATCTAACACATTTTCAGGTACTGCATTCAAAAGTCTAAGAACTACTTGCAAAGATCAGCCTCTGGATTTACTAATCTTCTGTGTAAGACTAGATTAGTCTTACATGGAAGCGCCAGTGTAAGAGTATGATGGCAGCGCGCCATGCATATTAATGAGGGCACGCTGCCTCAGCTCTAAAGTTTACATGGAGCATGGACGAGTGTAGGGGGCGTGTTGGACTGCCGAGCAGTCCAAAAATCCATGCCCCTGCAATGAAGAAACTCCGCAATTTTGAGTTACATGAGTGAGTCCGCTCACATGTGTACAATGTAACACTACACTCCCCCATATGTTAAACAACTGACAAAATTAAAAATAAAAAGAATTATATATTTTTTTCTTCCAATATAGCTGCCCGTATTTGTGTGGGTTTGCGCGGGTTTGCCCATTGCTTAGCTACAGTTAGCAGCTTAGACACCAGAAGAGGATAATAAGAAAAATATATGCAAATTAAGCAACATAGCGAAAGCATAGTGGTTAGAGCGTTCGCATAAAGAGGAGGCATTCCTGGTTCGAGTCCCACTACTGCACGTTCCATTTCTGTGAGAAAATCTGTATACAAAAATATTTCCTGACATTTTTTATGTATAAGTTTTGTAAAAAGCATTGAAGTTCTGTTCATTTATGGATACAAGCACTGATTTTTTGCATCCAGATTCACAGATAGTTTTTAGTACGAATGTTAATGCAAATTGCATGACGTGTCATGTGGTATACCTAGCCGTTTGTCAAACCTGCTCTTGTTTCTACGTAGGCAAAACTAATCGTCCCCTTAGGGACAGAGTGAGGGAACATGTCTATCACATCAAGAAAGGATCACTACATAATGCTCTAGCGAAACATGTTAATCTTTTTGGGAACACACATAAGTTCCTATTTAGAGTATTAGAAGTGATATTCCCGAGTAAGAGAGGGGGTGATATCAGGACACATACTGAAAGCAAGGAGAGTGACTGGATCGTCCTGCTTAGAGCTGATAGTGGGTCAGGACTCAATGAGAGAGCCTCAATAAAACCTAGACTGAGGGGACGTAGGAACATTAGGTAAATGATTGTAAATCTCTGATATTTCCTACACCTTTGTTGTACACATATAAGTGCTTATATGAGTGTGCCTTTTAAGTATTTTTACTTTATATGTTTTATATATATATATATATATATATATATATATATATATTTTTTTTTTTTAATTCTACTTATATATATTTTATATGTATACATATATTTATGTGTATGCATTCAGCATACATATGTACAGTTTTTTATATATTTGCTTTTTATACACATATTTAAATATATATTTTTTATATATATATATATATATATATATATATATATATATATATATATATATATATATATATATATATATATATATATATATATATATATATATATATATATATATATATATATATATATATTTTTTTTTTTATACATATTTAATAGATGCCATATATGGACCATTCATGATTATATATATGCGCTTAGAGTGCACAGTTTAGTCTGGATATTTTAGTGTCCATTTCTTATTCTTTATGTTTTGGTTGTATGTCATTTGCTATATGCAATATGTGGGTTTGACATTTCTTCTTTAAATTTTTTAGTTTCATTAATTGTTTAATTGGCACGTGTATATATTTTGTTTTTTGAATTTAGTGTTGTTAAGAGATCCGAGGAAGCTACATATAGCGAAAGCGCTTATCTCATGAAATAAAGATTCATTTAACTTTTTATCATATCAGTTTTGTGATTCTTGGAACATCATTGTGAATATCACTTGAAGATTTTTTGGATTGTTGCAGAACTTTTGAATTATTCTATTGACATATCTGCTTCGCTCCTATCCTCCTACTTTTTCTGATTATTTTATTTTTATCCTTGGAAAGGAGCGTTTGCCTGACTTGATAGCGGTTCACTTATTACGTTACTATTAAAGTATAGCAATGGTTGGATGTGTAGCATGTTGTCAGCAGTAAAGTGTAATGACATCCTTGAAGGTGTAGCTGAGCAGGCATGACGCATTAAAGCAGTAATTAGCATGGTTGTATTGTTTTCAACAGTGTTTATTTCAATTGTGTTTTGTTTGCCCATGTGCCACTTGGCTGATGTGTGTAGTTGTGTCAGCATGCGTTATACAGTGGACAGTAAGTGTGGGGTGTGCGCAACACACATGTGCAGGTGTCCATTTGTGAACATGGTGGAGGTGCACTGCCTGCATGTACATGCATATTGGGCACATGGGCAGGGTGACATGCCCTGTATTGGCCAGTGTTAACACTCCATACTTTCTATTGGTGGCCAGCATGCATTGTACTACACACATTTTGGAACTTGAGTACGCATGTGTGTGTATGACATGGGTTGACACTGTGCTGTGGGTGACGCTGTTGTTGCTATCTGTCATTGGTTTGCATTACTAAGGTTAACACTGTCCCAGCTGCATAATCCTTTAGTAATGCACACTGTTCACCTACAGGGTTGCATGGACCGTGCTATCACAAACACAAGAAATTCTCACTTATACAGTAAAAGTGCATTAGTCTCATGGACCCCTGCCATAAACTAAATATATAATAGAAGGTGTGAAGTTGTACCAAAAAAGAGTTACATACCAAGAAGGGATAACTTCTCTGGTCAGTATCATTGGGAAAATACAAGCCCTAATTAAACATACAAGGCAAGCTCAAAATACAAAATGGCAAGGATTCCAAAGACAACACTAAAGCTTTCTTTAGTGTTGTTTATAATCTACAGGGGAAATCTCGGATTGGGTCACAGTTAATGTAAATGGTCACAAAGTACACTTATCTGACTGACATTACCACTTTCTTGTCAGACAGTTTGAATGCGAATTTCACCACCCTGTTGTTACACAAGGGCCACATTTCCAGACCTGAAGAATGTAAAACCTGATGATCCACAGACACTCTAGTTAAAACATCTCTTTACCAAAGTCCAAACCACAGTGGCAGTGGTATTGGACAGTGTCCCTGGCTGTGTCATACTCAAGCTGACATATGAAGTCACCACTCACCTAAACACTCTGTCCAGATGCAGCCTCTATACAGGTTACATACTTGTGGAATGATGCATGGTAATGGTGTTCACAGTTCACAAGGGTGGAGCTACAACGTCTTCTTCTTCTTCGCCTTTTCGATGCCCCCATTAGGGCTCGGCACAGTAGATGATCTGTTTCCATTTCTTCCTGCCCTCTGCATCTTGCACTGTCACACTATCCACCTGCATGTCCTCTCTCACCACAGCCGTAAATCTCATCTTAGCCATTCTTCTTTTCCTGTTATCTGGCGGCTTCATCCTTAGCATCTCTTTCACAATATACTCTGCATCCCTCCTCAGCACATGTAAAAACCAATTTAATCCTGCCTATCTGGCTTGGTCTACTAACCTTCAAACCTGGGCTGACCCTCTAATATACTTATTCTTAATCCTGTCCACCCTCGTCACACCCAGTGCAAATGTTAACATAAATTGATTAAGAGTAGAACTACAGCAGATCCTGGAAACTCTCCCCCTATAAGCCAGACAAATGTTATCTGGAAGTCTATGGAGCACAGCATTATGGAACTTATTAACAGAGACATTATGAACCTGCAAACACTGCACCATACCCACTTAGGTTAGCTAAAGGCCAGATCATGGCTCCTACACCTAGTAGACTTCAAGCCAGTTAACAAAGCTATAGGTGAGGGATGGGAGGTCCACACAGCCAAGCTATAGCTCACCAGCAATTCATACCCATCCCACATTCTGGTATTATACATAACCTCAACAGACTGACCATAAACGATTGTTAGATGATGGATTGACAACTGGCACACAGATGTAGGACACACAGTAACATTTGCAGCCTCCATATACAATTCTATGCCAGTAACAAGTGGTATTCACCTGCACTCAGTTCTGGGACCACTCCTGTTTGGCATATAGCTTTCTTAGGTACAAGCAAACACAGTAGGGATATGTCTGCCCACGTTTGATGAAAATGCATACTGTGGGCTATAGTTTATTCTCCAGATGATACACACATCCTCCAAAAGGGTATCATAGAGACAGATACCTGGTGTCAAACCCATGCTGTAAAGCTATAAACCAAAGAAAGCATAGTTATCCACTTTTAGAAAACAAAGTATCCCCAGAGTACCACATAGGTAGTAGCCCCCAACATGTGGAACAGGTACTAATGTATACATAGAGCCATGTGTTTAGTCATCTCTCCTTTGATAATCACATTACCAAAGGGTTTTGGAAATCCCTCTGTGGAGCACATAAGCAATAAAGGGTTTGCAAGCAGTTCCTCAGAGGTTGTTGCAGACTTATAATGATTAGTCATCTTTGCCAGACTTTGCTTGCTTTGGAACAGGATTCAAATATACCTCAAGCATAAACCCTCACTCACACTCTTCAATAGAAACTGTGATGAGTGGATGTGAAACAGAAGACATAGTCCAGGGATCACTGCAGTGGCTGAGCTTGTCACGAGCATACAGAAGTGACCTAAGGTCTGGAAAGCGCCAGCACGCTCTGGCAAAGATAGCAGATGCTTTCATGGAGAAAGCAGAGTACCCACCTATGAAATAATTTAGGTCACATGTATGTATATGGCTTTGCCCCACAGCTACCTTACATGTGTAATGCACATACAGTTGTCATTGTGATATGTCATACACTAGAGAAATCACCAACGGTGTCACACACTCCCAAACACACACAGTCAGCAAGTACGAGATTCAAACTCCTTCTTAACTACATTATGGTACTACAGCAGTACGCATGTACACGACGCTTTATACACATTACTGGAATTTCACCTTTCCACAGCTATATTTGTAGGATGGTGATGTTATCAGACTTGACAAAGATGAGTATACCACTTTTAAGGGGTGTGAGTAGTCTCCAAAATGGTTATTCCTTCACAGGAAGACGCACTCACACAGCTGGCAAATGCAGGAATCAAACCCCTACTTAACTACATTATGATATTGTAGCAGTATGCATTTACACAACACACTATACACATTATTGAGATTTCACCTTTCCACAGGTATATTTGTAGGATAGTGACATCATCAGACTTGACAAAGATGAGTATACCACTTCTAAGGGGTGTGAGTTGTCTCCAAAAAGGTTGCTCCTCCCGAGGGTGACACACACACTCACAGTTGGTAAGTGCAGGAATCAACCCCCCCTACCTAACTACATTATGATACTACAGTAGTACACATTTAGATGATGCACTACACACATTACTGGGATTTCATGTTTCCACAGGTATATTTGTAGGATGGTGACATCATCAGACTTGACAAAGATGAGTATACCACTTTTAAGGGATGTGAGTAATCTCCAAAAAGGTTGCTCTCTCCCCAGGGAGAGACAGGCACACACACAGTTGGCAAGTGTGGGGTTCTTAATCCAAACTAAGTACATCTTTACACTTCAGAGAGCAATATGGAGTTACAGGGTGCAATACAGACATTACTTGCTGACAGTTTGCCTAAAGTTTTTTTTCACATTTGCTAACCTCAGCAGGCTTATCATACTAGGTGTATTGTGAGTGTATTGTATGCATAGGCCATGACCATATCATATATGGGTTGACGCACCACATGTTAGCACACACAGGGTCAAACTGGTGGCTAAGCTCTGTCAACCCAATACTGGACAATACAGTCAAGAGGAGTAGGGTCATACAACCACAACACCAACAGTCTCACATAGACCTACAATATAAGCACCAGCAAAACACACACTTAAATACACATTATTGGCTCTATCCCAGATACCTTCAGTGGCCATCTCCCTGCTTTCATACATTGCTCAGCTAACTCCACCCAATATCAACACCATTATATCCACACTCGTAATCTTCAACCCTACAAATTTCTCAAACACTTTTAAACATATTAACTGGCAAATCCTAAATACACTTCCCCTTAACAATGCTGTTGTACATTTTAACTCTATCTTCCTAAAAACTCTCAACTCCCAAGCCCCGCCAAAAAACAAATGAATCAAGGCTAATTCTGCTCCTTGGCTATCCAAAGAAACAAAACAAATCATGCATTGCAGGGACAAATCCTGGAAGCTATACCAGAAAAATAAGATGCCTTTTACCTTGCTTCAATACACCCAACTCCGCAACCAAGTAAAAAAACTAATCACCTTGGACAAAAACAACTAGTATAATAAACTTCAGTCCAACAATAACAAGAACCCAAAACAATTCTGGAAATCTGTTAATTTCCTACTCCATCCAGGGTCCAGGAATAATCCCTGCCCTGACCCTAGCATAACTGACTCAGAACTAAGCTCTCACTTCAATACATTTTTTACAGAATCCATAGCTAATCTAACCAAATCTTTTCCAGACAATAATCCATCAAACTCTCTTTCCTCTTCTCCTAACAACCCTCATAACTGTCCTCTTTATTTCCAGCTCAAATCTGTCTCAAGTACTTTCATAAAAAGACTCCTATCCAAACTAAAGCCATGCTCAAATGCCCCCGACAACATACCCTCCTCCTTCCTCAAATATGCTGCTGAAGGTATCACTCTCCCTATCAGCATCCTCATTAACAGATCTTCAAAAGAGTCATATGTACCCAAACTGTGGCAATCTGCCTTCATTCTACCTCTTCACAAAGGAGACAAAAACACCAATATCTCCAACTTCCGCCCAGTTGCCCTACTCTCATCAATATCAAAAATTCTAGAAAAATGTGTCCACCACCAACTTATGCCTTTCTTAACTCAGAACCACCTTATAACACCCACCCAGCATGGTTTCTGCCCTGGCCGTAGCACCATTACTGCCTTACTATCCTTCTTAGAAACAGTAAATCGAGCCCGAGATTCTGGATTACTAGTATCCACAGTACTGCTAGATCTTTCAAAAGCTTTCGACACCATCTCCCACAAGCACCTTCTCTTTCATCTGTCCAACCTTCATCTCTCCCTTGACACCCTATCCTGGTTCTCCAGCTACCTATCAGATAGATCTCAAGCTGTCAGATGGAAGAACTCTACCTCCTCCTTCTTGCCAACACCCACCGGTGTTCCCCAGGGGTCCATCCTCGGACCTATGCTTTTCAACATCTTCATAAATAACCTTCACACTGTCATCCCTGACACAACAGTTATCCAATACGCTGATGACACTACCTTAGTCTGTGCCACCTCTAACCTTCCTGAACTATTGACTAAAACCCAAATAGCTTTTTCCACTACTGAGAACTGGATGCACCACAACCATCTCTCTCTCAACTCTAATAAATCTAAAATACTTCTTTTCCCTCCCTCCAGGGCTTTCTCTTTCGACAAAAATGCTTTCAAAGTCTTAAGCCAAAACTACACTGCTATAGAAGTGGTCCCTTCTGCAAAACTCCTTGGCATTACCATAGATGAACACCTTAAATTTGATATCCACATACAACAAAACATAAAGAAAGCACACCAAAAGCTAGGTATGCTCTATAGGAATAACTGCTTTCTCTCCAACTCCTCCAGGCATACTATAGCAACTACCTACCTCCTACCTTCTTTACTATATGGAGCCCCTCTTCTAACTAACCTGTCTTCTTCCAACACCTCTAAACTCAAATTTGCTATAATAAGATCTCTAAATTCGCAACTAAATTCAAAACCTCTACTCACCACTGCCTTACCCTACAATCTCTGAACTGGCTGGAACTCTCTAACCACCTAGAATATCTCCTACTAACCACCGCTCACAAATTAATATTCTATCCAGAGAAATGCCCAGCCTTAACAAACATCCTTCCCCCATACATCCCAATCAGATCTCTGAGATCTGAACACCAAAATTTAATCTCTATCCACAAACCCAAATGTCCTGCAGGCCAACTCCTTCTTTCTTTCTCTCTAGGCAAAAATTGGAACTCTCTCCCTCCTTCACTTAGGACTATACCTAACTCTGAATCCTTCAAGACCCAACTTTTCTCATACCTGTCTACTAAACATAAATGTTCCTGCTTTCACCCTACATAAATTCTAATAAATTTCCCCTTTGATCTCTCCATACTCCTTGCTACATGCTACCCTACAACTTTATTTTCTATTCTCCTAAAACAAACCTAAACTAGCATCCTCAGATTAAGCAAGCTCTCTCTCTTGACTCCAAGTATCTAAATATTGTAAATATCAAGTAACCTCAGATGCTTATTTTTCACACAGTTGAAACTTATTGCTCTGAATGTAAATACCTGTAAACTGTGTTATCTATTGTCTTTAATTGTGTTTATAATGTACAATTTAAGCATTTGCTGTTCCTAACTGTACAAATTTATATATGTATTTTACCTTTGCATTATGTAACCTTTTTGTATTCGTGTTGCCTATGGAGCTTTTCTCTCCGGGCCTCCACTGAAAATGGGCACATTCTGGTCCAGTGGACTTCCCCGGTAATCAAACTGAAAATAAATAAATAACTAAATAAAATAAACATTACCATACTCGGAGAAAACAAATATTAATCTGAAAAAGAGTGAGTGTCCTCCTAAGCAGACAAGCAAGCAACATGCACCTCCAAGCATACGCCAGAAAACACATAATACACTAAAGCAGTGTGCCTCACAACAGGCCCTAAGGCAAAACAACATACCCAACACACTAGTAATAGGTGACTCCGTAGTCAGGCACACAGATGTTCCACTCACTTGGCTGGACAAGGGGAAGGTTACTGTCAGTTGTCTGTCAGGTGCTATGATCCACCACATAATACAAGCACTTACATCACTCCAGAACAGGTACATATATGACGTGTTCTTTGTACATGTCAGTGTGAATGATCTGAGACATACCTCCCAGGACAACATGACAAGAGATATATAGTAGCTCTATGATCATGTAGCCCAGGCTGGTATGACCCTGACCTTGAGAAGCATCTTACCTTCACCTACATGATACTGCAATATAACAGAAAGATGTTAAACTTCAACAATTAGCTGAGCTTCTGGTGTCATTCAAAGGGGATCCAGTCTCTGTCTGCCTGTGATGACATGATAGACAAGCCTCGTTGCTTTGCTACAGATGGTTTGCACCTGTCGCCCCTATGCTTCTGAATACTGGCCAAGGCTCTTGCTGTCCCCATATTACCTTTTTTTAGGCAAGGCTCAAAGGTTCATAGGTTCATAGGTTCATAGGTAGGTACTAGGCTATCGGCCCTGGGGCCTATACAAGCCCAGCCAAAAAGGTACCCTGGCTTTTTCCACCCAAGAAATTTATTTTCCTGTGCCACTGTCGAGCAGAGACACAGAAGTGATCCCCAGGGTGAATTTCCTATATCCCATCCAATCATCAAGATTTTTCTTGGAGTGCTAATGAGGAGCTTTGTTTGATATAGATAGGTAGTTTATTTCGGAGTATGGGAAGTCTCTGGGACAGGAATCTATCCCTCCGGCATGTTCTGTTTATTGTGGTGACAAGGTTTAGGTCCTTAGAGCGTGTAGCATGGAGAGATTGGGATTTCTTTACGTGGAGCATGTCCAACAGCTCTGGGTTTGACATAGCTTTGTATGTTAGGCAGAGATCACCTCTCAGTAGGCGATATGCGATGGAGTAAAGCTGGAGTTTTTTGAAACGGTCTGTGTAGGGCATGTGTTTGAGGCCAGTAATCCTCTTTGTGAGGTATTTCTGCGGCCTTTCCAGTTGTTGTAGATGTCTTATGAAAAGGGGCATTGTACTCTATAATGGATCTAATGAGTGATGAGTAGAGGGGAACGATGACCTCTTTTTTTCTGCATGAGAAACCTTTTGTGATGAGGTATGCCACGTAGAAGGATTTCCTGACTACTGTGGCGATGTGATTATCAAAGATGAGACTACTGTCCACCTGCGTCCCAAGGTCTCTTATAACACTTTTGGTGTTAAGTATACTACCGCCTATATTGTAGTTCATGGGTACAGAGTTTTTACCAAAGGGGATGACAATGCACTTTTGGCATTGAGCTTGAGGCCATGGCTTTGACACCAGGCACCTGTCTCAGTGAGGTCTTTTTGTAGGATGTCCACATCTTAGTAGTTTCGATTATGGCTCCTAGTTTGCAGTCATCTGTGAACTTCATTAGCCAAAGACCTTCTGTGTTAGCCTGTACTTCAGGGAAGTAGATACCAAACAGGACAGGACCCAGGACTGAACCCTGTGGTACTCCACTTGTCACTGGTCTGAAGTCGGATTTGGAGTCTGCTACTTTCACAGTGTGGGTTCTGTCAGTGAGCCAGTTGGCAACCCATCTTGTGACATTGGGATTTATACGTAGTTTAGTGAGTTTATCTATAATTCCAGAGTGGGGGATAGTGTTGAAAGCCTTGACAAGATCTAGATAGGCTGTGTGAACCACCTTACCCTTGTCTAAGACTTTGGTGACTGCTTCAAAGATGTCTATCAGGTTTAGGAGACATTATCTGCCTTTTACAAACCCAAACTGGTTGGGGTCCAGAGTTTGGAGATTACCAATGTCTTTGTTTATAAGTTCCATGATGATACATTCCATGGCCTTGCAGACCAGGCTAATGGGGCACTAGTTCCCGGGGTCCATGGTGGCTACCCCCTTGTGTAGTGGGATAACCGTCACTGTGCACCATTCAGCAGGCACAAAGCCTAAGGTGAGGCTATGATTGAACATGGTACTTAGGTGTGGTGCCAGTTTATTCTGTAGTTCATGTAGAACGCAGCCTGGGAAGTTGTCTGGTCCCATGGATGCTGTGTTCCTGGCTTTGGAGAGTGTGGTTTTTACCTGTGCAGCCGTGATTACAGGAACTTTGCATTCTTCTGGTATAGAGATGGGCTCTTTAATGGGTGAAAGGGGGGTAAAGTTATCACTGAACCTATCTGCCAGGATGTTAGCAATATCAGTTGGGTCTGTATATTTAGTACCATTGTGCTGTAACTCAGAGCAGATCTGAGTGTTGCCATTGAGATTCTTGACATTGCTATAGAATGCTTTGTAGTTGCCTTTAGAATCAGTGGCAATTTTGTTTTCATAACTAACTTTGGAGGAGTTTATCAGGGATCATAACTTCTGACTGAGGCTGACCAGGGAGCTCCTCCACTCATAGGATTTTACTCTCTTTTGCAACAGTTTCTTCCTTCTGTTGTACAGTTTGTTTATGGCAGGGGACCACCAGATTGGCTTCCTTTTTTTGGAAGCTAGCATCTTGGTTCTGTTTGGGATAGCAAAATCCATGCACTCATGTAAGTGCGTATAACGTGCAATTCTGTAGGATTCAGCAGTCGTAACTGTATTGTCCATCTGCATGGGTGTCATGAAGTTCACCACTTCTATCTTAATAAGCATGAAGTTGGCTTTGGAGAAATTTTTAACATGGTTTCCTTAATGGGGGGTGGGGGCAGAATGTGGATATGTAGGGTAATTAGCTTATGGTTGGATCGGACCAATGAGGCGTTGACTTCAGGTGTGGAACACCAGTCAGTCAGGACAAACCAAACCCCATAACCAACACAAATAACCATAAAGTGAGCTAAATGCTACTCATTGCCAGAAGTCTCAGCCTCCAGATGCACACACTCGAGGCACTTCTCAGTATGGAGAATATTGATATCTGTGCAGTAACAGAAACCTAGTTCAAGGCTCCAGAGAGCACACCAGCACTACCAAGATACTACTCATTCCATACCGTCCAGCATCAGAACCTGGATCATAGCACATAGGGTGGGGATGTATCCATATTCATCAAGGATGCCTACACCTCTCTCTACATCCTCTCTACAGGATATGTACCCATAGAATGTTGCACAGCAACGTTCTTCCCACAACACAGGGGTGGGGCCACAAAAGACCCTTGGCATTCATGCTGTATGAGCCTATGAGTATGATCTGCAAGGCAATGGAGCCAATCATAATGGAAGTCAACAATAAAGACATTGGGAACCTTCACACAGTTGAGAACACCCAGTCTGGCTTCATTAAATGCAGATCTCGCCTCCTGAACTGGGTGCATTTCTTTGAGACAGTTACCCAGGCTACAGATGATTGAGAAAAGCTCCACACAGCCTACCTATACCTTTCTAAGGCCTTTGACACCATTCCCCAGTCAGGTATCATAGATGAACTCACCAACCTGGGCATAAATCCATACATCACAAGATGGATTGCAAACTGGCTCACAGATAGATCCCACAAATCAAGAGTTGCTGGCTACATGTCAGACTCTAAACCGGTAACAACTGATGTCCCCCAGGGTTCAGTCCTGGGGCCCCTCCTGTTTGGTATAGACTTCTCAAAAGAATATGCCAATACAGGAGGGTTGTGGTTGTGGTTAACTAAGTTTGCTGGGAACTGTAAAGTGTTTTCCATAATAGATTCCGCGGATGACACAAATATTCTCCAGAAGGCACTCTATGAGACAGATGTGTGGTGTCAAAATCATGGCCTCAAGCTCAATGTGAATGAACGCATAGTAATCCCCTTTGGGGAAAACAAAGTACCCACAAACTACCACATAGGTGTTACCCCCTAAAAACTGACAAGGTAATAAGGGATCTGGGGACACAAGTAGATAGTCACCTTTCCTTTGACAGCCATGTTCCCAAAGTGATTAGGAAATCCTATGTGGGCCACCTAATCAACAAAGGGTTTGCATCAGGATCAAAAGAGGTAGTGGTGGCCCTCTACTCTTAAGTCATCAGACCCATCATTGAGTACAATGCACCATTTTGGATGTACTCGACTAAGCATATCCAGCAGCTGGAGAGACCACAGAGGTACCTCACCCAGGGGATTACTGGCCTCAAACAGTTGTGTTATGCAACACAACTGGTAAAATGAAATCTGTTCTCCGTTGTGTACCGCCTACTCAGAGGCACACTCTGCCTAACATACAGAGCCATGTCCAACACATAACTGTTAAACATGCTCCATCTAAGGATAACAAAATTGAGTCATACTACACACTCCAGGGATATGAACCTCATCACAACAATGAATACAACATGCTGGTGGGATAGAGTACCATCCCGGACACTTGCCTTACTGTGGAACAGAGTCCCAATGTACATGAGAAAGAGCCCCTCGCTGACACTCTTCAATAGGAACCTTGATGAGTGGATGGGAAACAGACAATTCACGCCAGGCATCACATCAGCAGCCCCACTAGAAAGGGGCTTAGGGTACTAACTATTAGAACTTGGGCTTAGGAGACTAACCAATGGGGTCTTGAAAACTGCACAACTTGCCTAGGCTAATATATGCCTTCATGAAGATAGTCTACTACATACCTAAGAACCTATGTGACAGGTACATGTCTACAGATAGTAGATGTGTACTTCATTGTACAGTCATGTTGTACAGCAGGCACATGCAGCACATACACTGTAATGCTTACAGATACTGGTGGCTAGTATGTACAGTGGGTGAGATGTACACCTTATGTCTTTTGTGCCATTGTGATATGTGCTGGGTGGGACAGTCCTGGATGGCTCCTTCTAATGGTCACCCTCTTACACACATCTCTGCCCATCCATCTTTGGCTTATTATACTGTGTTCCCCCTACATATATATAGGTACATAGGGAGGTAATAGGCTATCTGCCTGAAGGCATATATTAGTATGGCCAGAGTGTGCAGCTATCACCACACATGGGGTTAGTTCCCTATGCCTCTGTGTAGTAGAGCTGATGACGTGATCCATGGTGTGACAGTTCAGTTTCACATATACTCATCAAGGCTCCTCTGGAAGAGTGTCAGTGAGGGAGTCAGCTTAATGTAGGTTGGGAGCCTGTTCTAAAGCAAGGGAAGTCTGTGAGTTAGTAATGTATCCCTCCAACATGTTCTATTTATTGTTGTGATGATTATATCCATAGAGCATGTGGCACAGTGAGCTTGAGATTACTTCAGATAGAGCATGTACATCACTTCTGCATTGGACATGGACCTGTCTGTTGGGCAGAGATTACCTGAGTAGACAGTATGCAAAAGAGTACAGATTGAGTTACTTCAGTGTTGTTGCATGGGGCAACTGTTTGAGGCCAGTGATTCTCTTGTTGAGGTACTTCAGTGGTCTTTCCAGCTGCTGAAGGTGCCTAGTCATATTCATCGCAAGTGTACTGTGGTACTCTCTGATGGGTCTGATGACTGATGAGTAGAGGGAACCTCCTCTGACCTACATGCAAAGACTTTGGCAATTTGTGGGAACACATAGCATGATTTTCTAACCACTTTGTGAATGAGTTTCTGGAAGTAGAGATGACTATCGACATGTGTCCATAGATCCCTTATTATTACCTCCATATTTAGGGTGTTGGCACCTATGTGGTATTTGTATGACTGTAGCTCGAGGCCATAATTTTGACAATACATCTGTCTGACTGAGACCCTTTTTAAGGATGTTTCTGTTGTCTCAAACATTGATTATGACAACCTTTTTGCAGTCATCCACAAACTTTGCTAACCATAGCCCTCTTGTGTTTGACTGTATTTCTGAAAAGTAAGTATACACAAGACAGGAGGGGTCCCAGGACTGAGCCATGGTGGACAGCAGTTGTTACCAGCTTACAGTCCAGCAGGGAGACCACAGCTCTTGCCTTGTAGGATCTATCTGTGCCCCATTTCGCAATCCATCAGATGACATACGTGTTTATGCACAGGTTGTTGATTTTGTGGATATGACATGTGTGGGATGTTGGAAAAGGGCTTTACAAGGTCTATGTAGGCTGTGTGGAGCTCATTTCATTGATGTATGTCCTGGGTAACTGCCTTGAAAACTGTATAGCAGGTTTAGGGACCATGATCTGCCCCTAACCAAACCAAAATGGGTAGTGTTGGGTGTTTGTAGGCTCCCAATAGCTCTGTTTATGAGTTCCATAATGGTGGACTCCATGACCTTGCAGGTCAGGCTTATTAGGTTTATAAGACAATAGTTCCCATGGTCTGTTGTGCACCAACACTTGTGGAGTGTGCCAAATGTTGCTGTAACCCATTCAACAGTTTCATATCCTGTACAGAGGGTGAGTCTCAACAGACTGTTCAGGTGCAGGGTCTGTTTGTTTTGGAGTTCACATATGACACAGCCAGGGACACCATGTCATCCCATAGACACCGTGTTTTTAGGTTTGGATAGAGCTGTTTAACCATTGTATATGTGATTTCTGGCTTTTCACAAACTCCAGGTATGGTAATGGGCCCTTTTGTCAGCGATGGGGGGGGGGGGCAATAAATATGTATGAACCTGTCTGACAAGATATTGGCAATGTCAGTCATGTACATGTATTCATTTACACTTTGCACTGACTCAGAACATATATGAGTTTACATTGATATTTATGACATAGCTAAAGAAAGCTTCATGATTCTCTATGGACTCTTTGGCAATAATTTTGCCAGAACAATGCTTGGATAATGTTAGGAGTGCTAATTGTTTCTTGATGATACTGATTGGAGATTTATTGATCTTCTTTGGATTTTCACTTTCTTTGAACAACGTAAGTACTTGTATTACATAGTTTGATTATGACAGGGGTCCAATATATTATATGGGTCTGTTTTCATATCACTGTGTGCACAAGGCAGGATTGGTGAATAGTGACATGTATCTGGAGTAAGAATTGCAACTACCAGATATGTGTGGCCCACTGCTGTACTCAGACATGGCCTAAGTGTGTGTTGTATGTGTGAGTGACCTTTCAGTATGTTGTTGACTGAAATTTGCTTTGTTTGTTTAAGTGCTTGAGTATGCCCAGTATGACCTTTCCGTATGTTGTTGACTAACATTTGCTTCGTTTAAGTGTGTGAGCAAGCCCAGTATGACCTTTCAGTATGTTGTTGACTGACATTTGCTAAATTTGTTTAAGTGTGTGAGCATGCCCACTACGGGCATATCTATATACTATATATGTGTGTGAAAATTCAAGATGGTTTTTACTTCAGGGCTCACCTTTGTGTTGTACATCAACAGGAAGCACGCTGTGCCTGCAGGGCTTCCATGAGTCAATTTGCATAGACTTATTAACATTTATACATACAGAGGGGGGCAGCTATTATTTGTACATTTCTACCGGGGGTGGGCACACCTGATTGTTACTGTGGGTGTACATAGGATGAGGGGTACACCTGACACTTATACACATTTGTTAGGCCTGCACTGCTATGTCAGGTACTCCATTTCAGTCTGTACTGTTGCCTATCATACTGGCTTGAGGCATACCACTGTACTACAGACCTTAGCTTCTAATTACACGCATATTAGTTTGTGACTTCATAGCCTACCCAACCCACATCACACTGCCTGGCCTGCTGTTATCTGTCTGCATAGGCCTGGGGTGAGGTTACTCATATACCTCTTCAGAGGGCATGATACAGCATTTGTTTGTGTTTGCGTTTGTCTACAATTGTCCTGCTGGCTATGACTGTTAGGTATGTGACCCCCCCCACCCAACTGGTATGTGTGAGTGACTTAAGTTGTATCTGTGCTTAGTGGATCAGTACCGTGACTATAGTGCACAGTATCCTGAGTTCGAGCCCTGTCACTGCTTTTTGTTTTCCTGCTGGGCAGACCTGACTGATTAAGGAATAGTAAAGCAAGTGTGAGCATATTTAACCGACTTTGCTCGACTTTGCCCGTCTTCGCCCAACATTGCCCGACATTGCCTGACGTTTTTGCTGGTTAGCGTGGTGTGCAGCTACGTGCAATTGGATTTAAATATGCTCAGTACTGGTAAAATGTGCTTAGCAGTGCTTTATATTGCTTAAAATATGGCACTCATGCCTCAGGTGGTGCTGCAGGGCTGCCTATGTCAGATGCACATAGTACACTCCCTATACATGTTTGAAAAGAGGTAGTGTCAAGTTAGGCATCCCTTTTACTGTATGTGTGAGTCAGAGAGAGGAGTCATTTCCAGGGTTACTACTAAGTCAGTGTATGTGCTAAGCGTTGCCTCTTTGCCAAGGCCAGGGCATACTGGGCACGCCTCAGGTTGTTCCTCCTCCGAGTCACACTGTGCCTGTGCAGGCCTTGGCAATGTTGGGGGGCTGTTTGGCCCTGCCCCATGCTGTTCCTGCTGCAGCTGTTTCTGCAGGATCATATTGTGTAGCATGGCACATACCATAGCAATTTGGGTACATGTAGTTGGTGAGTACTGCAAGGCTCCACTAGATGTGTCCAGGCACCGGAACCATGACTTGAGCATCCCAAACACATACTCAATTATGTTTCTTGTTTGTGCGTGTGCCTCATTATGGAGTTCTTGTTCAGGTGTGTGTACATTTCTGATGGGTGTCATCAGCCACAGCTCCAGTGCGTATCCAGCATCCCCCACTAGGTGACCATCAGGGATGTCCCCACTGGCAAATCTCTGGTACAGCTGGGTCAGATGTCAGATGTGGGAATCATGATAGCTTCCAGGGCAGCCAGTACACACATCCATTATTATGCCCTGGGCATCGCACATGACCTGGCAGTTGATGGAGGGTAGCCCTTGCGGTTGATGTAGATCCTACCCCGCTCACGGGTGGTGCTTTGATGCATATGTGCGTGCAGTCTATTGCACCCACTACCTCAGGGTATTCTGCTATTTGGTGGAAAAGACGTATATTGCTGGACAATGCCTCACGGGAACTGGGGAAATATACGTGGTCACCGACATGTGCTGGACATGGCATCCAGGAACTGGTGGAGTACCCTGGATGCTGATGCCTGTGTAATCCCCATCATATCACCAGTTGGTCTTTGGAAGGTACCTGTAGCTAGTATTCTTTGGCCAACGCATACCTTGGTATCCACTGGGATGGGTTCCCCTCTGTTGGTTCTATGTGTGCGGTGTGGCCAGCACAGCTCAACAATTTGCTGTAGGAGGTCTCTGTCCACCCTATAGTGCTCCACTATCTCCAGCTCACGTAGCCCCTGGTAGGTTACCCTGGGCCTGTACACTCTTTTCCGTCTCCTCACTGTGGGTTGCTCAGCAGCATTCACAACATCACCACCCTCAGCACCTTGCACATGTTGGTTTATGATAGCAAGAGCAGCCCCTAACATTTTGTCTGACATAAGCTTTTTAAGCTTTCCCTCTTTGTATACTGCAGTGTTGCAGAGTTCTTGAGAAAAAAAAAACAGCGGGGAATGCTGTTTGCAGAGTTTAAAGTGCTGGGCTGGGCTGGGCTAGACTGCTGCCTGTGTAATTGGCTGATTCTGATATATTTCACCTGGCAGCTCTGCTAGTTCTCCTTGGTTAACTTCCTACTACTTCTTTTCCTTCCTTTTGCCTTTCTGTTTCCACCTGGGGGGGGGGGGGCGCCGCACAAACAATTGCAAACGTGCGCACACACGCACACATGCTGGGTGCATGTTTGCAAGGAGTTTCCTATCTTTTAACACTGTGCACCATTGGTTTGAGGTTTTCAAATAGGACAACTGTAGGCACGCCTCTTGCAATCCTGAGCAACTCAAAGCAAACATAAGCCACTGTGCTCCAATTAGCTTACAGCCTGTCTGACACACACCCTCATGATGTTACCTATATTTTACTCTACTACTCACCTACTCCTACTCTTACACTCTTGGGACATGGCTCACATACTGGGGAAAACTGGAATTCACTATCCTTATCCTCATTTGCATAGGATTGCCTACTAATGCATGGTTACATCTCTCACACTGAGCTTCCCCCCCCCCCCTTAGCAACCACTACTCAGTGTCCTTGTCTTCAGCCTGCCATTCACCTGCATGGCAGAATAAGCTTTTTAGTGAAAATGCCTATTTTTGGCTTTTTTTAAATAATTTTCTTGTTTTTATAAGCGCCATGCATTTCAGCGGTGCTGCGCTATGCTTAAACATCAGAGATCGGGAAAAAAAAAGTAAAATTTTTATATTTTTAAACATTTATAAATGCCAATGGCCTTATATTTGGCCATTGGCATGCTTCCTCAACTGTATGCATCCTTTATTTGGAGCTGTAATAGCTCCGTTTAGCTATTTGTAGAACTGTACTCCTTTACCAATGGAGTACATTTCTGCAGCTAACACTAATCTTGCACAGACAGGTTAGTGTTTCCTGGATTGTAAATTTACCTCATTTGCATGGCTTTCACCAGCAAATGAGGTAATTTGCATACCATGACGCTGTCCTTGCAAGAGTAGCTTTAGCAGCTCTCATGCACGCCCCTGCCGGCTGTACCTGGATCGCACGGCAGACATATTGCCAGTGTGAGCTCCTACACTCTTCTTGCACTCCGTGCAAGCTTTCGTAAATCCGACCCCAGGTTTTTCAGTGCTTGCATCAGAACATCTAATAGCTCATTACTTTGATTTTGCTTATATACATAAAATAAGTAAAATTATGATCAGTGACCAAGATTTGCTCATGTCCTATAATACAAAATGTGAAACTTGTAATTATGTTTGCTATGAGTGTCAGGAGCCTGCTTAATTAGGTATGGGAAGGAAAAAGTGGGGAGATGCATGGAGGACTTGGAAGGTGATTTGCAAAAAACGTGTCATATAACAACAGTAGGGAACTCCAGAGCTGACTAACAGAAGACAGGAGGCAAACAGGATTTTAAGGTAGTAGGAACACCACAATAAAATGACACTGTGCACCTCCCTAACAGAGAAAGTCAGTCACTCTGTGCATGGACAGAACAGCTGAAGCAGCAAGCAGAAAGTGAGTATGTTTCACCTAGTGTTGTTGTGCAGTTAAAACCCAACAAAAACATGTTTTCTTTTCTGTACTAAGGAAAGTCTGTGTGAGCAGGGAGAGAACATGTTATGTTACTGGGGCTAACAGGTGTGGCTACCTGGTAATATGCAGCAAGTAATCAAATACAGGAGGTGAAAAAACAAACACATAAGAAAGTGGTGTCACTGTAAATGAATGCAAGACAGAACAAAGAGGAAAAACTGACATGAGGCAGACCTCAGCCAGGTGTAAGCACAATTTTAACAAAAAAGTATTACTGTAGAGCATTTGACACCACTGCTACCTTTTGAAGGGCTGCTCTCCATAATAAAGGATCAGAGTAAACGAAGATGTTAACAACACTCCCAGAAGGGCAGCCAGTAATGTCAGTGTGCAGAGTTTCAATGATTGACCCATTTGAGGTAATATTGTTATCTATATTGCAGTTTATTTCCACTAATATTTATACAAAGTTCTTAACAATTTTCTTACTTTGTAGCAGACTGTATGTACTATTTCTGCTTTTTCAGTTTACTTTCAGAAGGAAACTGTGAGATTTGTAAATACCTGTACACTTACAGCTAAAATACTTCACTAAGTAATATGAAAAATCAAATGTATGCATTGAAATTATTATCAGATTGTGTTTTAATTTGAACTTCATGATTATACTGAAAGGTATTTACTTATTTATTTATTTATTTATTTCAGTTGGTGACCGGGGAGGTCCACTGGGCTCAAGAGCCCGTTTTCAGTGGAGGCCCGGGGAGAAAAGCTCCACAGTACAATGTTACATCACATAATGAAAATACAAGTAAAAAATACATAAACTTAAAATACAAAGAAAAAAAAAAGATTTGTTTTACATTCAAAAATAGGTGGAAATTCCACAGACAGCTGGTAAAAGCATTCAATACTAAAGTAATTCATAGTTAAGCAACTAGGATGTTAAAATGAGAATTGTCCTGGAGGAAGAGAGGCATAAAGCATAAGGTTGGATGCAAATATATTAGTTACATGAACAATGCAGGATTAAGGGTATTAATCTGAATTGTACTTATATACTGAAATGTATAACATTTATTACCTGTCATTGTGCTCTGTGTGTAAATACTTCACAACAGTCTTGTTACATGTCATAAATTTTATATACTTATTAAATTGCAAAATGTTTACTAAGTGTTTAAATACATCAAAACTATAAAAATGGATATTGAAATCTTTCTCTCCTAACTTCCACTGAAAATAGTATTTTGTTTAGTCAGACAATCTTAGATAATAAATAAATGTTTTGTTGTATCTTTATCCATTTTAAATGTTCATGGAGTAAAAGTTCCACATGCTGTCCATAGGACAACACTATAAAACTTTTGTGATAGCATTGTACCATTTCACTATGCAAGCTGAGTTCACATGCGGTCTGTGCATAGAATACCTGAAGTGGTAAACTTACAAAATACATTTTTTATAAATCCATGCCTGATAATTTTAGAAGTTGTTGGCATTTTGATGTAATGCTTGCAAAACATCAGTTTTATTAAATAACAGCATGAAAGCACCAGCAGGCATAATTAAAAATACAGACAATGACGTTTTACAACCTCAAAGAAAGATTTTCAAAAAGTGTAGGACAACTTCACATCACAATACAGTAACAAATAAATTTAAACTATACCTAAACTAATTAATGTGAACTTATACCCATTTTATAAGTGTAATAATCAATAATGGGTGGGCAGGGTATAGATATTCCAATATTCCAAGGGATTGTGAGGCACTTGCCTTTCAGGCTTATGCTGCATAACACTTGGTATGTGATACGTTCTGTACCATGAATATATATCTATGTCTCTCTCTCTCTCTCTCTCTCTACATCTCTACATATATATATATACACACACATATATATATATATATATATATATATATACACACACACACACACACACACACACACACACACACACACACACACACACACACACACACACACACACACACACACACAAAAGCATACTTTCAGGCTTGTATACACACAGAACAACACACATACACACACTCACACATGTGCATGCACATGTGCGCACGCACACACATTACCGATAAATAGATAGATAGATAAACAGATACAAAACAATCGTGTGAGCACGTCTTTAAATATCTTACTTTACCTCATGCTTCACAAATTCTCACATCATTGATTGCATTATTTAATGAGGACTGAATTGCTAGCTCTGTGATATATAAAACGAGGTGGCCTGGAGACAAGACACCATAACATGCGTTCTTTAATCAGAAGTGCAGCAGGGGTCTTTTCTGAAGATTTAGTATTTGTGAAGCTCAGCTGTCTAATCAGAGTGTCGTGTGGATGTGGCCTGGTCACTTCAGATGAAGATTCCTTTCTGTTTTTTCTAAAGCTGTAGTTAAGGGCCAGAAGGGACTTGAAATAGAAAACAATATATTTGCTGAAGGGCCTTTATGAGATCGAGCATTATGGTGAAAATAATCAAAACACTGTTTCTTTTGTTTGTTGAAAATGAAGTGAGGTGTAATTTTTGACATTCTGAGAATTTATACAATATAGTCATGTATATTATATAAAAAGTCTGCTTTCAGTATCTCTCAGACTTGCACTGGTGGTATATGCACAAGCAGTTTGTTCAAGGATTGGTTCAAGGATTGCTAAATATTGTCCCCTACAATGCATCTGCTGCCAAGTGCATAACCTGTTTGGGGCAAGATTTCTATTTGGAGTTGGCATTGTTTCCCTGAGGCATTTATGTTGGTGTGCTTACTAATAATACTTTGTTTCTTCTGCTTTTCCTAGTGTGCTGCTGACAAGATTTCTTTTTTAGATTTCTCAGCGTGTTGCTTTTCACCTACATCCATGTTAGAACTGATGAAAACGCTTGTGGAAGCCAAGGTAAAGACTGACCATTGCTTGGTACAAATGTAACAGCAGTTGGACTGCCTAATGTACTAGCTACCTCCAGAAATATGCCTGCCATAAAAAGCCAAGTAAAAAGATGACATGAGAGTCTACCTAGTAGCATTTGAATGGTATGCCATCCCAAAAAAAACTAGAGCATATCAGAATGGCCAACAAATCCTGTCATCTCAACAGACAACAGACAAACACATAAGGACATGTAAGTGACTAGTTACATACACTTTGAAAAGCTTGAGAAAGAACTGTAAACTAGGTCTGGGATAACTTCTGAAGTGCAAGCCATACATTTTTAAAACTGGACATTTAAGCTGATAAACTGGTAAGAGTACATTGCATGACCTAGAACATGTTTTAAAGCTTTGGCCATAGATAAATAAAGAGACATAAAAATTATCTGCTTCTCCTACCAAATGCCATAAAACTGAACCCATCCTGGATTTTCAAACCCTTTGATCCTGATTCCTATGAAAGAGGTGCCATTTGAATGCACTGGTAAGGACATTATGAGGCCAGTAGTAATAACCAACAGTGGCTATCAGTACATACAAACAATAATGGACCATGCTACAAAATATCCAGATGTACTGCATTTATGCAACCCTAATGCTATGACTATTGCCAGAGGAGTGGGATTGTTATTTTCCAGAGTGTGTAACTCTGAAGAGAAACTTCCTGACCAACACACTCCTTTTATGCCAAGGATATTACAAAAGTTATGTCAATGCTTTAAAGTCAAACAGATGAAGATGTCTGACTAAGATATTCCAACTGATTAATGACTAGAAAAGGAAAAATAAATCCCTGAAATACATGTGAAGGAGAATTATGGACACAGATGGGAAGAAAACAAAACAAGGCGTCAAAATACTGAGAGTAGGATAAAACAATTTAATGTAACACAGATAAACAAACAAATAAAATTAGGTTAGCACTTTTGCAGTTGCCTGCTTCTTCAGACCTTAGTAAAAACAACAGTTACTAAAGCTTCTTTAAATATTCCATACAACCAATAAAAGCAAACATAGTTAATGAGGCAAACCTCTTTTCTTTAAAATAGGTTTTAAAGAGACAACACTATTCAGACCTGGAGGGGCATATGCCTTAAAATCAACAATCCATTTTAACTCAATACATTCTGTGTCATTATGTAAGTCACCTTCTCTTAGATTGTCATTAACCTTTTGTAAAACCAAAAAATTAAAACTATGGTCCCCCAGCTTCAAACACGTTTGGCTAGTGCATTAGCTCATTTATTATTTCTTATGTCATTTAAGTGTTCCAGCACCCTTTCCTTCAACATAAGATTGGTCTTACCTATGTAAAAACAATCACATAGGTTGCACCTGGCCATATAAACTATTTTTTTAGTGAAACAATCTGCATAAAAAGAAAACTCTATTGATTTTGCAGTTACTTATTTTATAACCCCTATCCACAAGATCTATACAGAGTGCATCAAGCACTTCCTTTAATGGTTCAGGTTCTGTATACAACCTTTTACACCTGAGTACCTGATTTTCACTACATTTCTGGTAGTATGCCTAGGGTGCATAATAAAACAGTGTACTACCTATCTGTCTTTTTGTTTGCACTATTCCCTAGAAACCATTGATTTTCTTGTTGTTACAGTTAGCAAGAACATGCTTGGTAGTTTGTCAACCAAGAAGTATAGAAAAAAATGTAGGAAGAACAATATACTGCACTCTGTATAGATCTTGTGGATAGGGGTTATAAAACTGGGGAAATAAAGAGAACTATAAAAGAAGTTAATAAGCTGGAATGGAATAAAATGAAACCTTTCTTTTCTGACACATCCTCTGTAACCCCAGAGAGTGGAAAGGCTGTGGATAATATGGCAGTAAACAGAATGTGTTTGACTTATTCTGGAGGGGTCAATGGAGTATGTGAGATTGTCAAGAAGAATTGGCCTATTCTATTGACGGATCCTAAAATAAGTAGGGTGATAGAAACTACCCCTAAATTCTGTTTTAAAAATAGTAAGAACTTGAAGCAACGTTTATGTTATAAGCATAATAGGTCTTATGGACAGTTTACTTCACAGCATAAGGGTACATATGCATGCAGGATTTGCAAGCCTGCCCTAATATTTGGTCAGCTTGTATGGTCACATACCCAGTGACTGTGAAATCAATAGAGTTTTCTTTTTATGCAGATTGTTCCTCTAAAAATAGGGTTTACATGGCTAGGTGTAACCTATGTGATTGTTTTTACATAGGTAAGACCAATCGTATGTTGAAGGAAAGGGTGCTGGGACACATAAATGACATAAGAAAAAATAGATTAACTAATGCACTAGCCAAACATGTGTTTGAAGCTGGGGAGAACCATATTTTTTAAATTTTTGGTCTTACAAAAGGTTAATGACAATCTAAGAGAAGGTGACTTACATAATGAAACAGAATGTATTGAGTTAAAATTGATTGTTGACTTTAAGGCATATGCCCCTCCAAGTCTGAATAGTGCTGTCTCTTTAAAACCTATTTTAAAGAAAAGAGGTTTGCCTCGTTAATTATGTTTGCTTTTATTGGTTGTATGGAGTATTTAAAGAATTTTTAGTAACTGTTGTTTTTACTGAGGTCTGAAGTAGCAGGCAACGGTGAAAGCGCAAACCTAATTTTATTTGTTTGTTTATCTGTGTTACATTAAATTGTTTTATCCTACTCTCAGCATTTTGACGCCTTGTTCTATTTTCAAGTATTATATTTTTTTGGGTTCGTCTGGCCCCACTACAATCTATTTGTTTTACAGATGGGAAGAACCAGGATTAGTTGTTACTTTACTTATTATGCATGACAAGAAATACGTACAAGCTTCATCTGGGTTTACATAATCTGAACTTTTGTGCAGCAGCTACCCAAAAAGACTATTTCACATTATTAACACATATGTGGTGTGGAATGTCACATCTCCAGCAGCCTAAAGACTTTCTTGCATTCCGGAACATTTTATGAAAAATCAACTTAAGAAACACAAGCTAAACAAATGTAAATATTCCATGAATGATATAAGCTAATAAAACTGTTCAAACAGCAATGTTAGCATTTAGAAGTATTCTTTACAGTGATAATTGTTACTGCATTCATACTCTTTCCATAAATTCATTAATATATTATAATGCACGGAAACCCAGAAATAGTCCTATCTTGGAAACTGTACAACCCAGGCATGTATTGTTAGAACACTTTTGTTAAACAAATATAAGCTTAAACATGACAAAAAGTTCTTCTCTGAATATGTGTTTATAGAGATATTTACAGAAATACTGAAATATTTGCGTAATTGTATAATTACTAGCATAAATTACACTGGGTATCTCTCAAGATGTACAACTTACAGTCAGTTTTCTTTAACAAAATCTAAGGCTTCATCTGATACCATGTAATAGTTTATAAGTCACTTGTATTTTGATGTATTAAGTATGTATGGAAATTTTGCTTAAATTCCTAATTACTAACAAACAACTAGCATTATATCCAGTATAGTATGATATATATGAATATGGATCTACTTCTAAATTTCATATTTTTCAAAACCACAAATTGCTTATGGCGAAGACCATAAAATAGAAGTTTTGATACTTTGAAATTTAAATTAAAAAAATGAATTTTCCTGTCTCCCTCCATGGCATTTCACATCATACCCTTCAATAACATGTAGGGCTCTCAGTTATGAAAATATGAACCTAAGTTTGAAAATATAAATAAGTGTCAAAAAGTGATTAATTTCTATATTGCAGGACATCCTAGATTAACAATCTTAATGTAATTTTGTTAAGAACTTCTTATTTTTCTAATACTGTTTACTATTACCTAGTAAGTCTCTTGGTTAAAGAAGCCAGAACCAACAAATGTCTGGACACCATATAGAGCTACGCGTGTTAAATGGAAGTATTCAAAAAGGCACTATAGGCTTAAATGAATTAAGGAATCTTGAGAATAAGAGAAGGATGTAACTTTATGTTACTTTGCAGGATAGATGAAAGCTGTTTATGCCAATAGCAAAGGAATGAATGCAGGGAGCACATGGAATTCAACAATGAGCTTATAATAAAAATATACGACTTACAGAGTTTATTCCATGAGATGATCAGGTATTAGTATGTCTGTCCAACATAGAAAATACATTTCTGGCTTACTGACAGGGACATCTCGGGTCAATGAAAGGATAAATACACAAATTACAAGACTAGACAGACAGGATAGAGAAAGACAGAGCAAATGTATTACATAAATGTACTGGATCTATGGAAAGAAATAATAAGTGTTGTGATTAACGTGCAAGTTGAATGCCATACAAGAGAGACCAGATAATCTTTTACTAGAAGAGCAGCTTGTCAAGAATACAAAAACAAGACATAAGGGGGATTTTATTAAGGAAAAAAGGAGTGTTTTCAGATACTTCTTGTAGAACTAAACTGACAGAACATGACACAGAGATAATACCTGAAGTAAATGTTTTATTTTATACCTCTTAGGATACTGGAATCAGAAAAAGTTAATAAGACCAGAAATGTGTCAGAGTGAATGGAGAAGTCCAGTAGTACTAGTACCTAAATGTAAGGGATGCATTAGGCTCTGTAATAATTTAGGTATCTGAATGGCATTTCAGTCTCTGATAGGTAAATAACATTTCAAACTTTGATAGGTAAAGAGCATTTCAAACTTTGATAGATAAATAACATTTGAAACTTTCATAGGCAAATAGCATTTCAAACTATGGTAAATAAATAGCATTTCTAACTTTGATAGGTAAATAGCATTTCAAACTTGGTAGGTTATCTCATGCTCAAAATTAGTGGGTTGATAGAGAACATAGACAAGGCCAGATATGTGATAAAACTGCACTTGACAAAGATGAATTGGCAGATAGTAATTTCCTCTTCTGCTAAAAAAAAACAGCTTTGGTAGCCCCTAGACATCTATTCTACTAACAAATGCTACCATTTGGTCTACATGGAACTCCAGTCACCTTTAGAGATTGGGGACAATATATTGTAGCCCCACTCATGATATGCTTGGCATACCTGGGTGATATGATCATCTATTCAGAGGACTGGGAATATCAATTAAGCAAAATGCTAGTGGAAGTGGCTACCAGATAAACTTGCCTGTGACTGCCAAGAAAAGTAAACTAGGTGTGGAAGCCAAGTATGTGTGATATGTTATAGTAAGAGAGGTGATAAAACCACAATCAGAAAAACAGAAGCCATAAAGATTTGAACTATACCTCCCAATAAAACCTGGGTGAAGACTTTTCTCAGACTAGCTGGGTATGCCAGAAAATGTGTACCAAAATGTGCAATGATTATATCACACAAAATGAAATTCTTCTGTCAACATGTGATGGCCCCTTGTGTCAGACAGAGCATTTCATGAGTTAAAATCATATTATATTCTAACCCACAGTTA
The DNA here is from genome assembly GCF_019279795.1 of Protopterus annectens. Classification (NCBI taxonomy): domain Eukaryota; kingdom Metazoa; phylum Chordata; order Ceratodontiformes; family Protopteridae; genus Protopterus; species Protopterus annectens. The sequence continues at coordinate 200,927,503 of NC_056731.1, forward strand.
GTGATCCCTGATTTCACTAAAGAATTTACTATGTATGCAGATGCATAAGACCTAGGTCAGTTCTCAGTTTCTCAAGATGGGGAACACCCTGTGCACTATATCAGCAGAAAATTAAGCAATGCTGAAAACTGATATTCAGTATTAGAGAGAGTGTATGTGTTTAGCAGTGAAATTAGCTTGCTGTTCTTAAACCTGTAACTTATTAAGTAGGCATTTCAAAAGGTAACTATTACAGTGGCTGAGTAAATAGACAATTATCAATACAGAATTGTACTGATGAGTACTGTCACTTTAAATCTTCCTGTTCACACTGACTGACAGACCTAGACTATCTAAACAGAATGCCAGTAGGTTGTCAAGATCATTCAATCCATTACTGTAAACCCCAAAATGATTGTTTTGTGCAAGATGTGGGAGATCATTCAATCCATTATTGTAAGCCCCAAAGTGATTGTTTTGTGCAAGATGTGGGAGATCATTCGATCCATTATTGTAAGCCCCAAAGTGATGTTTTGTGCAAAATGTGGGGATCATTCAATCCATTATTGTAAGCCCCAAAGTGATTGTTTTGTGCAAGATGTGGGAAATCATTCAATCCATTATTGTAAGCCCCAAGGTGATTGTTTTGTGTAAGATGTGGGAAATCATTCAATCCATTATTGTAAGCCTCAAAGTGATTGTTTTGTGCAAGATGTGGGATAGCTGTAACATGTCATACATGAAAATGAGGCATCTTTGTTAAAAGTGTTTCTGAAGCATGTGCTGGGAAAATTCTCACATTTACTATATTAGTTAAGGTAATGAAGACCAAATTGTTAATTATGTGAAGGACAAACAGAGGTAGCCTAGAATCAGTAAACCAGCAAGTGAGTGCCTCAATCGGATTGTCATGAGGTATAGTAGGGGCTTACCCCAATATCCAAGACCTGTAGAGTTCAACAGCCCAGACAGGAATTCTTAATGCTGTGGCATAGAACTAATTAAGGTGAACATTTCATTTGTTGCTTTTAAAGTTGAGGAGAAGCCCTGGCAGAGCCTGCCACAGGGATTTGTGAAGAAAAACAACCTGCTTGTTGGAAGGATTCTATGACAACTGACATTATGATGAAAATAACTAAGGTATTGCAGCATTTTTTGTTGTTATTGTTGAAAACCAAATTGAGATATAAATTCTGCTGTTTTCTGAAGATCTGCAAGATAAAATTGGATTTTACACAAAAGTTCTACCTCTAATGTCTTTCAGAATTGATATATATATATATATATATATATATATATATATATATATATATATATATATGTGTGTGTGTGTGTGTGTGTGTGTGTGTGTGTGTGTGTGTGTGTGTGTGTGTGTGTGTGTGTGTGTGTGTGTGTGTGTGTGTGTGTGTGTGTGTGTGTGTGTGTGTGTGTGTGTGTGTGTGTGTGTTTCTACATACATATATATATATATATATATTTATATGTATATGTGTGTATGTGTGTGTGTGTGTGTGTGTGTGTGTGTGTGTGTGTGTGTGTATATATATATATATATATATATATATATATATATATATATATATATGTATATATACTAGATTCTATTGCTTTTCTTCAAATTGCAGTTTGCTGTATAGCAATATATCCTACACAGTTTATCAAGCACAATTCAGCCAGTTTCATTTCCAAGTGATAACACAGATCCTGCAGGGGAACAAATCCTTCTTTTCTACCTACACTAGCACTCTTGTTAAATGTGTTCATGAAATTAGGTATTGATGATTTTTTTTGTCATGTTGCAACTTGAACAAACTCTGTCTATCTATTGATCTATCTATCTATGAGTCTACTTTACTTTGTCGAAAAACCTATTTGTTGAATACCTTTTTGTCGAACCCTATTCATCAAAGCCTTAATCCATCAAATGTTAATTTAAGAAAATTTATTCCTAATGAAAAAAAATGCTTGGCCAACCAAATGAGTGTTACAAAATTCACAAAATTTAAAACCCATCCCACTGAGGGGCTGTGCCCCCCACACCCCCATAACTAAATATACCAACTCCGAGATTGCACTACAGTGTGTATACATATGTATGCATAAATATGTACATCAAGAAAGATACCATGGTAATCAGCTATGATCTTATAAAACCACGAATCTAAGGAAAAGGAAAAATGAAAATTTTATATGACTCGGGGGGGATGGCAAAATGGTTAAGGTATTTACTTCAAGGTTTGATTCTCACCTTTGAAAGGGAAATTGGCTATAAAATGGCCCACAAGGACAGCTAATCAGGTACTTACCTCTGAACTTAACTGAGACCAGTTACTACACAGATAGGGACTAAAGGTGGAGGTTTCTCGATTTACATAAGAAATAAATATACCTTAAGGCTCGTCAAAAGAGGACAATACACTTGACCTTCTCCTATGTTCAAATTACCATAGGCCAAATCCAATACCACTTCCTTGCAAACTATAGGTCCCCCTCTATGACCCAGGAAACCCATACCATGTATTCAAACTTATTAGAAACACTAACCATCCAACCCAATACCATATTCATGGGCAACTTTAGTTACCCCAGTGTTAATTGGAAATCATATATGGCACCAAGCATACAGGCGCAGAGATTTATGGATTTTGTAAATGCAACCTCCCTGGACAAGATTGTCAGTACACCAACCAGAGGAGCAACCATACTGGATCTGATCCTCACTAATATGGGAGAGTGCTGCACACCCCCTAGTGTAATGTTCTCTGGTAAGGTCAGGCCACAAAATGGTATCTTTGAAATAAAAATAAAACCTGGACCCCCAGCTAGCCCTGGGATATTTAGGAATTACTCTGAGGCTAACTTCTTACTAAGTGATAAACTGGCAACTTTAAAGCCCCCATAAACCCTGAGAACACTGCTGCCAATGCAGAACTGTTTGCAGAAGCCCTATACAAGCATGTCAATAGCTACACAGAGGCAGTTGTTTCACCAGGAAAAAGTGCAGAACTAACTCAAAAAACAAGCCACACTGTTGGAATTACAAAATCAATAAGAAACAAGAAAATCATGACAAAATTAGGAGGTGCAGCATGCAGCAGGATACAAACACTCTCAACAAACTAAACAAACAACTCAGAGGACAAATAAAGTGCACTAAAGCCAACTTTTAGGTAAGGACAACCAATAGGCATTTTTAGCTATGTCCATAACCCCAAAGGAAATAAACAATTGTGTGAGGAGCTCATTGTAAATGGAATCACCTATACTGAACCAGGAGATATAGCAAACCTACTGGCCAAAACATTCAGCTCCAACTCTACCTTTCTCTTCCCCTTAACCCTCCCTCAGGAAATGCCATCAGATATAACACCCCTGCTATCACTAGGGAGCAGGTCATTAATGCTCTCTAAGGTCAAGAACACTGCTTCAGTGGGCCCAGACTATATCCCAGAATGCCTTCTAAATAGCATGAAACATGACCTGTCAGGACCTCTAGAATTGCTATTCAACTGTAGTCTCTAATAAGGCTTAGTGCCTCATGAATGGAGAAAAGCAACAATCATTCCTCTGCACAAAGGTGGGCCATCTACAAACTCTGGAAACTACAGACCTATAACTCTCACTAGTTTCATATGTAAAGCCATGGAAATAATTCTCATGGAAAGGATCACTAATAACATAGGAAACATCCAGACACTGGACCCAACCTAATTTGGTTTCAGCAAGGACAGGTTATGCCTACTCAGCCTGGTGGACTTCTTTGAGAAGGTCACCAAAGCAATGGATGAGGGTAAAATGGTTCACACTGCATACCTTGACCTGGCTGAGGCATTTGATGCAATAACCCATGTGATGCTCCTGCACTGGTCCAGTAATCAGGAAACCTCAATCTTCACCATTGGCAACAGTGGGGTGGGCATACACAGAGTGAGGATGACAAGTACATACACAGAAAAGTGCAATTTCCCTTGAGAGCACACAGAGACCGCAGTCAGTCTGGGGCTGGTTTCTCCCTCTGTCTCCAGATCCTCAATAAGACTCCCCACTGCCACAGCTATAGGGTTGAGATCTCAATTTCATCAAACCAAGACTTCCAGCACCCTCTCTGTTCAACCAGTGAACCAGTGCTTCGTGTCCCTGCACAAGTAGATCTCACACACACACAACACACACACACACACACACACACACACACACACACACACACACACACACACACACACACACACACACACACACACACTTTGAGGTTTGATTTACACACGCACACACACACACACACACACACACACACACACACACATGCACACACACACCTAGGAAAGGCTGGCACAGGTTTACTCTATGCCCCCGTCTGCCTAGACTATAAGGTAGTTTCTACCGCCAACAGCCACTACCTATCAACTACTTTAAGGACGTAAGCAAAGGGTATCTAATCTTTCTGTGTAATGTTACTATCAATCCAAATGGTAGTTTGACCAAGAGCCAGGCTATTAGGAGTGGCCTGTACATTGTCACCAAATAGATATGCAAGTACTCTCAGAGCTTAAATATCTCTAAACAGAACAGCCACAATTGAAATGTTTAAATATATTTAATAATAAATAATAAAAGAAAAAGACAACACTAAATATGTATTCACAGTGAGATCAGATTTCAAAATCACAGGAAATATGTAAAACAACATTGCAGGACTGTCTCAAATGAATACAGAAAACATCTAAACTAATCGTTACCATGTTCCTAACTGAATCTAAGAGAAATTACTGTACCCTAGTTAATTTACTTACAGCAAGGTAAGTGCAGAGGTGGTGAGTGGATGTTGTCAGGTCAAAGACAAATACAAAATGCCCCCCCCCTCAGAGAGTTCTTAAATGAATATCAGATATTACTGCTGGGATACTTGCAGCATGAAATCACTTTCTGTCACCTGACTTCAGTTCCCAGGCTCAACAACCATTGCTGGAAACTGCTAGTCCCTGTGAAAATACATAGCCTTCAGATGCTTACCAGCTGGTGGAAACATAAAACAATAAAACACTTCTGCATAAAACAAATAAGCGAAAAGATAGCAGATACTTCCTACAACAGAAAATTATTAAACATTAAAAATGGTAAAACGCTTTTCATCTACTCAATAGCAGACTTCACCAGACCCTGATCTGATGGGTCTGATGAAGTCTGCTATTGAATAGATGAAAAGCGTTTTACCATTTTTAATGTTCAATAAATTTCTGTTTTAGGAAGTATCTGCTATCTTTTTGCTTATTTGTTTTTTGAGAGTTTGTTCATTTTTGCAAAACACTTCTACATCTCAATCCTAGTAATTATCTCTCTTTCAAGGCAACACAGAGTCTCCTAGCATAGACATCCTCTCTCCTGTTGACTGAAACTGAAAGATAACATCTCTTGTTTACAGTCCAGTGATAAAGTACTTCAAGCCCAGCTATTCTTAAGTTTTGCGAGTTAATCTGTTAAAATGCATACATCTAAACAATTACAATAGTGTATAAAAACATCTATTCAGCGCAAATGTCTATAAAATCTGACATACAGTTCTAATAGTTTTGTAAGACAAGCTATGAATCATGCTTATATTCACAAATTACATACAATTATTTACAAAATTCCATCAAGCTGGGCTGGCAATATTTCCTTTTGTGACACACCACTTGAGCACTTTTGACAAACTTAAGAGGTTAGGTAGAAACCCTTATCTAACCCACTAGATAGCCAGTTGGCTCACAGACAGGACCAAGGAAGCTATTACTGGGGACTCCACCACTACAAAGAGGCCAGTCACAGATAGAGCCACTCAGAGATCTGTCATGGGATTGTTCCTTTTTGGCATTTACTTCTCTGAAGTCAAGACCAATGTTAGTGCCTTCTGGTTGACTAAATTTGCAGACAACTGCAAACTAGGAGCTGTCATTGAATCATCTACTGGCTTAAATATTTTCCAGGAAAAGCTGACACAAACAAACAATTGGTACATAATAATGTGTGGGCAACTGTTTAACATATCTATATATCCATCTGTATCTATCTATATTATATCTATCTACTGTATATATATATATATATATATATATATATATATATATATATATATATATATATATATATATATATATATATATATATATATGTATATATATATATATATATATATATATATATATATATATATATATATATATATATATATATATATATTATATATATAATACTATATATCTGTATATATATATATATATATGTATATATATATATATATATATATATATATATATATATATATATATATATATATATATATATATATGCTATGGAATTAGCAAAGTGCCTGTACTCGACCAGCATGTGGTCGAAAGGCATTTTTCAAATGCACGGAATGCCAAACCAGAAAACATCGACTACATTAGAGCAAATGGGTAGTGCAGTTCACTTACCTGAGTTTGGCATTGTGAACAGAGTTCGCGGTTCAGTGAGGAACAGGGAATTAACCCATTTCCTCACTGTAGTGCGATCTCAGAGTTGGTATATCTAATTTGCAGGGGGTGTGGGGTGTAGTGGGGCTTGCCCCTGCAAAATAGTAAAATACATGTACCGTTGACCATGGAATGTCACAGTATGGTAAGCTGCATATCATGGGTGACTGACGCCAACTTCTGCTGTGTCGAATACATTGAACTATAGGTGCAGGAATGCATGGATCATGCTATCCCAAGTAAAACCAAGACTCACTCCTCCAAGAAAAGGAAACCAGTCTGGTGGACCCCTGCCATAAACAAGCTATACAACAGAAGGAGGAAACTAGTACAGAAAAGAGTAAAATCCCAAGAAGGAATGACATCCCTGATCATTATCAGCAAGAAACTACAAATCCCTCATTAAATCATCCAAGGCTAGTTTCGAAAGAAAAATTGCCAATGACTCCAAAGATAACCGCAAAGTGTTTTTTAGCTATGTCAAGAACCTAAGTGGAAACTCTCAGATCTGCTCTGAGTTAGTGCAGAATGGCACAAAATACACTGAACCAACTGATATTGCCAACATTCTGGCAGACAGTTTTAGTGCAAACTTCACCCCCCTCACCCCCTTAAGGGCCCATAACCATACCAGAAGAATGCAGGGCCCCATCAATCACCAACACACAGGTTAAAACAGCTCTATCCAAAGCCAAAAACACAGCTTCTATGAGACTGGATGGTGTCCCAGGCTGTGTCTTACAAGAGCTCCAAAATGAACTAACCCCTCACCTAAACACACTGTTCAAACTCAGCCTCTCTACAGGCTACATACCCAAAGAGTGGCACACAGCAACAGTTTTCCCACTCCACAAAGGTGGAACCACAACGGACCTCGGGAACTAAGCCTGACTAGCCTGGTCTGCAAGGCTATGTAGCACATCATCATGGAACTCATTAACAGAGACATTGGGAACCTCCAAACCTTGGACCCTACCCAGTTTGGCTTTGTTAAGGGCAGATCATGCCTCCTAAACCTGATGGATTTCTTTGAGACAGTTACCAAGGCATTAGATGAGTGAAAGGAGGTCCACACAGCCTACCTAGACCTCACAAAGGCTTTTGACACCATTCCCCATTCTAGTATTACAGACAAGCTCACCAGCTTGAACATAAACCCCTACATTATGAGATGGGTTGCCAACTGGCTCATGGATAGAACCCACATGGTGAGAGTTGAAGGCTCTACATCCAACTCTAAACCAGTTACAAGTGGCGTCCCCAGGGCTCAGTCCTAGGTCCCCTCCTGTTCGGTATATACTTCTCAGAGGTACAGGCATGCATAGGAGGACTATGGCTGACTAAGTTCGCAGACAACTGCAAACTAGGGGCCATAATTCATTCTCCGGCTGATACAGACACTCTCCAGAAGGGTCTCACTGAAACGGATACCTGGTGTCAAAATCATGGCCTCAAGCTAAATACCCAAAAGTGCATAGTCATCCCCTTTGGAAAAAATAAAGTACCTGCGAACTACCATGTAGGTGGTAGTCCCCTAAATACAGAAAATGTAATAAGGGATCTGGGGACCCAAGTAGATAGTAATCTCTCCTTTGATAATCATATTGC
>NC_056731.1:201263080-201314110 GCF_019279795.1 Protopterus annectens
TAAACACATTCCAGGATTAGTTATAACAGCATGCATGAGTATTCCCATTAACCCAAAACAACAGAGTTGGAACATTTGCATAACAAACAGAATACATGCATATATAAAACCACAGTGGACATTACACCAGCATGCAGGTTATATTGATAGCAGCAAGCCAGCAATGAAAGTATATGAACAGGGAACATTAATTGGAATAAATTTCAACATTTGTAGAACAACAGAACACATGTCTTAACAGTAGGTTTGGTGGAAAACAAACCCATTCATTTATGTGTTTAGATTATTGGTGAAGATAAGTTGGGGGGGTGTAAGCATTCATAGTAATAACAAGTAATAATAAGTTAACAAATGTAGATTCTTGCAGTGGTCACAGCTTTAATGATCATTGCTCTAGTCATTACTCTACAGGTATTATTACAACAACTATGGCATTGGTTCGGGCAGTGGTATGTTTATACATAGTACAATTACAGCTTTCTTATAGCTACTTTATACTTTTCTCTTACCTGGAAGAGCTGTGGAGGAAATGTTTGTTAATACTGCATGACTGTTTCTACCCATATTCACATAGTCAGAGTTACATATGTGCACTCATAGTGTGTGTGTGTGTGTGTGTGTGTGTGTGTGTGTGTGTGTGTGTGTGTGTGTGTGTGTGTGTGCTACTGACACACATTGTCTTGATTTCTGTTGATTACCTTGATTATTGTTAACAGAGACCACTAGCTGTGAAAGCATGACACTTTGAATATTTCTTGAGGGAGACCACTTGGTTTATGTACTTATCTTTCTGTCATTTGCAGCCTTGGGGTTGGACCATGGGTGTTGGACACAGTATAACTACAGCCTTCTTATAGCTACTTTATACCTTCTCTTACCTGGAAGACCTGTGGACGGAATGTTTGTTAGCACTACTTGACTGTTTCTACACATTTTCACAAAATCCTAGTTGAAATTATGCATACAGCTTACTACCACTCCCGGGATTCAAACCATAGCTGTTTCTGCCAAAAATATAACAAGTGTGTGTTTCATCAGAGGGAGCTATTGAGAAACTGCTGTCTCTTCCTTGAATGATTTCTTTCTCATTCCCTCTTTGTTGTACTATCTGACCTTGTAATTACAGCATTCTTATACATACATTCCTGTACATACCTTTTGACATAGCACAGTGTGGAAAACAGTGGTTAACACAACATTAGTATTCAGATATCAGATCTTGGTGCATGACATTTTTAATATCAGTTAATCTCATATCTTCTAGAGGCACTAACTTTGTCAGATGAGACTTGATTTTTTAATGCTTTTAGAGCTGTAATTGCTATGCATAACCTGTATACATTTCAAATCATACCATACCAGAGTAAACACAACCAGTCCAGGGTTTTGAAGTGTACTGACAGGCAGTTAGTTTTATTTATATATAACCTATATGAGACTATTGCTGTAATATTGCCTGCTTTATTCAATACAAACCATACCCATTTTTAATACTGCCAGGTGACATTCTACTCCTTTATATTTATTTGGTGTGAATGCTACAAGCTAGATTGTTACTCACCAGCCACGCGATGCACCCTTGCAACCTGCTGGCATGGGCTTCCTGGTTTGCAGCTCGTTTACCTAGAGCTCTAAAGAATATAGAAAAACATTTATGCATACCTATCCATCACATACAGAGGCTGGACTTTGATAAACAGTTATTACTATGAATGCTTACACATTGTTGCAACATCACCCCTCTGTCGTGCTTCTTGGACCCACTGGTCTAAGAGCTCCCACTTCCCCAGCTTCAAGTCAGCATAGTGGTGCTGGACCTGCACACCAGTCTGAGGGATACCAGTGGCACTGATGAGATCGCGGGCAAGACTTTCCCAGGCCTCTGCTTTGTATTGGAGCCCTGGTACTGGTCCTGCAGCAGTCTCACATGTTTTCTACAAGGAGTCCTACCATGACCTTGGACTCCTGTATGCCCCAGTGCTGCGCCCAAAAGCTCATGCCTTCTCCTATACCAGCAATACTGCCTACAGTGGAGGAGCTACAACTGGTTATGGGCTGTATTCCCACCTGCAAGGTTTAAATACTGCTGATTTCCTGCCCTTTGCCATGATTGGACAGTTTTGAATATACTGAGCTAAGCTATGGGCAAACCTGCTTAGCTAAGGTTGACAGTTCTTAAAGGGGCAGGTTCACCACTGCTTACTAATGGGCAGATCCACTTAGCTGGGCTACTTATTCCTTAGCATTCATATTTACACAATGCTTACACCCGGTCAGCATAGCTATGCAATGCTTAGCATTGCTTATGTTTTATTTTATGGACTACCACCTGTATGGGATTAATTCATCATTCCTGACATATTATAAATTTGATTACCTTCCCTGACATCCCCCAATGTGCTTTCATTACATTTGTTCTTGTGTGACTATACTGTTTAGGGCACTTGTGTTTATATGGGGGTTTCACAACTTTATTACACTCACACCTCACATCTGGACCTACTACACTACTCTGGTTAACAAATATGTGTTCTTTCCTACCTAATTATTAAAAAAAGAAAGTATGTACTGCTTTCACATGTAAAATACTAATTGGCTTTACTGGGGATCGAAACGACTACTTGCAAGGCAAACGGTCTAACCAATTTGCTATTTCCACATTGCTATGTTCTGGAATATATACCTATTTAGCTCCTTATGATGTGTAAGCTAGGCTGAACAGAGCTGCATGATGCGCACACATGCTCAGCTACTCTTAAATTTTATTGTGGACTGAAAAAAAAAGTAAACTGTTGTGTTTTATTTTTGTACTGTAGGGGGTATGCACATTGATTTCTGCTCAGAGTGTCTGCCATACCTCTCAACTATACAGATTGTCACACACTGCCAAGATATTTGCCTTAAATTTTTGGTCCATTTTTCATAGAATTGTGGCATTCGGGTGGATTAGTGGCAAATCATTAAAGAATGTAGTTAAAAAGTACAACTTAAGTCTGTGAGCCAGACTTTTAATTCCTTTCTCCAGATATCTTACTCTGAGGTTGAGAAGTATTTCGCGGACACTCTCACTGCCATTACATTGCTGTATAGCAGTTATGGAGTGCAGGGGCGTGTGTATTGTGAGAGCACTGCTTTCAGACACACACCCCCTGCACTCGCACACAAAACCGTGTACATTTTAGATCATGTCAGCACGCCTTCATACATAAGCATGGCATGCTGCACGGGAACAGTCCCTTCCATGCAGGAATAAGCTATTCCTGCATGGAAGTTTGCTGAATCCCAGGGTCTGTCTTCAAGTCGTGCCTGCCTTCTTTTTGTGTAACCACGTTACTGCCCTTTTAGGCTTTAACTGCCCGAGGTACTTAAATGTATTTGTTACTTCCCTTTTCTCCTTCAGTGTAAGTGTTATGTGCACTTGTGTACTAAACATACTTTTTGGTGTAGTCCGTGCAACACTTTTGCTGACCTTCCTTAAACAGCTTCCTTTCTTTGTTAATGTGTGCAGATGTGAGTTTTGCAAAATTTCATACTATTCTTGATGTTGTCCTACCCCATATGTCTGTAGAAAATAATAAATTCCATTTAGTCTTCTAGTAATAATGCTTCCTAGGCAACATAGCTTCCCACCAGTTAGTTTACTCCTGTCACAAGTGACTAATCCACTTCAAACAGTGTAATGTAATTGTACTAAGGTCTGTTTCGTTTCCATTTTTACTGGAATTAATGCCTTGCCTTGCATTGTATAGTCTTCCATTATTTTCTATTACCAGGTATCATATTTTACTTCTTTGCACTCGATACCATGTATCTGACCATTTCTGTAACCTTTGCACTGTCTGTATCTTCCCTACTTTCTTCACTGAGCATGCTGCAGATCACTGTCATCTGTAAAGGGGAAAAAAAGCCACGTGTTTCTCTGTAGGCCTGCCACAGTACATATTATGCAAATGTTGAAGTGGGACTAGTCCCAGACGTGGACCCTACAGTCCATCAGTGCTCTTTTCTAGTGTAGATTTTATGCTGGGTTACCTTAAGATGTCCTTCAAGGATGCATCTGCAGTCATCACATATGGGTTGTCCTGCCTCACGGATTCCAAAGTCTGGGTCTGGCCAAAGCATCAGCCGACGCCATCTTCCTCTGTCTTTCTTGGCAGAAGCAGTTCGCACCTGTGATTCAGTGCCTCAGCCGATGTCAGATAAAGTTAATAATTGTTTAACTTGTGGGAAACAAATAGCCTGTTCAGAGTTTGCAGAGGAATTCACAAGATGCCAAAAACGGAAGGACAAGGACCGACATGGGCGTGGTTTCGGCTGAAACCACGGTCAGTCCTTGGTACTTCCTATTACTGAAACCGGTGTCCGGGAACCTTCCGACACCATTCCTTTAGACAAGTATACTCCTGCATGTGGTGCAGCCAGACCCCCTGCATCCATGTCCATTATGGCCTTTTCTGTTTCCTCTGAGACCTTCTACTGGCTAGGACCTTATCTCATTAATTACACCTCCAGACAAAAGGCCCAGGGTTGAGCCCTCTGACCACCACTTCTCAGATGAGTCCACTGATGGCTCTGCTCTGTCAGACCCCCAGGAGGAGGCTTCTTGAGAATTCTGATGCTGAAGAATCCATCCTCCTGAAGAGTTTTCCTTTGGAGAGACACTACACTTTATGAGAGAACATTTTCAATGGCAGGGTCAGGAATTCTCTGATTCTAGAAAGAGATTAAGGACCAGGCCTTAGCTACCTCCTGTTTTGAATGTTATTGATGATGTGTACTCTGATGCTAGTACAGCCCTGACTCTCTCCCTCGGCACCTGCCAAACCTGATAGGTACTACAGGGTCCCGGATTCACATCCACACCTGTACAAGGCCCACTCTGCTGATCCAGAAACTATTTCCCAGGGTGCCACTGCTAAAAATCCTCACCCTCTGATATACTTCTGCAACTCTTTCCATGAGGGCATTAAATTGTCAATTTCATATGATACAGTACCAAGAGTATTTATTAGATGAATTGCATAAGAAATTGTCCTCTTCTGAACCCCTTGATCGCAAATCACTTAAGGATCTGGTGCATAACTCCGAGCAGGTTAGTAACCATTTCTTGCAGTGTGGTTATGATGAATTGGAAGCTTCATGTAGGTCAGCTATGACAGGTGCAGTTGTACATAGGCATGCCTGGCTGAAGGAACAATCTTTACCAGACCATGTTAAAGCTAAGCTTTTGGATGCTCCTATGGAAAAGCAAAAATTATTTGGTTCCACGGCTCAAGAGGTCTTAAAGAAATTTGAAGAAAAGGCAAAATCTGTGCAAACAGTCAAAGACTTTCTGCAAGTCCAACCACCGAGATTCAGCAGAAATTGGCCTACTAAGAATTGGTCCTTTCCGGACTCAGACAGATTTCAGAGAGGCAGGAATACAGAGGTAGAGGGCAATCTAGAGGCTCCTACAGAGGCCGTCAATGGCAGCCTCCCAACCAGAGAGGTAGTGCAGGAACCACAACTGCTACACCAGGACAGACTCAATGACTCTATTTTGACTCCGCCGACCAGGGCTCAATTAGTAGCACCTTTGGTTTATTCTCAAAAAATTGGCACAGCATTACAAGGGACACATGGACACTGCAAATAATAGACAAAGGATACAGGTTCCATTTCCACACATTGCCAAAAAGGAAAGGAATGCCAGACCTGCCACCAAATCAGAGGGCAGAGGCTTTGAAGCAAATTAATACAAATGAAAGCCATAGAAAAGGTACCTCTTTCAGAACAAGGCCAAGGATTTTACTCCAGATTATTCCTTGTTCCAAGAAAAGAAAATCAATGGAGGCCTATTCTCGACTTGTCCGCACTGAATACTTATCTCATTGTGCCAAAATTCAAAATGCTGACTCTACAGCAACTCCTTCCCATGCTGGGCAAGGGGTCTTGGCTGGTGACTCTAGACCTCAAAGAGGCATACCTGCATGTCCCTATTCGACAAAGTTGCAGAAGACACCTCAGATTTCTTGCAGGGTCAGAGCATTATCAATTCTCAGCATTGCCCTTTGGCTTATCTACTGAGCCCAGAGTATTCACGAAATGCCTGGCATCAGTAATTGCACGATTCAAATCTACCCATATCTGGACGACTGCCTGACAACAAGCAAATTTTGTTAAAGGACTTGGACTATGCCATCCACCTACTACAGGCCTTGGGATATACAGTCAACATCCAAAAATCAAGACTTGTTCCATCCCAAAGAATAACCTTTCTGGGTGCGGATCTAGACACAACCACCCAAATGGCCTTTCTCACAGAAGAAAAGCAAAAACAACTACTGGATTACTTCAAGAATATGACAAGACAAACTCAGCTGACTGCAAGGAAAATCCTGCAGGCCCTGGGTTACATGGCATCTTGCATTCTTCTGATTCCAAGGCTGCATATGAGAAAATTACAATGGTACCTAAGGAGTGTATGGACTCAGCACAGTCACAGCTTAGAAACTTTGATCCCACTCATTCCATGCCTTCAAAAGGAATTTCTGTGGTGGGCTCAAGCATGCCAGTCGAACAGCGGGTTGCCCTTCAGCAAACCAAGAGCCAACCAAACCATCACCTCGGACGCTTCAGACCAAGGTTGGGGAGCACACATGGAGGGCAGATATATCCAAGGGCCATGGTCACCAAGAGAGCTGCGCATGCACATAAACCAAAAGGAAATGCTGGCAGTGATACACGCAATAGAGGCCTTCAAACCTTTCCTTCATCAAGGCCACCTGCTCATAAGGACAGACAACACCACAGTAATGTGGTACATAAACAAGCAAGGAGGCACCCATTCCTACCCTCTATGCAGACTGGCAATGAATCTATGGGAACTTTCCTTGAAACTCAATATGCAGCTGCAGTCCCAGTTCGTACCAGGGAAAGACAATATACTGGCAGACAGCTTAAGCAGAACTACCATGGATGCACACGAATGGGTGCTGCACCCAGACATCTTCTTACTCATAACACAATCATGGGGAAGGCCGGAAATAGATCTGTTCGCTTTCAACTGAAGACATTCTGCTCAAGGACATACCACCCACAAGCATGGAAAGTGGACGCTCTCTCTTTCAGCTGGAAAGCTCTAACAGTCTATGCTTTCCCACCTCTTCCATTAATGACCAAGGTTTTACTGAAGATCAGGGCAGAGCAGCCCAGAGTGATTCTGATAGCTCCAAACTGGCCAAGGCAGCACTGGTACCCACTGTTAAAGAGCATGTCACAGACAAACCGTGGTCTCTCCCCTATGGCCACTTCTACTGGCACAATTTCAAGACTCTGCATTCCAACCTGAAAACCTTGCAGCTAACTGCCTGGAGAATACCATGACTCCTCCTCAGGATAACCTATCCCAGAGAGTGAAGGATATTATGGAAGTATGGCCTTCCACAAGGAAGGCATATTCAGCAAAATGGAAAAGATTTCACACTTGGAACACAACAAAAGGCCTAGATGTGACCGTGTTGAACATGGCACATATACTGGAATATTTGGCAGAATTGTTCCACAATGGCCTGTCTTACTCTTCCATTAAGATACATGCCTCAGCAATTTCAGCAGAATACAATGTTAATCCACCTGTCTTCTCGCATCCTCTCCTAAGACAGTTTCTAAGAGGAATCAAAAACATCAATCCTCCAAGGAAACCACCTCTACCTACTTGGGACCTTAACTTTGTGTTGGAAAAACTAACACTTCCTCCCTTCGAACCAGCAGCATTGGCGGATCTACAGTTTCTGCCTTGGAAAACTGCATTCCTTCTGGCCATAACCTCAGCAAAAAGAGTATCTGAGTTACAAGCTTTAATGGCAGTGCAGCCATTTCTTATCTTTCATCAAGACAGAGTTTCTTTGAGAACCAATCCTACATTTATGCCGGAGGTGGTATCCAGGGTATCCTTGAACCAAGCAATTCACTTGCCTACATTCTTCCCAAAACCACAAAATAAAGGGGAGAAACTTCTGCACACCCTGGACATACACAGACAATTGCGCTACTACTTGGACAGAACTAAAAGTTACAGAAAGACTGACCAGTTGTTTGTAGCATATGCTGCTGGGACACAAGGAAAAGCAATTTCCAAACAGACAATTTCAAAATGGATAGGAAATTGCATTCGTTTTTGTTGCTCCTTTCATGGAAAAACTGTGCCAGCAAACATTAGACCTCATTTGATGAGAGCCACAGCCACCACCACAGCCTTCCTAAGAGGGGTGGCTACCAAGGACATTTTAGAAGCTGCTACATGGACATTTGCCAAGCATTACAATTTACCTTTATACTCCAGATCCAGAGCAGGCTTTGCTATGGCAGTCCTGCAGGGTATATTAACTACACCATCCTTTACTTAGTTCCCCCATCCCCAGATTGGCTATGATATTCTACCCATATGCGATGACTGCAGATGCATCCTTGAAGGACATAGTACAGTTTTGTACCTACCATAAATGTAGATGTCCGATAGGTATGCATCTGCAGTCACCCTCCTTCCCCTCTGTGGTATTCCTAGGGTGCTTACCCCTCCATTAGCTAGCTGGGGGATCTGTTATGGTGTATTTGTTTGTATATATGTATATATATTTTTTTTTCTGCAAATGTTTTGGAATTTTATTGCTTTTCTCCAAATTTAGCCTTCCTAGAGGGCACCTGGCATCTGGGGCAAGAAAAACTGAGGAAGATGGCGTTGGCTGATGCTTTATACGACATCAGCCGAGGCCAGACCCAGACTTTGGAATCCGGACGACTGAAGGGCTGCCTGAGGCAGGACAACCCATATGTGATGACTGCAGATGCATACCTATCGGACATCTACATTTATGGTAGGTACAAAACTGTACTTTCTCCAGCCAGGTTTTATCACGAGTCACCCTCTTTTTGATACCTTGTATGTTAATCTTTTGTCAGAAACTATTAGATGTGTTCCACACAACATATAACATCTTTTTCTTCTTTATGACTTTGGTAACCCATTCAGTAAAATCTGTTAGACTTGCCTGACATGATTACACGCTGCATGAGATCTTCTGCTCAACTGTACAGATTAAGATCTTTGCTTCAAAGCTATCAAAGTTGTTGGGTCTAGGATTCAGTCTGATCGCTGGTTACACTGAGTCAGTTTTCTGTCGTATCCAAAAACATGATTGTTAACTATCATCTCTGAACTGCTCATATGTATTCTGTCTACCCTTGCCTTTGTGAATCAAAGCTGAAAATAGTTCAAGACAGACTAGTTAATTTACATGGCTAATAACGAGTAAAGTAAATTAAAGCTGGCCTCTCACTTCAATAGTAATTTCCCCTCATTATCAGTTCAGTAACTTTTCCAATTTTTACAGCAAATGTTCCACATTTTTCTGCATATTTTTTTCTTGTTCCTTCTTTGAATTGAAATCACAGCTTCTTCCAATTACTTGTCTGAGTAACTCCTATTACTATTAGCTGGCAGAACAGAGTGGCTGGAGGCAGGGATGTGACAACATGTTTTAGTAGGGTACCATGGCAGCAGTAGTTTATCTAGGGCCTAGGATTCAGCCTCAACCTTCAGTTACTGTCTCTGTGGAGTTTCCATCTACTTCCTTGCATGCGCATTGATATGTGTATTACTTCACTTTCTATCACCACCTCAAAGAATGCTAGTTGACTTGCTAGTGTAAACTATACATCTATATGGCACTCACCCTTGTTGCGTAGTCTGGGTCATGCTTAAAAAGTATCCAGCATCACCACCAGTTTACAAGCAGATGAAAACTACTCATGTGTGGATGACCGATCTTGCCCTAGACATTTCTAGGTGTGTTTCTAGTACTTTGCCGCATAGCATCTGATGTTAGGAGTCTTAATTTACTGTTGTAGTTCCAGAAATGTAAAGCATATAGTGTGGGTGCATCTGTCATTTAATGTTGCAGAAGGCATCTTGCAAACATACCGATTGAAGGCATCCTACAACACTGTTGATGCAGTAAAAGCCCTGGGTAAGTTTTTGTTTATCTCTTCATCTATCTTCTTTATCCATTTCATGATTACAGGGAGCCAGTGTCTGTCTTTTCAAGCAGTGAGCATTTGGCCAGAATTGGCCCTGGATGGGTAGCACACACACACACACACACACACAATATTAAATTGACAGTCAACCTTCCAGCTTGTTATTTTGGAATTTATGAGGAAATGGGACATTTTGATGGAAAATGTGATGAGTATAGGGATAACATGCAAGCCTAGAATCAAACCTGGGGTTTCTCTGCTTTGTATCACAAAAACAATTTCTGCAACAGGTAAGCAATGTGTTAACATGTTCTGTACCACTGCTGTGATAGGTATATATATTATAGCAGGTCCCTATCAGATAATCGAATTTTCACAAACTCGAAATTCACATGATCGAGACCATATGATCGAGTTTTTGAAAACCCAAAGTTTTCGTATGGAGATCATGATACAGTGAGGATAGGGAAATGTACCCTTTTCCCCACTGTAGTGCTATCTCAGAGTTGTTATATGTAATTTGTAGGGGGTGTGGGGGGGAGGCAAAACTTAAAAAATGGTAGATTTTTGTGTTTTTTTCCTGAGGTTTTCAGAAATCGATCATATGGTCTTGACCATATGAATTCCAAGTTTCTGTAAAGTCAGTCTTCTGACATAGACCCATTATAGCATACTGTTGAATAAGACATTCTGTACACTTTGGGGTATTCATTTCTATGACTGTTGGATAACATTAGTAACTTTAACTTTGAGACAGAAGTAATAATGTCTGAATAAATCTCATATATCTAGCAGACCTTGTTTGAGTTAACCTTCAGTGTCACACCTTTCAACTCATTTAAGACAAAAATATTCTTGGGTTCCTCACAAGTGAGTGTATTTGTATCAAGTGGGCTGCGTAACAAACATAACGACTAATTTAAAACATAGCTGCTATATTTCTTTGGTTGCGTTGTAGTTATTTCTCTTTGATTTTGCTTGCAATTGCAAGTTAACTCTGAAATATCAATATATCTAGATTCAAAAAAGCAAATTTGGGATATGGTTTTTGTTATTGTTTATTCTGCAAGGAATCACTTGAGAAATTATATAATGCATCTTTTTTGTGGCCGTCTTGATGTTACATTTGTGGCAAGTGGATTGTTTAATAAACAGAGTTAATAAAACATCTACTATATTACGTGGTTTCATTGGGATTCGTTTTCTTTAATTTTGCTTGCATGTGCAAGTTGATAACTGAAACAGGTATTGATGTTATATGTTGATTTCAATGCTGTTTCCTCTACAGCTTTCCTTTTTTTAAGGTTATTTTAGTTTTGCAGATACCTTCAATATGTTTTTTTCTTGTTTGGGCTCACTCAAAGAAAAGTTCTTCCTTCCAGTTTAATTAACCTTTGTCCCAGAGATAGTTTCGCTGCCTATAATACCAGACAACAATATTTAAGTGTCCATAAACCTTTCACTACCTTTCAAATTTGTTTCCATTTTCCTTCACAGATAATGAAAATCCTACATTTTTCCCTGCTTAATCTTCACATTGTTTAAGGAAAGAATTTGTCTTAGCCCCCATGATGCTAGTTAGACAGCATCCTTTCTGCATTTTTCATGGTTAGTCATCACACAAAATTTTACTTCCCAAGCTTGTGTCTTGCTGTGGTTTGCACAGTGCTATAAAGTACACATTAGCTCTTTTTCAAAATAATTAGTAGTTGCAGAAATCTTTCCATGAAGTACAAAACTGTTAAGTGTTCTAATTTTTAGGCAGTGTAGTGCTGCTTTTACACATGTGACTCTAGATAATTGAGTCAGTCTGAAAAATTTTAAGTACTTTTCATGTGTATTACCATTGTTTGATGTGGCAGCTGTCAGTCATAGATAAATGGGCAGAGCTGCTAGACTTACTGGTAGCTTTAGCATCTAAGCAACAGTGTAGGGGTGGTGATGGTGGTCTAATTTAACTGATCAAGTCCCAACTGTCCACAGATAACATTCTCACAGCTTGGCACTTGTGTGTCAGGCATCTCTCATGGTCTGCCACTCAAAGTCTTTCTCATAAGCAAGGTATAGGAGCCGAGTAATGTAAGTGTAGGAGCCAACCAAAAAGATTGCAGCAGCCACTCAAACATGTAGCCAGATTTGAGCAAGGTAAATGTGGCAGCCATGGGAAGAGAGTGGTAGTTTAGCACATGGTTTTAGAAAGTGATTGTGGTTAGTTAGGGTAAGGTTTGGGATTAGGGAAGGGAGAAAAATTAGGTTTAAGGAGCAATTAAGAAATTTAGGTATAGGAAGCAGGATTTGGGATTAGGTTTAGGTAGTGAGTGGGAGGCTTTATATATATATATATATATACACACACACACACACACACACACACACACACACACACACACACACGTATCTATGCTATCTGCATATAGAACTGCAGTTAACTGAAACTCACATGGTTGAAACAGTTTCACTGAAAAGGACTGAGTGAAATCCTCTTGAATGAAACCTTATTTCACTGACTCACAAACGGTCTATATCATATGTTCGAAGTTTTATAACTTTGAACATTAAAATATTGAGTTTAAATGTTCAAAGTTATAAAACTTTGAACATATGAAACAAAACCCCAAAACTAACAGCTCTTTAATATACCATCTCCGAGACTGCACTACAGTGCAGTAAGGGAAATCTTCCCTTTACCGCACTATAGTGTGGTATCGGAGTTGTTATATTTAAAGAGCGGGGGGTGCGGGGGGCTCAGCCTGGGTGATGCAGGGGGGCTCGCCCCCCTGCCTTCACCTTCACTAGTCAGGTAAGTTCCATTTGTTTTTGGTTATTTTTTTTTTTTTATTATATGTTCGATGTTTGAAACTTTGAACATTTAAATTTGATTATTTAACGTTCAAAGTTTTCAAACTTTGAACATATAATATAAGCCCTCACAAGTTATAGAAAGCATTGTACATAACAAAATATACCATAAAGATTTTTGCAAGGGGGACAAGTCCCTTTGCACCTGTCAAAATGTGGGGGACTTTGTCCACCATACCTCTTTTAATTAAGTATAATAATTCCACAGTTGCACAACCATGGAGAAAAGAAAAAACAGCATGCACAGTAAATCACAGTGTGTGTACCAACACAAACATCTATAAATATGGAGGTGTGACATAAGGGAAACTGCCAGTCCACACAAACTTCTGGACTCACTTTCCAGGCAAATCAAATTATCTGAAATGATACCATCACATACTACAGATGTAGACTTTTACACTTTTCTGTCATTTCTGATTCGGTTAAATGAGGTTTCAGTCAAATCGGGTTTTATTCAAGTGGCTGGATTTATCTGCCAGGCACAATTTCCACCTTATCTGCTGTAGTGATTTTGTTTCTGAGAGACACTGCTGTGATCTCCCATTCCATTTCTACAAAAGGCAAATCATCATTGTGTGGTCTTTCCTCAACTCTCTTTTTATATTACATCCAACAAAAACATTCACTAAGCAAACAGCCTGGTAACTGTCTGATCTTAAATCAGCAGGTCCATCTTAGCAAAGTGCAACTGCAATTGAAATACGACTCTACTAACAATGGATTCTTGATACCACTGTTATAAGCAGTATTCATATCGCTGTTTACACATGAACACTATTTACACCACTATTTACTTACATTTGGGTCACTTGTACTCTTCTGTTTGGTAAGAACACCATGCTGTGCTATCTGTATCTGACCCTGTAGATGTACAGTGGATATAAAAACTTTATACACCCCTAAAATGCCAGGTTTTTGTGATATAAAAAAATGAGACCACAATAAATCATTTCAAAACTTTTCCCACCTTTAATGTGATCTATAACCTGTACAATTCATTTGAAAAACAAATCTGGTAGGGGAAAAAGTATAAAAAATAAAAAATGTACAATACGCTGGTTGCATAAGTGTGCACATCCTTAAACTAAGGTTGACAGCAACCTCTCTTTTGACCACCACATTACCACTGTGGTCAGAAAGTCCTTCTATGTGACACATCTCATTACTAAGGGTTTTGCATCCAGGAAGAAAGAGGTCATTGTCTCCCTCTACTCTTCCCACATTAGGCCAGTCATCAAGTACAATGCCCCATTTGGCATGTACCTCACTAGACACCTCCAACAACTGGAGAGGCCATAAAAGTACCTCATAAAGAGGATCCTAGGCCTTCAACACTTGTCCTATATGGACAGACTCAAAACACTCCAACTATTCTCTCTCTCATATCGCCTGCTTAGAGGCGATCTCTGCTTGACTTACAAAGCCATGTCTGACCCAGCTCTGTTAGAAATGCTACATCTAAAGAAATCCCAATCCCTCCACACCACATGCTCCACAGACCTCAACCTCATTACCACAATCAACAGAACGTACTGGAGGGACAGGTTCATAACCCAGAGACTGCGCACGCTATGGAATAGACTTCCCATGCATGTCAAGCAGAGCTGACCCTCTTCAAAAGAAATCTTGATGAGTGGATGGGAAGTAGAAAATTCACCCTGGGGATAACTCCAGTGGCTCTACTCGAGAGGGGCACTGGGAACTAAGTTCGGGTGGCACGATGCCAGAGTAATCCTATGGCTAGGCATGTAAAGGTCCCAGAGCCATTAGCCTAGTACGCCAATGAACCTGTGAACCTATGATTCCAAATTAGGAGCGGTCACTGAATCCCCCACAGACACAAATGTTCTTCAGGAAGGGCTGACACAAACAAACAACTGGTGTCAGAGCCATGGTCCAAAACTTAATGCCAAGAAATGCATAATAGTATCCTTCAAGAAGTCATCCATCCCTGGAAACTATCATATTGACAACACACCTCTACAAGCTGACCCAGTAGTCAAGGACTTAGGAACACGCACAGACACTAATCTAGCCTTTGATTATTACATGTCTACAGTAGTGAGGAAATCTTTCTACACTGTGCAGTTACAAGGAAATCATTGTTCTACTGTATTTGGCATTCATCAGACCTATCATTGAGTACAATGCCCCCTTTGGTATGTACCTAACTAGGCATATTCAACAATCAGAATGTCCACATAGGTTCCTCACTAAAAGAATGCAGGGAGTAAGTAACATGTCCTCTGCATGACCATCTCAAGGCCCTATTTCTCTATTCTGTTTACTACAGGCTGTTGAGGGGAGGTCTATGCCTGGTATGTAAGGCATTGTCAGACCCCACTATGATGGACTTCCTGCATATCCACAAAACAAACAGCACCAGAGTTATGCATTCTAAAGACTTAAACCTTGCCTGTGATATAAATAGAACCTGCTGGAGAGACAGGTATGTATCCCAGAAACTACCCCTTCTCTGGAACAGGCTCCCCAACCATGTGAAGCAAAGTTCCTCCGTAACCCATTTCAAGTGCAATTTGGACAATTGGATGGGGAACAGGAAATTGTCTCCAGCATTTCTAATAGACACAGGCAGCCTGTAAACAGTTTATCTCCCAGGCACCTGCTTGTAAATGTTTCATCTCCATCTCCCAGGCCCATGCTTACACTTATCAAGGGTACTGGAACTTGTCAGAAATTTGGGATGTATTGTTAGGCTTAAAAAGGCACTTGTGGTCGTTAGCCTAGTAAACAGCTATGAACCTGTATGATGACAGATAATGTAACCAAGTATCAGAAGAAAATAATGTGAGAGTTCTCAAAAATTCAAGCTGGCATGCAGAAGACCTGTAGCAACAGTGTCAGGCTTTCATTGAAAGTGTTATTTGAATTATCTTTTCTTTGCATGTAGCACTGTGGGTGTTGCTTTAAAGGGCGCAGAAAACACTTTATAAGAACGTTTTGCAATTAGGACATAGGTGTCCTTTGAAGCATGTTTTCAGCCAATTTGTTTATTTTCTAGATATATTTGAGACAAGAGACAGCAAATGATGACAAGATGGGAGATTTTTGCAATGCCTCACATAGCAGATACAAAAGTTCGGGTCTATATTAGGAAAGCGAAAAGACGTTTACGTGAATACGTAAACGTCGAACCATATAGCGTGAAGTGGACTTAGAGCGAATGTTGAAAACCGCGAAAATGGAAATATCGAATTTCCATGGTTGGCCTGTCTGTGGATTATCTGCATATGGTAAGTGTTGGATAGTTACGGAGTTTAGGATACGGTGCGGGTTAAGGTAAGTGCTTAGATAAGTAATGTATGTTAGATTTAGTGTAGGGTTAGAGGTAGGGTTTTGTTAAATGTATGTATGTATGTAGGTTATTTATTTTGTTTGCGTATATTTTCGTAGGGGAAGTCTGTGGTAGTTACCGACCTTAGGGTTGGGAGGGATTAAGGATAGTGCATAAATAGTTTTGTATGTGGGGTTTAGTAGTGTTGGAGGTAGGGTTTTGTTAAATGTATGTATGTGGATTATTTGTTTTGTTTGGGTGTATGTCTGTAGGGGACGTGTGAGGTATTACGGACCTTAGGGTTAGGGAGGGGTTAAGGATAGTGCATGGTTCATTGTGTATGTGGGGTTTAGTGTATGGTTAGAAGTAGGGTTTCGTGCTTTACTTCAGGTTAGAAATAGGGTTTGGTTACTGTATGTATGTGGTTTATTTATTTTATTTGGGTAGGTAGTATATAGCTAGTGGTGGGGTTGGCCGACTATGACAGTTTGATTTATTTTTTTTCGCTGTTTAGTGCGTTCAGAATTTTTGCGGTTTGCGGTATAGGGGTCAATGGTTTGGTATCCGCGTATAGGGTTTTTCGCTTTCATAACATAGACCCCAAAAGTTCCTATATCAAGAAAGCAAAGCTATAAATTCTGTGAGCAAGCTCCATGCAGAAAGGAAAATGTGTCCTTTATAAAGGATAATAGTTAGGCTTGATCGGTTAGCAAGCTTTAACATGAAGTTCTGGCTTGACTTCATAAATTTTACTTGCAGGCTTTGTGATGCTGAACAAGTCTCTTAAACGGG
This sequence comes from Protopterus annectens, assembly GCF_019279795.1. Taxonomy (NCBI): domain Eukaryota; kingdom Metazoa; phylum Chordata; order Ceratodontiformes; family Protopteridae; genus Protopterus; species Protopterus annectens. The sequence goes on from NC_056731.1 coordinate 201,280,047, forward strand.
CAGTACTTGTATGTTGTCCTGTAAAGAAATGCACCTAATAAGCTTTTCTTGTTAATACATGAATAAATAAATTACTCATTCAGTCCATTTTCCAAATACGTACATACACAAAATTAATAAAACTTAGTTTTGGGGAAAAATACATTTTCTGATGGATCACTGGATGATATGGTGTATGTTCTGAACAGTGTTTCTTGGCAGTGTATGTACTAGTGTGGTGTCTCTTCTGGTGGGGAAAAAACTTGCAGTGCAGTTTACATTTTTGACTACTCTATCAAACCTATCAATTTGACAGAACATCCTACAGAATGTAAAACTGCTGCTGTTTGCTTTATTGTTTAGTTTATGTACATCAATCAGGAGTTGCCATAGTTTCCAGAATAGCTTACCACCTGAACCTTTGGTGATTGCTAAAAAGATTTATATTCGATATACAAGAGTAGCGTAAAGGTGAAATATATGTAAACTTGTGTTAAAGAAGTTTGAGACTCGTGGTTTTGATGAAGTCAAGTTTTTCACTGACTGACAGTTTTTGTGTTAAGAAATGGCACAGAAGTATCTGATTTCAGAAATAGATTTGAATTTCACTAAAAGCTGTCAATTTTGCAGCAGTTAACATAGCAGGAAGAGATTACTATAGAACTGCAGAAGTGCGGTTGTAAATACATTTACTGTCATTAACTGAGGAACTGTGTTGCCGAATTGCCTTATATGTCTCTAAAATTGCTGTGGCTGTAATAGAGAGGCATAACCAAGAAGAACAACATTTGAAAAATAAAGTTTGTTAGAGCAAAAGAAGTGTTGCATTCAAAAGGCAAGTTGTGCTAAAGGCACAAATAAATAGAAACTGAAAAGGAATCGAGACATTTTAGAAATAAAATATGGCATATTCTATTTCAAAGTAGCGAAGATCCAAAAAAAGGTAAAGTGATGCATTTGTGTAATACTTTGTATAATATCATTGCAAGTGAATACGCCTTTGCAAGCGGATCTGTATACTGGATAAATGTTTTCTGTGATTTCTTGGATTAATTTAATTTAGTTCAATAAGAATAAAATGAAAATTGCAGAACTGTTGAGAAAGTACTGTTTGAGTTGCTAACTTCATGGTGCAGGGAGATGAAGCAGTCTGCAGAAGAATCTTAAAGATGTGAGCTGCTAGCGAGCTTCTTGTTGTAGTCCTGGGTTTTGAATACCTCAGTCTGCATTTGCCTATTCTGTGTCTCCAAGTAAGTCACTTAACCAAACAGTGCACATCAGACTCCCACCATGGACAGAGGATGGGGCCACAAAGGAACCTTTATGGCATGTTAGATAACAGTCTCTCATGAAGTTGAATATAAAAACTAGTTGGCTACTCGGAGGACTGATAGTCAGCAGGTAATGGAAAAAAATAACAGAACAAAATCCTTTTTCAAGTGAAAGAATTTAACTATAAGGATTGTTGAAAGTTAAGTTGAATATGATATACAAGTCTGAAGAATATTTAGCATTGTGCATTATGATACACAAGTCTGAAGTGTATGTAGCACTATGCAGTGTGATACACAAGTCTGAAGAGTATGTAGCATTGTGCAGTACGATACACAAGTCTGAAGAGTATGAAGCACTGTTCAGTATGATAACACGTCTGAAGAGTATGTAGCACTGTGCAGTATGATAGCACAAGTCTGTAGAGTATGTAGAATTGTGCAGTATGATATACAAGTCTGAAGAGTATGTAGCATTGTGCAGTATGATACACAAGTCTGATGAGTATGTAGAACTGTGCGGTATGATACACAAGTCTGAAGTGTATGTAGCATTGTGTAGTATAATAACACAAGTCTCAAGAATATGTAACATTGTGCAATGTGATACACAAGTCTGAAGAGTATGTAGCACAGTGCAGTGTTTTACACAAGTCTGAAGAGTATGTAGCATTGTGCAGTATGATATGCAAGTCTGAAGAGTATGTAGCATTGTGCAGTATGATACACAAGTCTGACAAGTATGTAGCACTGTGCGGTATGATACACAAGTCTGAAGTGTATGTGGCATTGTGTTGTATAATAACACAAGTCTGAAGAATATGTAACATTGTGCAGTGTGATACACAAGTCTGAAGAGTATGTAGCAATGTGCAGTGTGATACACAAGTCTGAAGAGTATGTAGCATTGTGCAGTATGATAACACAAGTCTGAAGGGTATGTAGCATTGTGTAGTATGATACACAAGTCTGAAGAGTATGTAGCATTGTGCAGTATGATAACACAAGTCTGAAGAGTATGTAGCAATGTGTAGTATGATACACAAGTCTGAAGAGTATGTAGCACTGTGCAGTGTGATACACAAGTCTAAAGAGTATGTAGCATTGTGTGGTATGATACACAAGTCTGAAGTGTATGTAACATTGTGTATTATGATACACAAGTCTGAAGAGTATGTAGCAGTGTGCAGTTTGATACACAAGTCTGAAGAGTATGTAACAATGTGTAGTATGATACACAAGTCTGAAGAGTATGTAGCATTGTGCGGTATGATACACAAGTCTGAAGTGTATGTAGCATTGTGTAGTATGATACACAAGTCTGAAGTGTATGTAGCATTGTGTAGTATGATACACAAGTCTGAAGAGTATGTAGCATTGTGCGGTATGATACACAAGTCTGAAGTGTATGTAGCATTGTGTAGTATGATACACAAGTCTGAAGTGTATGTAGCATTGTGTAGTATGATACACAAGTCTGAAGAGTATGTAGCACTGTGCAGTGTGATACACAAGTCTGAAGAGTATGTAACAATGTGTAGTATGATACACAAGTCTGAAGAGTATGTAGCACTGTGCAGTGTGATACACAAGTCTGAAGAGTATGTAGCATTGTGCGGTATGATACACAAGTCTGACGGGTATGTAGCACTGTGCGGTATGATACACAAGTCTGAAGTGTATGTAGCATTGTGTAGTATAATAACACAAGTCTCAAGAATATGTAACATTGTGCAGTGTGATACACGAGTCTGAAGTGTATGTAGCACTGTGCAGTGTGATACACAAGTCTGAAGAGTATGTAGCATTGTGCACTATGATAACACAAGTCTGAAGGGTCTGTAACACTGTGTAGTATGATACACAAGTCTGAAGAGTATGTAGCACTGTGCAGTGTGATACACAAGTCTGAAGAGTATGTAGCATTTTGCAGTATGATATACAAGTCTGAAGTGTATGTAGCATTGTGTAGTATGATACACAAGTCTGAAGTGTATGTAGCATTGTGTAGTATGATACACAAGTCTGAAGAGTATGTAGCACTGTGCAGTGTGATACACACGTCTGAAGAGTATGTAGCATTGTGTGGTATGATACACAAGTCTGAAGTGTATGTAGTAATGTGCAGTATGATACGCAGGACTGAAGAGTATGTAGCACTGTGCAGTGTGATACACAAGTCTGAAGAGTATGTAGCATTGTGCGGTATGATACACAAGTCTGAAGTGTATGTAGCATTGTGTAGTGTGATACACAAGTCTGAAGTGTATGCAGCATTGTGTAGTATGATGCACAATCTGAAGAGTATGTAGCACTGTGCAATGTGATACACAAGTCTGAAGAGTATGTAACAATGTGTAGTATGATACACAAGTCTGAAGAGTATATAGCACTGTGCAGTGTGATACACAAGTCTGAAGAGTATGTAGCATTGTGTGGTATGATACACAAATCTGAAGTGTATGTAGCGTTGTGTAGTATGATACACAAGTCTGAAGTGTATGTAGCGTTGTGTAGTATGATACACAAGTCTGAAGAGTATGTAGCATTGTGCAGTATGATAACACAAGTCTGAAGAGTATGTAGCAATGTGTAGTATGATAGACAAGTCTGAAGAGTATGTAGCACTGTGCAGTGTGATACACAAGTCTGAAGAGTATGTATCATTGTGTGGTATGCTACACAAGTCTGAAGTGTATGTAGCAATGTGCAGTATGATACAAAGGTCTGAAGGGTATGTAGCATTGTGCAGTATGATACACAAGTCTGAAGTGTATGTAGCACTGTGTAGTATGATACACAAGTCTGAAGAGTATATAGCACTGTGCAGTGTGATACACAATTCTGAAGAGTATGTAACAATGTGTAGTATGATACAGAAGTATGAAGAGTATGTAGCACTGTGCAGTGTGATACACAAGTCTGAAGAGTATGTAGCATTGTGCGGTATGATACACAAGTCTGAAGTGTATGTAGCATTGTGCAGTATGATAACACAAGTCTGAAGGGTATGTAGCATTGTGTAGTATGATAAACAAGTCTGAAGAGTATGTAGTATTGTGCAGTATGATAACACAAGTCTGAAGAGTATGCAGCAATGTGTAGTATGATACACAAGTCTGAAGAGTATGTAGCAATGTGTTGTATGATGCACAAGTCTGAAGAGTATGTAGCACTGTGCAGTGTGTTACACAAGTCTGAAGAGTATGTAGCATTGTGTGGTATGATACACAAGTCTGAAGTGTATGTAGCATTGTGCAGTATGATACACAAATCTGAAGAGTATATAGCACTGTGCAGTATAATAACACAAGTCTGATGAGTATGTAGCATTGTGCAGTATGATAACACAAGTCTGAAGAGTATGTAGCATTGTGCAGTATGATAACACAAGTCTGAAGGGTATGTAGCACTGTGTAGTATGGTACACAAGTCTGAAGAGTATGTAGCACTGTGCAGTATAATAACAGTAGTAGGCATTGGCCCTCTAAGAATTGGTCCTTTCCTGCCCCTTCCAGGCCTTGTCAGTGCAAACCCAGATCCAGCAGAACACCCAGGCTTCAGTCCCAGGGTACGCACAGGACTAAGCAGTGGGGGGCCCCCACGTCCAAATCTGGGGCTAGTAAAACTCCCCTCTATGGTAAACTGTCTCAATGATTTAACTTTAAAATGTTCAAGCACTTTTCAAATGACTGCCCCTTTGGGGGGAAAGATTGCTCTACATGCAAAAAACTAGGAACTCATTACCCAGGACAAATAAATTGGTTTTAAATACAGTTTCCCAAGGATACAGATTTCACTTCCACACGTTACCAACTCCAAACAGTTGGCCAGATCTACCCACAAATCAGTGGGCAGAGGCTCAAAAGCAAGTACTCTCTCTCAAGCATAAAGGCTATTCAGACTGTACCAGAAGAGGAAAAGGGACAAGGTTTCTACTCAAGACTTTTCCTGGTACCCAGAAAAGACAATTCACGACATCTTATCCTTGTCCTGTCTACTTTAAACACCTTTTTGGAGATTCCAAAATTCAAGATGCTAACCTTTCACCAGTTGCTTCCTATGCTAGGCAAAGATGCCTGGTTGGCAACACTCGATTTAAAGGAAGCATACCTGCACATCCCAATCAGGGAATCTTGCAGGAGATACCTACGCTTCAAAGCAGACTACATGCACTATCAGTTCTCTGCACTGCCCTTTGGCTTATCTACTGTGCCCAGGGTACTCACAAAGTGCCTAGCCCCAGTCATTGCATTTTGCAGGCAAGCAAATATTCAAATATACCCATACCTGGACGATTGTCTAATTCAGGCAGAAAGCCAGGATATACTTTTGAATCATCTGGCTTTTGTGCAAAGGGTGCTAACTTGCCTGGGGTACACCACAAACTGAAAGAAATCACACCTGGTACCCTGTCAACAAATTATATTTCTGGGAGCAAGCTTGAATACAACTTCCCAGATGGCTTTCCTCACACCAGAGAAACAAATTAATTTGACAACCTACTTCAAACTAGTGGCCACAAAAACCCTGCTATCTGTAAGGCAAATACTGCAAGCCTTGGGGTTCATGGCCTCCTGCATTCTTCTAATTCCATATGCAAGACTGCATATGAGGAAACTGCAATGGTATCTAAAAAGCCTATGGTGGTGTCAACATTCTCAGGATCTAGAAGCAATGATTCCTATCATATCTTGCCTACGGTTAGAGTTTCTTTTTTAGCAGAGGCTTGCCACCAAAACAAGGGACTGCCATTCACTCTACCCCCTGCCGCCCAAACCCTAACAACATACGCATCAGATACAAGTAGAAAAACCTGTACGCTATGCCAAAGTCCTGGTAAAGCTCCAAAGCATCAACAACTCCAAATGAAAAGCAACAGGACACTGCTGTGTAAATAAAATATGATAAAATTTAATCCAGATATAAACAGATAAAACACCAGGTAAGCGCTTTCGGGTTACACCCTTCATCAGACAAAGACACATTATTCAAGCAGCATTTTTAAAAAATGAAACCGCCAATAGCATCTAATGAAAAACCCGCCTTTTTTGGAGGGTGGGTTTAACTGGAATGACATCATTTAATCCTAGTTCCCTATGTGCCATAAACTCAATAATCCACCTTGATTCAGCCAAAGCTGTCTGATGTTTGACATCACTCCCCCTATTGTTTGGCCTAATGTTAACAATGGCCCTAAATTTAAAACTGTGTGTAGGATTTCCATTAATGTGCCTATATAGGGCATTACTTGGGTCACTATTCCTTATACTACTTAAATGCTGCAGGATTCTAACCTTAAACATGTTGTTGGTCATTCCTACATAAAAACAGGAACATTCAACACATTCAGCTAGGTACACTATATTGGTGGTCCTACATGTGGCCCTCCCTTTTAAATGAAACATCTTCCTAGTTATTGGGTGTGTGAATGTAGTCTCCTTATTGATGTAAACACAGGCCTTGCATATCCCACAGGGAAGTGTCCCTGCAGTAATCTTAAGGGACCCACCTTGGCCACTCAACCTTTCTTTACACAATAGATCCTTAAGGTTCCTGTTTCTCCTATATCGGAATCTGGGGCTGTTGTCAACAATGCCCCTTAATCCTATGTCACTGGTTAAGATATTCCAATTGTCTTGAACAATCCTATTGATGTCATTTATATTACTGCCATAGGTGAACAACAATTTAGGACCCATTTGCATACATACATTGTTATCATTTATTAATTCCCCTCCATGTGTTCTCCTTAACCAGGGCTTATATTTAGTCCGTCTAAGTTTAACACTATCATCAAAGACACGGTGTACCAATCTTTCATTGTAACCTCTATCCTTAAAACATTTATCAAGTTTATCCAATTCTTCATCGAATTGTGTATCCACTGCACTCACCCTAGATATCCGACTAACCTGCCCCTTCACAATGTTGGGGAACACGTGTCGGGGGTGCATACTATCATACGATAGCAAAGTATTTTGCCAACATTCTTTCCTGTATAAACTGGAAACAAAACCTTCCTGTGTCTGTTCCACACAAACATCCAAGAACTCTGTACAGGTATAGGATGTTGTGGCAGTAAATTTCAAAAAAGTAGTGGTAGAGTGAATGTAAGAAAGGAAGCGATCAAATGAATTACAGTCTCCATTCCACAGAATAAAAATATCATCCACAAAACGGGTATACATACTTATGTGACCCTTCCATGCTACATTGTTTAAAATTGTGGATGATTCCCAATTGGAGAGAACCAAATTGGCATAGGTGTTTGCACAGGGGGTACCCATAGCTACCCCCTGTGCTTGCCTATATAGCGAACCTGCTCCTATGAACACATTATTTTCCAGAACAAGTGTCAACAGATCCTTCACTAACTCAATTTTGTACATATCCACACCCTGCCTTACAAGACGCTCTCCCACTGCTGTTACACCATATCCATTAGGGATAACAGTGAATAAACTGTTAACATCCAAAGTGACCATTAACAATCCATTAACTCCACTTGGTCTAATGACATCCCCCAGGAGTCTCAGAAAATGTCCTGTATCCACAAGGATGTTATCTACCTGTTCCATGTATGGCTTGAGAGTAGCTTCCAGCCATATCGAAATGTTCTCTGTGACCCAACCCCTGCCTGACACTAAAGGTCGCAGGGGTGGGTCATTCAGAGATTTATGTATTTTGGGCAGGGCCTTGAATACTGGTGTGACTGGTTTGTCCACCCGTAAAAACTCATATGTATCTGGTGTGATTCTCATGTCATTGAGTAAAGATTCTAGTTGCTGATGCACCTTATCAATAACAACTCTAACCCCTAGGGGATTAATTTCTATATAAGTGTCATCAGCTGTTAACATGTTTTTTACCCTCTCGTACCATGCAGTGTCTAATACGACTACCGCACCTCCCTTATCAGCCCCTTTAATAGTTATATCTTTATTATTTGTCAGACATTGTAAAGCCATCTTCTGTGCTGTGGTTAAATTGTAATATTTGGTGAAATTACCATCTGAATAATATTTAATCAAATCTCTCTCACAGCCATTTATGAACCAGCACAGAATTGCTGTCGCTCGCATTGAATGAACAGAGCGTCAGTAATGAGGAGGGGAATAGTGGTTATGGCCATGCTTCACATGGTTTGAATGTTGCTTCGACAGGAAGTGCAATGCCTGCCCATGGTGTGTCTGTAAGTTCCATTTTGATAGAGGGAACTAGTTCACAAGAGGTGATTTTATCACCCGCGGCTCCTCTACCCACAAATTCTATGGTTACCGAAGGATGTGTACATGCCTCTGGTGCACGTCCGGGTGCCCAGCACGAGGGTTTTTTGGACAGGCTACCAGCTGCAGTAAGGAAGAAAGGGGTATGGAAGAGATCGCGACGACAGGGACATGGACAAGAGAAGAAGGACTCTATATTGACTGCTCATGATTGTACTGGTATTGTTTACAATTTATCTTCGTATGTGTTAAACAAAGATGAATTGATAGTACTGAACAAAGGATTCACCTTTGTACCAAGCAGGGTTTGCTCTTACAATGAAATCATTATGGATCTGATGTTGTTCTGTTGTAATGTTATGCTGAAGGTGATGTTTGGTAATACTGAAAATGACTCTGTTTTTCCTAAAAAACCTAAAAAACCGAGTAGTTTTGTACCACCTTTTACACCTGCGTTGAATCTTTTCATGAATTGCTGTGAGTGAGATTTGATTAAATATTATTCAGATGGTAATTTTACCAAATATTACAATTTAACCACAGCACAGAAGATGGCTTTACAATGTCTGACAAATAATAAAGATATAACTATTAAAGGGGCTGATAAGGGAGGTGCAGTAGTCGTATTAGACACTGCATGGTACAATGAGAGGGTAAAAAACATGTTAACAGTTGATGACACTTATATAGAAATTAATCCCCTAGGGGTTAGAGTTGTTATTGATAAGGTGCATCAGCAACTAGAATCTTTACTCAATGACATGAGAATCACACCAGATACATATGAGTTTTTACGGGTGGACAAACCAGTCACACCAGTATTCAAGGCCCTGCCCAAAATACATAAATCTCTGAGTGACCCACCCTACCTATAGTGTCAGGCAGGGGTTGGGTCACAGAGAACATTTTGATATGGCTGGAAGCTACTCTCAAGGCATACATGGAACAGGTAGATAACATCCTTGTGGATACAGCACATTTTCTGAGACTCCTGGGGGATGTCATTAGACCAAGTGGAGTTAATGGATTGTTAATGGTCACTTTGGATGTTAACAGTTTATTCACTGTTATCCCTAATGGATATGGTGTAACAGCAGTGGGAGAGCGTCTTGTAAGGCAGAGTGTGGATATGTACAAAACTGAGTTAGTGAAGGATCTGTTGACACTTGTTCTGGAAGATTATGTGTTCATAGGAGCAGGTTCGCTATATAGGCAAGCACAGGGGGTAGCTATGGGTACCCCCTGTGCAAACACCTATGCCAATTTGGTTCTCTCCAATTGGGAATCATCCACAATTTTAAACAATGTAGCATGGAAGGGTCACATAAGTATGTATACCCGTTTTGTGGATGATATTTTTATTCTGTGGAATGGAGACTGTAATTCATTTGATCGCTTCCTTTCTTACATTCACTCTACCACTGCTTTTTTGAAATTTACTGCCACAACATCCTATACCTGTATAGAGTTCTTGGATGTTTGTGTGGAACAGACACAGGAAGGTTTTGTTTCCAGTTTATACAGGAAAGAATGTTGGCAAAATACTTTGCTATCGTATGATAGTATGCACCCCCGACACGTGTTCCCCAACATTGTGAAGGGGCAGGTTAGTCGGATATCTAGGGTGAGTGCAGTGGATACACAATTTGATGAAGAATTGGATAAACTTGATAAATGTTTTAAGAATAGAGGTTACAATGAAAGATTGGTACACCGTGTCTTTGATGATAGTGTTAAACTTAGACGGACTAAATATAAGCCCTGGTTAAGGAGAACACATGGAGGGGAATTAATAAATGATAACAATGTATGTATGCAAATGGGTCCTAAATTGTTGTTCACCTATGGCAGTAATATAAATGACATCAATAGGATTGTACAAGACAATTGGAATATCTTAACCAGTGACATAGGATTAAGGGGCATTGTTGACAACAGCCCCAGATTCCGATATAGGAGAAACAGGAACCTTAAGGATCTATTGTGTAAAGAAAGGTTGAGTGGCCAAGGTGGGTCCCTTAAGATTACTGCAGGGACACTTCCCTGTGGGATATGCAAGGCCTGTGTTTACATCAATAAGGAGACTACATTCACACACCCAATAACTAGGAAGATGTTTCATTTAAAAGGGAGGGCCACATGTAGGACCACCAATATAGTGTACCTAGCTGAATGTGTTGAATGTTCCTGTTTTTATGTAGGAATGACCAACAACATGTTTAAGGTTAGAATCCTGCAGCATTTAAGTAGTATAAGGAATAGTGACCCAAGTAATGCCCTATATAGACACATTAATGGAAATCCTACACACAGTTTTAAATTTAGGGCCATTGTTAACATTAGGCCAAACAATAGGGGGGGTGATGTCAAACATCAGACAGCTTTGGCTGAATCAAGGTGGATTATTGAGTTTATGGCACATAGGGAACCAGGATTAAATGATGTCATTCCAGTTAAACCCACCCTCCAAAAAATGCGGGTTTTTCATTAGATGCTATTGGCTGTTTCATTTTTTAAAAATGCTGCTTGAATACTGTGTCTTTGTCTGATGAAGGGTGTAACCCGAAAGCGCTTACCTGGTGTTTTATCTGTTTATATCTGGATTAAATTTTATCATATTTTATTTACACAGCAGTGTCCTGTTGCTTTTCATTTGAAGTTGTTGATGCTTTGGAGCTTTACCAGGACTTTGGCATAGTGTACAGGTTTTTCTACTTGTATTTGGACTTTAGTATTTGTTACGCTATGCATGCTGTGAGGGACAGAACTGGAGCTGATACTTCTTCCCTGAATGCTGGTTCAGGTGAAGTAAGCAATTGTCGATGGAATAAAACTTTGGTTATGAAGGAGAATCCATTATTGAATTTGGGTTTCATGGTTAAGAAGGATGGACAACAAGGTAAACAAGTACCGGTGGCTGTAGATAAAACCTTTGAGGATTTGCTACATGACCTTTCCTTCAAAATGAACAAAATGCAACGTTTACAATGGCAAACCTTCCATTTGGAAGCATGCCTCGATTATGGCATAGTACCTAGGGGCATGAGGATTCTTTGTATGCCAGCCCAGGGAGATCGGTATCCTGATCTACTAGTGAGGTGGCAGACACTGAACATCAATACTAGTTTTCAATACATGAATCTTCTAAATGAATTTTTTGCTCCTGAACTAGAAGGGCTGAAATCTGAAGTTCAACAGTTACAAAGTAAGTTAGATTCTGAATTTACTGACTTAAAATATGTGCAGCGACTGGAAGCATTGCATGAATCTTTTCATAGCAATGCTGAGAAGCTGCGTAATACAAAGCTGAGTAAAATCAAAAGAGATTTTGAAGACTTTTCTAAAGGGAATATCTTCGTTTGGCCAAGGTACAACCAGGCACAAATGGATAGTACCAAACGTATGCAAAGGAAGTCAGTAACACGTCCTACTGGGGGGCGTGATAATGATCTACGTGGAAAGAGCATGACTAATCCTGCAGGAACCAGCACAGAATTGCTGTCACTCGCATTGAATGAACAGAGCGTCAGTAATGAGGAGGGGAATAGTGGTTATGGCCATGCTTCACATGGTTTGAATGTTGCTTCGACAGGAAGTGCAATGCCTGCCCATGGTGTGTCTGTAAGTTCCGTTTTGATAGAGGGAACTAGTTCAGAAGAGGTGATTTTATCACCCGCGGCTCCTCTACCCACAAATTCTATGGTTACCGAAGGATGTGTACATGCCTCTGGTGCACGTCCGAAGGTGGCCCAGGGGCACGAGGGTTTTTTGGACAGGCTACCAGCTGCAGTAAGGAAGAAAGGGGTATGGAAGAGATCTTTAAGCGATGACAGGGACATGGGCAAGAGAAGAAGGACTCTATATTGACTGCTCATGCTTGTACTGGTATTGTTTACAATTTATCTTCGTATGTGTTAAACAAAGATGAATTGATAGTACTGAACAAAGGATTCAGCTTTGTACCAAGCAGGGTTTGCTCTTACAATGAAATCATTATGGATCTGATGTTGTTCTGTCGTAATGTTATGCTGAAGGTGATGTTTGGTAATACTGAAAATGACTCTGTTTTTCCTAAAAAACCTAAAAAACCGAGTAGTTTTGTACCACCTTTTACACCTGCGTTGAATCTTTTCATGAATTGCTGTGAGAGAGATTTGATTAAATATTATTCAGATGGTAATTTTACCAAATATTACAATTTAACCACAGCACAGAAGATGGCTTTACAATGTCTGACAAATAATAAAGATATAACTATTAAAGGGGCTGATAAGGGAGGTGCGGTAGTCGTATTAGATACTGCATGGTACAATGAGAGGGTAAAAAACATGTTAACAGTTGATGACACTTATATAGAAATTAATCCCCTAGGGGTTAGAGTTGTTATTGATAAGGTGCATCAGCAACTAGAATCTTTACTCAATGACATGAGAATCACACCAGATACATATGAGTTTTTACGGGTGGACAAACCAGTCACACCAGTATTCAAGGCCCTGCCCACAATACATAAATCTCTGAGTGACCCACCCCTGCGACCTATAGTGTCAGGCAGGGGTTGGGTCACAGAGAACATTTCGATATGGCTGGAAGCTACTCTCAAGCCATACATGGAACAGGTAGATAACATCCTTGTGGATACAGGACATTTTCTGAGACTCCTGGGGGATGTCATTAGACCAAGTGGAGTTAATGGATTGTTAATGGTCACTTTGGATGTTAACAGTTTATTCACTGTTATCCCTAATGGATATGGTGTAACAGCAGTGGGAGAGCTTCTTGTAAGGCAGGGTGTGGATATGTACAAAATTGAGTTAGTGAAGGATCTGTTGACACTTGTTCTGGAAAATAATGTGTTTATAGGAGCAGGTTCGCTATATAGGCAAGCACCAGGAGGTAGCTATGGGTACCCCCTGTGCAAACACCTATGCCAATTTGGTTCTCTCCAATTGGGAATCATCCACAATTTTAAACAATGTAGCATGGAAGGGTCACATAAGTATGTATACCCGTTTTGTGGATGATATTTTTATTCTGTGGAATGGAGACTGTAATTCATTTGATCGCTTCCTTTCTTACATTCACTCTACCACTGCTTTTTTGAAATTTACTGCCACAACATCCTATACCTGTATAGAGTTCTTGGATGTTTGTGTGGAACAGACACAGGAAGGTTTTGTTTCCAGTTTGTACAGGAAAGAATGTTGGCAAAATACTTTGCTATCGTATGATAGCATGCACCCCCGACACGTGTTCCCCAACATTGTGAAGGGGCAGGTTAGTCGGATATCTAGGGTGAGTGCAGTGGATACACAATTCAATGAAGAATTGGATAAACTTGATAAATGTTTTAAGGATAGAGGTTACAATGAAAGATTGGTACACCGTGTCTTTGATAGTGTTAAACTTAGACGGACTAAATATAAGCCCTGGTTAAGGAGAACACATGGAGGGGAATTAATAAATGATAACAATGTATGTATGCAAATGGGTCCTAAATTGTTGTTCACCTATGGCAGTAATATAAATGACATCAATAGAATTGTACAAGACAATTGGAATATCTTAACCAGTGACATAGGATTAAGGGGTATTGTTGACAACAGCCCCAGATTCCGATATAGGAGAAACAGGAACCTTAAAGATCTATTGTGTAAAGAAAGGTTGAGTGGCCAAGGTGGGTCCCTTAAGATTACTGCAGGGTCACTTCCCTGTGGGATATGCAAGGCCTGTGTTTACATCAATAAGGAGACTACATTCACACACCCAATAACTAGGAAGATGTTTCATTTAAAAGGGAGGGCCACATGTAGGACCACCAATATAGTGTACCTAGCTGAATGTGTTGAATGTTCCTGTTTTTATGTAGGAATGACCAACAACATGTTTAAGGTTAGAATCCTGCAGCATTTAAGTAGTATAAGGAATAGTGACCCAAGTAATGCCCTATATAGGCACATTAATGGAAATCCTACACACAGTTTTAAATTTAGAGCCATTGTTAACATTAGGCCAAACAATAGGGGGGGGGTGATGTCAAACATCAGACAACTTTGGCTGAATCAAGGTAGATTATTGAGTTTATGGCACATAGGGAACCAGGATTAAATGATGTCATTCCAGTTAAACCCACCCTCCAAAAAAGGCGGGTTTTTCATTAGATGCTATTGGCTGTTTCATTTTTTAAAAATGCTGCTTGAATACTGTGTCTTTGTCTGATGAAGGGTGTAACCCGAAAGCGCTTACGTGGTGTTTTATCTGTTTATATCTGGATTAAATTTTATCATATTTTATTTACACAGCAGTGTCCTATTGCTTTTCATTTGGAGTTGAACATACGCATCAGACTATGCATGGGGAGCTCACCTGGCAGGGAAGTGCATTCAGGGCAAATGGAACCCAAGTCAAATGCACCTGCATATCAGTCAAAAAGAAATGTTAGCACAGAATGCTCTGACAGCCTTCAAGTACCACATCCTTCCAGGACAATTAATGGTAAAGACAGACAACACCACTGTTATGTGGTACATAAACAAGCGGGGGGGTACCCATTCTTACCCTCTCTGCTGACTAGCCATGACACTGTGAAATACAGCCTTGAGCTACCAAGTGCATCTACAAGCTCAATTCCTGCCAGGAAAACTAAATACTCTGGCAGACGGACTAAGCAGAAACCTCATGGACCCACACGAGTGGAAACTGGAACCAAAGACATTCAGCATGTTGACAAACAAATGGGGGAGCCCAGATATAGACCTGTTTGCCTCTCCCCAGAACTACCAATTAGACAAATTTTGCACGAGGACTCCCACAAACAAGCTTGGAAAGTGGATGCTCTGTCCTTCAACTGGAAAATTTTAATAAGTTTTTGCCTTTCCTCCTCTACCTCTCCTCTCCAAAGTACTGCTAAAGATCAAACAGGACAAACCAAGGACGATATTGATTGCACCAAACTGGCCATGCCAACACTGGTACCCTCTTTTGCACAGTGTGTCACTGTTGGCCCCATGGCACCTGCCTCAGACCCCTACCCTGTTGTCTCAGCAGGAGAACCAGATTCTGCACCCTCAGCTTCAAACCCTGAACCTAGCAGCCTGGCTAATTACCTAAACTCTCCTTTACCATCCCTCAGTAAACCAGTGTTGGATATCATTTTAGAGGCAAGGAGGCCTAGTACTAGAAAATCTTATGCTGAAAAATGGAAAAGATTCTGGCTTGGAACCAATCTCAAGGGATGAGCACAGCAGTGCCCAACCTACCTCAGATTCTACAATACTTAACTGAGATGCTTCACAAGAGCCTTTCTTTTTCCTCCATCAAAATTCACGCCTCAGCCATTTCAGCTCATTATAACACAGAACCTCCCCTTTTCTCTCATCCACTGCTCAAGCAGTTCCTCAGAGGAGCCAACATTTTAAGACCACCCAGGAGAGCCCTGATTCCAACCTGGGACCTTAACTTTGTATTGGAGAAACTAATTCTTCCTCCTTTCGAACCAGCTGCTAGTGCAGATTTAAAATGTATTTCTTGGAAAACAGCCTTTCTTTTAGCTATCGCTTCAGCAAGAAGGTTATCTGAATTACAGGTCCTTATGGCAGTAGAGCCTTTCATCATCTTTCATGCGGACAGGGTGTCCCTCAGAACTAATCCCTCCTTCATGCCCAAGGTGGTATCTAGTGTGGCTCTTAATCAGTCTATTAATTTGCCAACCTTCTTTCCTAATCCAGAGAACAAAGGGGGATGGATACTGCACTCCTTAGATGTGCACAGACAACTTAGATTTTATTTGAACAGGACTAAACCTCAAAGGAAATCTGAACAACTGCTGGTGGCATTTGCTGCAGGGGCAGAGGGGAAGGCTATTTCAAAGCAAACCATTTCTAAATGGATAGGCCATTGCATTCATTTCTGCTATAATCACCATGGAAAACCTATCCCAAAGGGGATCAGATCCCATTCAACCAGGGCTGCATCTACCTCTACAGCCTTTCTCAGAGGTGTTCCTACCAGGGACATCCTAGAAGCTGCTACCTGGAGTTCTGTACATACTTTCAGCACGCATTACCATTTGCCAATTTTCTCTAAATCCAGATCTGGCTTTGCCACTGCAGTCTTGCATGGCCTTATAGCTGGTCCTAATGCTGTCTAAATTCCTCCTCCCATCCTTAGCTTTGGGAATCTACCCAAATGTGATGACTGCAACAGTGAAACACGAAGAACATAATACAGTTGTGTACACGTACCATAAATGTAGCTGTTTGAGTGTATTCACTGTTGCAGTCCTGGTTACCTTCCTTCCAGCCCCCTGACTTTTTTTTGGCTATACCTCTACTCTCCTTTACTATGCTTAAAGCTTTTTGGTGTATTTGCTTTTTTATTGGAGTATATATATATATATATATATATATATATATATATATATATATATATATATATATTTTTTTTTTTTTTTTTATTGCTTCCCATTAAGGGGGCACCTAACATCTGGGGCAAGAAAAAATGATGTAATGGCATCTGCTGCATGTTTTGTACCCCTGACTACCTGACGTCATGGAAGAAAAGACAGCAACCGACGCAGGACCCAAGACTTTGTTAATCAGGCCTACTGAGGGTTACTGCAAGCACATAACACAAATGTGATGACTGCAACAGTGAATACACTTGAACATCTACACTTATGGTAAGTGTACACAACTGTACTTTTTTTACACTTGTTTTTAAGTTCCTTGTAGCTTTGGAGTAAGGGAGTTTTATTTCTGGCCCAAGTTTTCCAGGCAGCATCCCTCTGATGCATGATAGAATGTGTTTGCTTAGTTAACCAGGGAGCACATTTTGATTTTACCCTATTTTTTTCTGGAAGGTGCCATGGAGTTTAGTACATTTAGAAATAGGTAGAGTATTGAAAGAGGTTGCAGCATCATTAAGGGGGAGGTTTTTAAGGAAGGACCAGTTTATGTTGGACAAAGTGGTGATGAAATTGTCTGGATTGAAGTGAGTCAGATCATGACATTCTCTGCAGAGGTGTTCTTTGGGAGGATGTTGGGATTATCTGTGGATGTAAATAGGGGAATGGTCACTTAGAGCGTTAGGGAAAATGCCGGGGGTATGATAGAGACAAGGGTCAGAAGTAAGGGTCCAGTCTATTATAGATCCTGAAGTAGAGCTTCTGTTGCACCTGGTAGGGGAAGATATTAGTTGGTGGAAGCTGCACAGATACGAATAGGAGATGAGGAAGAAAGAGTGGTCCAATCTATATTTATGTCACCAAGTAGAACGGTTTCATAAGGAAGGTTTAGGGTGAGCCAGGAGAGCAAGTTTTCAAGGATAAGGATGTTGTCCCCTGGGGGGGGGGGTGTAGATGGATACAATGGCAATTTTTTTATAGGGTTTAAGGTGACAGTTTACTATTAGTATTCCAGCAGGAGCAAAGCCAGGTATGGAAAGTGAGAGTGGAGAGAGAGTAAGTTGGTCGGAGTAAAGGATAGCAACACTTCCACCTCTTTTATTTGCTCTGTCTGCATGAAAGATAGTGTAGCCTGGGGGAAGGATTGCTGAGTTAGAAATGTGATGTTTTAACCAGGTTTCTGAAAGGGTTAAGATATGGGGAGAGCTGAGGTCATTCCATGAGTGCAAGTCTGTAGTTTTGTTAACAGTGCTTTGGATATTTAGAGAGAAAATAGTTAGGGATTTAGGAGATGGACTGTGGATATGGGGCATTGTCGAGGGGTTTGAGGTGGGCGGTGTTCGCTTGTAAGAGGTGGTGATGGGTGGTCCAGGGCTGGGCTGGATGTTGCCATCCAGGAGTAGAAGGTAGTAGTGTAGTAGAGTAGGCCAAATGTACATGGAGTTATAGGTTTTGTAAATGTGGAAAGTGAAACATTAGGATAAATCTTAATTGAATAGCGGGTGGAAGGAGAGATAGGAAATAGGTGAGGTGAGATTAGAAGTGTGTGAGAGTAGCTATGTGGGTGATGGTTGTTTGAGAGAGTTGGTGATGATGCTATGTAATGCAGAGGTATATGGTATGAATTGCTAGTAGGAGGAGAAAGGGGATAAGAAGGTGATGAGGTGACATAGTAAGAGTTGGATGAATGTTAGTAAGAGCAGTAAGGTGCTAGTAGAGTATAAATATACATATATATATATATATATATATATATATATAGATATGTGTATAATATATATATATATATATATAGATATGTGTATAATATATATATATATATATACATATATATTTATATATAGATATGTTTATTTATATACATATATCTATATATATATATATCTATATATATATACATATATATATATATGTATATAGATATGTGTATATATATATATATATGTATATAGATATGTTTATATATATATATAGATATGTTTTATATATATATATATATATATGTATGTATATATATATAAATATATATATGTATGTATATATATATAAATATATATATGTATGTATATATATATAAATATATATATGTATGTATATATATATATAAATATATATATGTATGTATATATATATATATATATATATATATATATGTATATATATATATATATATATGTGTGTATGTGTATATATATATATATATATATATATATATATATATATATATATATATATATATATATATATATATATACTAACATACAAATAATGTATTATTCCGAGGTATCAAACTATGTAACGATATTACATTTCATTCTAGGAATGTAATGTTGTGCCTTCCGGTTGACATAATAGCAATAATAGCAGTAATCTCAGTAAAAGTGGGCTGAGAGCATCTTAGATTATGCGATGAACTAGATGAATGAGTATAGACTTCAGTCAAGAAAAGAAAGGCATATGGATTTTTCATAGACAATACATGTCTGCATTTGAGATTGTCTGTATTTGACTTCACAGCGCAAAAAAAAAGAAAAAAAGAAAACTGAAACGCTGTAAAGCTGCTTTCATGCACATAAAAGAACTGATCAATTTAGAGCAAATATTGTGTCACTGAGATTGTGAGCTGCCCATAACCCTGGTGCATAACGAATATTTCCTTATCACGTTTCTCTCTACCATAATTTATGATGTCTGTTTCATGATGTGTGAATTTAGATGTGTATGACCATCCACAATATCTTTTGTTTTTACCTGTTTTTTTAATTCAGTGTATATCTGTTTGGACATTCTTAGGTTAGTGTCATTCATTACTCTTTGCAATAAGCATAAGCAGGGAGTACAGTACATACACACACCACCTCAGCCAGCTACTGCATTTGCAGTTGTAACCGAGGTGCAAGAGTTCTTTCAGGAGTCTGTGACCCCCTACCCCAGTGGTATAGGGCTGTACTCTCATATCAGAGATCTCTAAATGTATAGTTTATAGTATGTCTGTAGTTGCACCAAATCAGGGAAAAGGGAAATGTATATACATTTATTCCTCTTCCTCTTCAGTTAATGCACCCTCAGAGGTAACACATTTAGAAACTCTGAGGGTGCGACTCTTACAGTGATGGATCAGGGACCACAAGCTTCTGCATTAAACATCTGCTGCATAACATTATTTATAAAATACTGTAAGGATATACAGAATGGTGATGTAATGGTCAGTGGCAGCTGGATTGGTTGTGCTGGAGTGTGGGTTAGTAAATTACAATAAACCCTCTCCCCCATGAGCTCTGGTTTTCTTCTCCCTGGTGGAAGGATGTAGGTCAGTTGCTCTGAGTCTGAATCCCTAGATGCTGCTCCAGGAAGTACAGGCATGGTACAGTAGGTACAGTGCTCATAGTTTGTTATTAGGCTAGACGTCCAGGGCACCATTGAGGAGCCTAGCCCAAATACCAAGTTGCTCCAAGCATTGTTTGGTTAAATGACTTTCTCTAGGAAACAAAATAGGCAAATGAGGGCTTAAGGGAATCAAACCTGTGCCACATGAAATTTTACTCAGAGCCTTAACTCTATGTGTCAACTGCCATCTGAACCAAAAGAAAGAAGCCTCCGACCAAAGAAAACCAGGCTCGTTGTTGTATAAAAACCAGTTCTTGAATTTATTCAGTAAAATCCGCAAGTACAAAATTAAAAATCCACAAGTAGCATAAAGCGCTTTTCGTCATCATAATTAAGGTGATTTCTTCAGATAAAGTATAAGTACCAGCCTCCAGCTTATATATTACACACACTCCCATAAATCAAATAATTAAAGCTCAATTAATTAAATTGGTTCTATTACTGAATAGGTAGTCCGCCCTTAAAATTTAAAAGGGCAATCCTACTTTTCAGCTTCTAAGTAGTATGTATTTAGCTCTAAGCAGGGACTGTAAGGTTTTATCGTTCCTGCCCTGATCCACCATTTATAAGATTTGTGAATGAATATATTCAATGAAAAGCCCAAAATGTGAACTTTCCTAGGTCTAACCTTGTAAGTTGACCTTAAAGTAGAAATTGATCTGTATTTATTAAATAATAAATTTGTCCAAAATGTAGATACTGGGTCTTATATATATAAAAACAATATATTTTCCTGGTGTCAAACCAATTAATTAGTTCTTGACCTTAAAGGGTACTGTGATAAAAATAATATTAATAATAGAATTAAGTAGGTAGGATAAAGCCCAATTTCTATATTAGGAATGTTTAAGCTCATAATTTTTATAAAGTTGTTAGTGTTGTTAATATTGTCTAAATAACCCACCTATTTAATACCATTACAACCATCTTAAATAAGATAGTCTTGTGATATCCCTATTAATAAATAATTTAGAAAATAAATAAAGAATTATAAACATAAATAAATAAATAAGTGTTATCTGATCAAGCTTTTGAGTTTTAGGAGACATAAAATGTTACAATGGTCATTTAATCCAGGTTCCATAAAGGCGTTCGTTCTGAACTGCCACGATAATTCGTGTTCTTCAAGTAGTAAGTTAAATGGTCCCCTTCTGCTATCGGGTTTAATTTGGTCAAGACCCACAAATTTAAAACTGTGGTCAGGAAAGGCAGAAATATGTTTACTCAAGGCATTGTCTAATTTCATATTTGAGATAGCGTTGACATGCTCATATATCCTATCTCGCAGCCTCCTTTCTGTCTTACCTATATAAAAACATGTACATATAGAGCATAAAGCTCCGTATACCACCATTCTAGAATTGCAGTCCAGTTTGACATTCAGGGTATAGGTCTTCTTATTAATCACTTGTTTATTACCCTTCTTGATATATTTACAATATTTACAGCAACCACAGCAGAAGGTCCCTTTTTCTTTAGTGTTTTGTCCATGTCTTTCTAAAAATACTTTTAAGTTTCTTCCCCTTCTATATGTTGTTTTAGGGGGAGTACTAGAAATTAGGGAACATCTTTTATCATATGAGAATATAGCCCAGTTTTTGTCCATTATACTTCTTATCATGTTGCTTTCTAGACTGAAAGTTGCCATCTGCCAGGGTAGAGCACAGTGATGCTTACTTCATCTTTAAATGGGGTTGCAAAATGTGCAGCCTGTTTTTTTCTTTCAAATTCATCATACTTGTGCAATTAAAGGTTACACATTAGGAGAAAGTCATTGCTGTGAAGGGACAATAAATGACAGCCACTTTTGCTGCCATCAAAAAGAAACCCAGTTTTAGTGTCTATTGGACAAGGAAAGGAATTTGAATGCTTGACCCAATGGAGCAAAGACTGTTCTAGATTGGGGGTGGAAGGTAGAAACCCCCATATAAATAAAACTAAATTGCATTCTTTCAAACCTTCATACATTGTTCCAGTTATCATTGTATGTTTCACATCTCACCTGCTATGGATAGTTCTGCAGGTGATAGAGAAAGATTTTTTTTGTGTTCTCAGTTGTAGTATGCAAAAAGTTCATTTTACTGGCTAATGTCCAGAAGAAGATGAATCCTTAAAGTTTACTGTGAGGAAAATGGTTTTATATTAATTGGTTTCCATGACAAAAATTTATTCTACCAGTCCATCAGGGTTCACCTTTTAGCTGTTATAGCCTTCACTGATTTGGTAGGCAAAACATCCTTGTCCAAATTTTAGTTATGAATGCATTTTCTAATGAGTTTGTGAACCTCCATACTTAAATTTTGCATTCCTCTTTCTTTACTTATTTTTGGAAGAGAAAATCATTCTGAATTAACAACTTTTTGCCAGCTCCATTGCTTTGTGTAGAATTGCCTTTCTGTTTGTCATTATATCACCAAAAATCATTTTAGACTTGCATATTAATTAGAAGAAGTTTGTTTACTTTTTGTTGATGATTAGGTATCCTTGGGTAAAACCCAGAACTCATGCTGAAAATAGATTCAAATGTGATATTAAACCGTATCCCTTCTGCTGGGTTCTTTTCCCATGACGATAAATCAGAGTAAGTAGCTCTGCCTTATGAGCTAGATGTTGCAAAGAATTGTACTTACCTTTAAACCTTAAGGATGTATGTGACATTTCAGGTAGTTTATATGAGTACTAGATGACAGCAGAACATGCTTAATTGAACTTTGTTTTTGTCCAGATTTGTGATTGACCACATAAATTATTAGCTAACATAATCTGTGAATTTGTGTACATCAGTTATGATTTCAAAGTTTTGTAGCACTTAAACAGAAACATTCACTATTTTGTAAGTGTCATGTAAGCAAGCTGTTTCTCAGTAAGAAAAAAATCTAAATTTTGTTTTGTTTTAAATATGGTGATTTTTATCTTTTTCAGTGTTGTGCAATCCTGGACTTAGGTTATAGAAGAATGTGGGAAGGTTTGTCTTTATTAGTCTGTTGGATTTATGGTCATGTTGTCACTTATTTTGTCTTGTAATTGCCAACTGTAATCATCAGTGAAAAGTTCATGTGTATGGATTTTTGATAGCTGTGTTTCATTGAGTGAGGTTTCTTTATTTAGCCATACATGCCTTCTGTTTAAGGAGAAAAAATGTGTTTCATAGTCTAATCATGACGGCCTCCATCTTCAGTCAAACCATGACAGCCTCCATCTTCAGTCAGACCATGACAGCCTCCATCTTCAGTCAAACCAGGAGTGATACTGCTTGGAGAAAGTAGTGCTTCAGTCTGTGGCACGTCATTGGCTATATCATTGTTGGAGCACATGGTCAAAACCTGTCTGCATTACAGTGATCATGCAAGAAGTCACTGATTGGACAAATGTTTACCTCACGAGAACTTTTATGAAGATTTGGCTTAATTAGAAACACTGAGAACAGCCAAAGTCGGTACACAGACAATTCATCAGTCTCCCTTAAAGACCTTTTGGTTCAAGAATGACTTTTTGGCAGTACCTTCAAGCAGTAATGTGTATCACAGTTGTAGCAGATGATGCAAACACAAGCTGGAAGATGTTTACGCTTGCCAACGCTCGGCATGTGCTGAATATAGTAGCAGTTTTACTAAGACTTGCTTGTGTAAGATACTGTGATTCAAGACCTGCTTAACTAGGAAACAAATGCTCATATCATGTGTCAAGTGGCATCTTTTATCTAACATTCAGATAGCTTGGAGTCATAACGGCTTTCTTCCAAACACTGATAGCCATTTGCTAATCAAACAATATAGTCTCACAATGAAAATAGACTTAGCATGAGCAGTAAACGTCTCTGCCCTTGAAATTCACATTAATTGAAATGGCATTAAAACTCACATTCAAAGAAAATGCATCTGGCCAGTGGAGGATTAAATTTACCTTTGGGTTGTTTTCAAACCATACGCTCCTTGCACACATTTTTAGGGCCATGCATACATGTATGTGTTCTTTGATTCACCTTCCTGATTGTATTAAATTATATTCCTTGTAATAATACAGCACCACTTGTTAGAATGTGTTTTAAACCTGTAGTTTTGAACATTCTTTCAGTAAGCAATGAAACAAAATGGCAAAACTACCCATTTCAGAAAAGTTTAACCATAAAAGGCCACTCAGACTTCAGTCATTACAATCCACCAATATCAGTCAATAAGCAAAATCTCTACAGAAGTCAAAGTTATTTGAATAATTCCACAATAAAGAGAACTGAAACCAATGAATTGGTTGCTACTGGCCAACAACTTTACATTTCAGTCTTTCATCTACAAATTCAGTGCCTGCTGCCCTTGAAGAATTAAATTACTGTGTTACATTAAAAAAAATTGATGAGCTGGTAATATTGCAATAGGAAATGACCGACAAACCGACACGTTCATAGTTACTAGGCATCTCATACAAAGGAGGGCACACTCAGGAGTGCAGAACCCCTATCTCCCCTTAAAATTTCTTTCTCTCTCACTCTCTAATTCAGACATGAATGGAACCACTAGTTTGTTATACATACATACCTACACACACACACACACACACACACACACACACACACATATATATATATATATATATATATATATATATATATATATATATATATATATATACATACACACACACACACACACATATATATATATATATATATATATATATATATATATATATTTACATACACACACACACACACACACACACACACACACACACACACACACACACATCCTACCTTCTCTTTCTTTTTAAATTCTGCTCACAAGTGTGGAATGACTTTACATCTGAAGTGGCGTGCGTATGAGGTATGCATGGTCCTCCTTAAAGGAGAAGATGTTTGAAGAGCACTGTCCCTTGTGACATTCACCAGAACTGCCAGATGCCCAGTCCACTTCTGACCATTCATCAAGTCTAGTGTGATCTAGTGACTGATATTCCCCAAGTTCTCTGTCAACTCATCACTTCTTGGTATGGCATAGCTATCACACTTTGAAATGCTTTTCAGTTTCCTAAAGTTTAACAGAATCTAATATTTCCATCAAGTTTAGGGACTAGCACTACTTTGCCGCACCAGTCACTCTGTGACTCTTCACTCACTACAGAATCACATAGTTCAGGTTTAGGGACTAGCACTGCTGGGCTGCACCAGTCATTATGTGACTCTTCAGTCACTACAGAATTACATAGTTCACATTTAGGGACTAGCACTGCTGGGCTGCACCAGTCATTATGTGACTCTTTAGTCAGTACAGAATCACATAGTTCAGGTTTAAGGACTTGCACTGCTGGCCTGCAATTACATCACTGCAGGGCCCTACCATTGCCCCTCTGTCTATGCATGTACACTTCCTTACATTTCAAGACCAGGGCTACCATCATTGGCTTGGATAGTTGCAGCACATCCCTCATAATAATGGCACCTGGTTTTAGTGCTGCGGGCCTCTGCCTTCAGTATTGATGCAGCAGAAGAGCTAGACAAGGATCCACCACACCTCATCCCCTAGAAGAGATGAGCCGTAGCTCCTCATTTCCAATCTCCTTTTCTCCTGCACCTGAGCTACCTCTTAGACTCTGGTTGTTGTTCAAGGGGGCTTGTCATTCAAGCATTTGTGCAGGTGCTTTCTGCTCTCACTGGTATTTTGACAAAGAGAGCATATTGGATGGCCTAAGCCCATGTCTGGCTGGGTGAGGGGATGACTGAACTGTGTCACTATGATGGCCCACAATGCACCCCCTTTGGGAGTGCACGTATCCACACACTTACTATGAAGGGTACCATCTATTGTCTTTGTGAGTCTAATGTCTGCTCCCCAAACTACCGTGTGCATTGCTAGGTCTTTCTGAGAGATAGTAGCAGTGAGTGTGTGTGTGTGTGTGTGTGTGTGTGTGTGTGTGTGTGTGTGTGTGTGTGTGTGTGTGTGTGTGTGTGTGTGTGTGTGTATTATACATTATATATAATAATATTATATACAGTGTATATATTCATACACACATGCACATATATACATTGTTATATGTGTATCCCAGGTGTTTAACAGATGTGCAAGCTTGGTCTTAGAGCCATGCTGTTCTAGAAGTCTTCTCTAAATGGTGCTGTACCTCCTGCCAGGTACTTGCTCTGGGTCTTGTGCCAAAGTCTGTTTGCTGTTAATGTAATAGGGAAAACGAAAGCTTTACTTTAACAAGTACAGCACTCCCAGGAAGTGTTCCTGTTGAAAAGCAATGTTTTTTTTATATCCAGGAATGTTCTTGACTGTTTTATCCCCTAAAGGAGGAATCTGTCTTGTTCCTAAACTTAGACAATCTGTTTCAGCTGCTAAACAGGAACAATAGAGGTTGACTTACTAGGGTTTACTGGAAGTACCAATATGCTCTTAGCTTATGACACACTTTTTCTAACTGGCACATGCCCTAACTCCCATTAGCCTGATACTAGTTAATGACCTAGCCCTTCTTCTACCTCACCCTGTTGAGCTGCATTGATGTATGAGAACCCTAACTCTAAACCTGAAACTCCTATCCAATCCCTAACCCTAACCATAGCACTCCACTCCCTAAGCCCAAGTCCTTAATCACTCCCAAAACCTAAAATTCCACTCCCCCTTCCCTAAACCTAAAGTCCCTAGTCACTCCCTAACCCTAAATGTCTCTGCCCGATCTGTAAGCCTAAAGACCCAATTGCTCACTAACCCCTGTACTTCGTTCTCACTCCCTAAACCTAAAGTCCCTAATCACTCCCTAACCCTAAATGTCTCTTCCCGATCTGTAAACCTAAAGACCCGATTGCTCCCTAACCCCTGTACTTCATTCTCACTCCCTAAACCTAAAGTCCCTAGTCACCCCCTAACCCTAAATGTGTCTGCTCGATCTGTAAACCTAAAGACCCGATTGCTCTCTAGTCCTAAACACCCTCTCTCACTCCCTAAGTCTAGAGCTCACCCATCCCTTCCCCTCTCTGAACCTAAATCACCCTCCTGAAGCTGCTTGAAACCTTCATCTGTGCTCCCAACTCCCCCCCTCATGGCTGCAGGAAATATCTTGTTCAAATTCAAATATATGTTCAGGTGAAATGCAACAGCTACGCTGTCTCTAAATGGCTGCTACACTTTGCCCCAACACGTAGTCCTCTTCCAGCATGAGTGGCCAGCCATGTGAGCTACAAGATACCCAGTTCCCTGGCTGCACGGCAGTGGTTTTTGATCCCCTTGGAATCAGCTGCATGAGGGAGCAAAATTAAAATGCTTAAAAACTGCATTAGGCACACTGGAGTGGAAGTTAGATAACGGTAAAGATGGAAACTAAATGCTACAAATGTCACTGCAATGAACACGAAAAATGTCTCAAAGTGCTCCCTGCCTCTCAGTATTTGTCCTTCTAACGTCTAATAATGTCACAGCTGCTTGTGACTTAACCACTTTATAATTCAACCATTAAGATCCTTAACCAGGAAAAAATGATTACTATATGCATTTTTAACACATGAGTAGCAAGACATTCAATGGTGTTTATTACTGAAGTAATCATCATTTTTACTATGAATAAATTACACCCCCCACCGGTATTCAGGAAATGCCATGGGATATTTTATTTCTGTAAAGATTATGACAATAAATGAAGAGAAGGGACCAGGTTTAATATTTCATCTATATAATGTGTTACTATGGAAATTGTTACGTCCTAGATGTTATTACAGCCTTGAGCAGGAAGTTCAAGACTGGAAACTTATTTTAATGCAAATAAGTACTGAAGCAAAGAGCTAAAGGAAGCAAAGCAGATTAATAAAATGAATTCGTTAAACTGTTACTTGACATTTGTCATTATAGGATTATTCTAAACAATTTAGAGGAATCCAAAAACTTAGTAAGAATTTTTAAATAGATTAGATGATTTTTTATGAAAGCTAATACCTGATGTGGTTAAAGCAAAACCACTTTGTGCATTCTTTCCCACTAAAAATAAAATGTGGAAGAAGTGCACATAGCCTGAATTATGAAGAGATTTATGTTTTGTGTTTGTGTGTGGCTTGGAGATCGGAACATACAAGAGGTTTATACTTTTAAAAGTAAATTCATAATTCAGCAGAAATGCTTATTTCACCATTTTAAAACATCATGTTATGAAACAATGGCAGACTTTGCCTGGAGATGTGAGCAGCTGAGTTCCTATTAGCCTAAGAAAGGATGACAGGTTCCTCATTATTTCTTACCCTGCTCTCCCTCTACTGGCATTGAAACCTATTCCAAGTACTCTCTTAGCAACAAACATACAATTTCTTCATTTTTGTTGTCATTTCTTTTCCACATACAAGGTCATTTTCTTCTACCACCCCCACATCCTGCTTTGATGGTGGCAGCCTCCTTTGCACGTCACCAGAGTAGTTCAAGCAATGTGTGGGTACATTATGAAAACAGACAAGACAGTGATTTGCTTTGATGGGCAACAGATAATTGCCCAAATGTAAAGCATGACACATTAAGCAGTCCTGTTCCCTAACAGCTTACCTGGTAAGTTAATCAGTGTGCTGCTTAACCATCTTCTGAATGTCCACCCTTTTGTGGGTCTCTTTGAAGAATAAAAGATGTGAATGAGTTTGCAACCTTTGATCTGATACAGTGTACCGTTACTGAGCTGTGCTGTGCTGCAAATCTGACGTGCAAACGAGAGCATGGCAGTCTACAAGAGTCATATGGGCGTTGAGAAGCCTTGCATTTTCATCACTATCAGACACTCACTATGTATTGCATTAAAGGAATGTGAATTAATTACTGAGACTGTCAATGTTGGCCAAACCAAAAGAGAAAATTCTACATAGTTTCTATTCAAATACACACACACACACACACACACACACACACACACACACACACACACACACACACACACACACACACGGGATGCCAGCTGTAGATGTAGTAGCTACGTAAGGGTTTAGCTAGAAAACATACATGCCAAAGCTGAAACAAAGGGGTTTGTTTATCTTCAGTGTCAAACTTGGGTTTACCTCTCCTGAGTTCTCATTTATGAATGCAAGTGTGTAAATCTGGGGTGGAAGCAGGCATCCGTATGCTTCCACTGTGTCAATAATGCATTATTTCCCTTCTCCAAGTCCACCTTTGTGGTTATTTGTGTAGCATTCTTCCATCCTGATGTGCTTCTTGAAAATTTTCTCTCAGAACTGCCTGCAGTGAAAGCCTTTCCATAACTATATATGCAAGCACGTGCAAGCTTACATACACACACAAAACAGTTTTGCATCTGCCTGTCTTAAATCCACTCATCTACCTGTACAGCCAAGGATATTATCTGCTTTAGAAACCACCTAACTGCACCTAGATGACAATACTGAATAAGAGAGAAAATTCTGCAGTTTCTGTTAAGGTTTTATTATTCCATGGTACATATTCAAATGCACACACACACACGCACATGCACACACACACGTTCAGATTCATTGGATACCCAGCTAACTTTTGTCTTCTACTTTACACAGAATCCAGTTCTGCAAGAAATGATCTCTTGAAGGAATCCTTCTACCCTGCTGCATAACTTTATGATTTCTTGTGTTTGAATCCCTCTTGATATCGCACACGCACAATGATCTCTTGAAGGAATCCTTCTACCCTGCTGCATAACTTTATGATTTCTTGTGTTTGAATCCCTCTTGATATCTCTTTGACCAGGATTATTATTACTCTGAGATCCTTTTGTAGCCTATATATATTGGTGAATGAATCCCTCCCCCCTTCAGTGCCATTAGTAAATATGCTTGTTATCGTGTTTTAATTTCTCCAAATCGTATGGGTTTTAATACCATTACAGGAATGGACCCCAGTCCTAAGTACAATTAAAGTTCATGAAATTAGTATTGTTTCAGACTTTGATGTCAGCCAAAAGTGCTCTTCGCAGCACCAGCAATGTTCCCAGTAATGACTCTTGCAGTTCGTATGGGGTTACATGTATTGGTAATGTATCTAAATATGATTGTAGATTCTTTTTTTATAAGACCCGTTGCCCCTACTACTATTGAAACTGTCTGGGTATCTTTCTTCCACATTGCTCTTGTTTCTGCCTGCAGATCCTGATATTTTATGGCTTTGTGTCTCTCTGTACGTAAGACACTGTAGTCACTGGGTGTGGCGATTTAAATAATCAATGCTACTCTTGTCTTCTTTTCATGGACCACTATATCCAGTTTTCTAGCATCTGTCTTTTGAAATGTTGGTAGTGGGTGATGCCATGTGATGTAGAACTTCATTTTCTGTGATGCTTTGTGTGTCATGTTTCCAGTGTTTTTCAGCCACTTCAATACCTTAATGTTTACACAATCCCCAGTGCAACACATTATAAAGCCTTTCAGTATACAGTCCTTCTTCCATTAGTATGTCACAACCAGCAATGAGGTGTACGACTGTTTCCAATTTGGTTTTACAAAACCTACATTCGTCCCTTTCTCCCACATGTTCAATGGACTTTGTAAACCAAAGTGTACATAGCCCACTGTCTTGGGCCGCCAATATTAACCTTTCATCTCTTGGTTTGAATTCCCCTCTCCTTAACCATTCCTGCATCCATTCCTGATCAGTATGAGGTTCTTCCAGAAGTTTTCTATACTTGCAACTATATTTATGCATTTTCCACATTTCTTACCTTCTCATCCGGTCCCTCATCTTATATTCTTTCTTTTGTTACGTGGCACATGCAGTTGCTGCCTGATTCTTATCTACTTCTGGTCTAATTTCCATTCCTGCTTGATGCTGATATGCTTCTGCTAGATTAAGCACAAACGTCATCTTAGATTTATTGTTTCAAAACTCTCGCAACATTTATGTCTTGTGAGGTCAGCAGATGTGTATGCAGTCCCACAGTTGCAGATGTATACATGTAATCAATTTCAAGGAGAAGACCCATCCCTCCTTCGGAATGGGGAATATATAATCTTGGTGGTGGTGAGCATGAGGCATCCTTCTTGTTTTCCTATCTGATCTATCCAACACGTTTTGGGGTCAGTCAGTAACTCCAAAACTGTAAGTTAGAACAGGAAGAGCACATTGGTTTATAGCTTGGATTTTGTTACTAGATGTCAATGCTGTTTTCAGGATTAATTTTAGTCTTCTAAAGTATTCCTTACTAGGTTTTACTCGCATTTGTTCATGTTTTATTGTTGATACTTCATCAGTTCCTAAATACTTATACACTCCCTCTTGCTCAAGTTCTTTTATATCACATTCTTGTCTCAAACTGATGTGTTCTTGGTGCTGCAATTTTCCTGCTTTCTTTGGTAGGTCATTACTGATGTCTCAGAAGGAAAAGCCAAAATACTACTGACTCATGAACTGAGCCATATGCCATCTTACTTGCTAGCGTTTTGCCTGTCTTTCTATGCCCTTCCTGCTTTTCCAGTAGTCTGTCATGCGTAACAAAGTTAAATGAGTTAATATGCTGTGCACTTAGTCATGTGGTAGCCATTCAAGACACGACAGCCCTTTGTCTCAAATAA
The DNA here is from genome assembly GCF_019279795.1 of Protopterus annectens. NCBI lineage: Eukaryota > Metazoa > Chordata > Ceratodontiformes > Protopteridae > Protopterus > Protopterus annectens. The sequence goes on from NC_056731.1 coordinate 201,311,826, forward strand.
TTTATATATCCCAGAAGCTGCGTTCTGCCGGGAAGTCATAATAGAGCCAGTATGACTAAGCCACTGTTGTGTTTATGGGTATTTTCATAATGTTTTCCTGGATGCTTGCAAGACAATGGACTCTGAAGTATACAAGTTTGGCTTAACAGTGCAGGAAGAATACCACAGAAAGTATTCAAGGAAACAACTTGAATTTTTTCTCCCTCAAACAGTGGATAAAAAAAAAAAACTAGAAATGGTTCAAAATAAGTGCATAACACAGCCAGGTGCTTTGCATTCTTACAAGCAAAGGAGATGGAACTACATATGTTCAATCTGTAGCATAGTGCACAGTCAGACTACAGCCAAAAACCACACATAACAGGAATTTACATTGGAGAGGAAAGAGAGAGAGAGAGATTTGTTAAAAGTTAACAGCAGCAAAATCTCAATTATCTTACTGTATTAAAATAATGTGCATCTTTTGAGACACTTGTGGAAAGACTGTGTTGGGAAATTTAGTAAGCCATCAAACTGGTGTATACATATTTATATGTGGCCAAAGAGAAAAACAATGGTTTGTACAAGAGTGGGAACTTGAGTCACCGCAAGTTACACATGCATCTTTTAGAATGCTTATTTTGTAATCAGGTGGAGATCTGCAAGTTTTGTAAGGTCAATGACCATGAACAAACTCACTTTTTCCTTCCTCATCGCTTCCGTGACCTGATACTTAACTGCGCTTTGCTCATAGATTAGATAGATTTGATTTCAATTAGTTTGTTACGTTCGTGAATTCTGAACTGTATCACTGGACAGAGAAACTTCAGACTTTCAAAAAAAAAATTATGCAAACCATCTCCCACTGTTTCCTATCTGTAGAGTCTTACTTTAAAGCACATTCCAAGAAAAGACAATACGTTTTGTGCTTCAAATAGGCTTTATTATTGGGGAATATTGAATGAATAACCTTATCCCATTTCTAAAGCTGTAATACATCTTAAATGATTTCTTTAAACTGGGAATGCCTTGACATTTCTATTGACATTTTACATATTTCAGTGATTCTTTAGCTTTTTTTTCTGTAAATACTAGTCATAATGTTATTAGTAGGAATATCTAAACAATGTACTGATTTTTTTTGTTTGTTTTGGCTGATGTGGTAATTCTGTTTCTCTGGACTGTGCTATATAATTACCTGCTGATGTGCCCCTTAGAAACTATAATAAAGGAATTTAAATGTCACTTGTGTTGGCAGGCAGACATTCGTAAAATAATTTCCTTGTTCTGTGTGACGGCATGCTTTTAATATTAGTCTACAGTGGATATAAAGTGTACAAACCCCTGTTAAAATGCCAGGTTTTGTGATATAAAAAAATGAGACCACATTAAATCAGTTCCAAACTTTGACCACCTTTAATGTGACCTATAACCTGTACAATTCAATTGAAAAACAAACAAATCTGTTAGGGGAAAAATATAAAAAAATAAAAAAAATGTACAATAAGCTGGATTTTCCTGACATTTACTGAGTTGCCTGCTACAGCAAAAGCCATGGTGTTCTTTTGGTGATGCGAAGTGTTGTTTTTGCACCAAACGTACCTTTTGGAATTGTAGCCAAAAAGTTCAAACTTGGTCTCATCAGACCATAACACATTTCCCACATGCTTTTGGAAGACTTGATGCATTGTTTTGCAAATTTTAGCCTGGCCTGGATAGTTTTCTGCGTAAGAAAAGGCTTCCGTCTTGCAACCCCACCTCATAGGCCTGACATATGGAGAATATGGGAGATTGTTGTCACATGTAGTACACAACCAGTACTTGACAGAAATTCCTGCAGCTCCTTCAGTATTGCTGTAGGTCTCTTGGCAGCCCCCTGACCAGTTTTCGTCTTGTCTTTTCATCAGATTTGGAGGGACGTCCAGTTCTTTGTGACATCACTGTTGTCCCATATTTTCTCCACTTTTTGATGACTGTCTTCATTGTTTTCCATGGTATACCCAATGCTGTGGACATTTTTTGTACCCTTGTCCTGACTGATACCTTTCAACAATGAGATCCCTTTGATGCTTTGTAAGCTGTCTGCGAACCGTGGCTTTAGCTGTAGCAGGCAACCGAATAAATGTCAGGAAAATCCTACTAGGACAGCTGAACTTTATTTGGGGTTAAACAGAGTCTCCTGAATTGATGGCAGGTGTGTACCCAAGAAGACTGAATGCTGTAATTAAATAAAAAGGTGTTTCAACAAAGTATTACTTTAAGGGTGTGCACACTTGCCTGGAACAGGCAGTCATGAGGAGAAGGTT
>NC_056731.1:201314610-201327110 GCF_019279795.1 Protopterus annectens
AAGTTACTGGATTGTGACGAATAAAAGATAAGCCCTTATTAAGTAACGAACTATCAGAGGGGCTTAGTTTGTAACTAGAAAAATTAAAAATCAATTCATTGAGTTTCTGGTTTTGTTTCTCATACCTTGATAGTCGCCTGAAAACTTCCGTTTGACTCTGTCACGACTCTTTGACCTTGTTCTTGAAGTTTCCCTCGATTTCACTGGAAACGGAAAAAAGTGCTCCAAATTCCTGTTCCAAACTTTTGGTTTAGCTCCCAACATAGTGTCTCTTTTGTTAACATCTAACGCCGGTTCGTTAGGCGGTGGTGTGGCTATTGTAGATGGAAGATTCACACCCATATCCTGTTGATCTAATGTAGTGGGTGTGTCAAGCACGTTAAATGCGTTCTCTGTGCTTCTATGAGTAGAATTTAAAGGGATATCACCCGAGGGAACAAATCGATTACCAGTGTCAGCTTCAGCCATATGTTGCACATTATGTTCTGATATCAATGGAGCAGCTGGTTCATTATTGTATGCTCCCCTGGGCCAAACAAACACCTGCCCTGCTGTAAAATCTCTATAGTCTCTCTGTAATTTACGATATTTAGTTTGCTGTAATTTATCTCTATAGGAAATAACTTGCATATATAAATTGTCCAGTCTTTTCTCATATATAATTCCTTTGAAGCGGGTTTGTAGATCTTTATTTAAAGCCTTTACTTTACGTTGTAATTCCACTTCAATGGGGGTGAAATAATCAATCAACAGTCTCATATAATTATAACTCAATTCCAAATTGAGTTTTTGCCACCTCTTTAAGAGTTCTGGATGATAGTCTCCATAAGTAGGCATACACAGTACGCGCATGCCTCTCGGTACTATATGAAAGTGGAGGCTAGCTTCCATGTGCCTCCTTTGCCAGATTAACCACTGCAACTTATATAGTTCATTCTCCAGTTCTTTACTTAATGAGTTAAACTCTTTCATATTTTCAATAGTACCTGTTTCTGCTAAGACCTCCAGAGGATGTAATTCCATGTTGAGTAGCGGATTCACTTGTGAATCCAAAATGTTGTTCCATTTGCAGTTCAGATGACCATTCTCAGGATTATAGTCCATCTCTATGGCCAATGCATCCATCGTGTGACAAGAGCTGATGTTAAATATATATGAACAAATCAATATCGAATACAAAAGCACCGCTCAAGTCCAAAGGTCGTGTTCCCAAAACAAGAAACACGTCGGAAAGACAACTGAACCATCATCACCTACCAGCAACAAAAATATGAGATTTATTGAGGTAACAGCCACGCATAACACGCCAGATCTAACAAAATATATCTATTAAAACTTTCTATATCATCATTTCATAATCACATAATCTAAATATAATTAATTAGCTGATACAACGTTATTGTTCCTGCTTTCCATTTTATCTATATACTTGATATACTAGGCTTTTGCATTGTTATAACTAAAATCATTTAATAAAATGCAATATTATCAAACATAGTATAAACATTGTAATCGCGAATACAGATATATAACACATCTTCAGAAGTTAATCAAGATAAAATTTCCGCCCAGTGGTTCATTAAGTATATTTCTGTTATTGTTTAATGTTATTCTCGAAAGTTTCATTATGACAGGCTTTTAATATGTGTTTAGCTAATTATTCTGCTTTTGTTTTCTTATTCAGCATGTGGCCATACATTCTCTCTTTTAGCTTTTTCGATGTCATGCCAACATAAAAAGCTGTACATGTCTTGCGACATGCACGACATGTACAGCTTTTTATGTTGGCATGACATCGAAAAAGCTAAAAGAGAGAATGTATGGCCACATACTTGAGATAAGAAGAAACAAAAAGCAGAATGAGTTAGCTAAACACATATTAGAACATCCTGGTCATGAATTTACTTTCAGGGTGCTACAACTTATTCAACACAATAGGAGAGGAGGGAATAATAAAAATTACTTGGAAACCACTGAACTTTCTTGGATTTTTAAATTAAAAGCCCATTCAGAACCTGGTCTTAATCAAGCAGTTAACATTAAATCTATTCTTGATGCACGTTAATGAAGTCAGAGATTTCTTTTTATCTTGAGTTATTAACTTCTGAAGATGTGTTATATATTATTATTTAACGATTACAATGTTTATACTATGTGCTTTGATAATATTTGCATTTTATTAAATGATTTTTAGTTATAAATACAATGCAAAGAATTTTAAGTATATATCAAGTATATAGATAAAATGGAAAGCAGGAACTAGTTAATAATGCTTCTTGTATCAACTTAATTGTTAATTGTTTATTATATTAGATTATGTGCCTGATTGATGAAATTTGATGATATATAAAGAAGGGAGTTTTGGGAAGATATATTTTGTTAGATCTGAAGAAGCGTATTTTATACGTGAAAGTGCTTATTTTACCTCAATACATTCTCATATTGTTTTTATATACTGAGTTGTGGTGGTCGTTTTCCAGTTTGTCTTTATATATATATATATATATATATATATATATATATATATATATGTAGATAGATACATATATATATATATATATATATATATATATATATATATATATATATATATATATACACATATACACATATATATATATATATATGTTTACATATATACATATGTATGTATATATATATATAATATATAATATATATATATATATATATATATATAAATATATATTATATATATATGCATATATATATCTATATATATTCTATATATATATATATATATACATATAGATTAAATATATAGATTATATATATATATATATATATATATATATATATATATATATATATATACATATACAGATAGATCTATATATGCATATATATATATATATATATATATATATATAAAGCAATATACAGATGTTTATAAATACATATATAAATATATATGTGTATGTACATATATACATATATCTACATATATCTACATATATATATATATATATATATATATATATGTGTGTGTGTATATATATATATATATATATATATATATATATATATATATATATATATATAGATAGATATATATCCATATCCTTATTTGCAAACATGAATATTGTATTTACCTTCCCAGACGTATCCTATCATATTTATCTGATATGTGTTTATATAGATATAACAACATACTGATTTAACAATATTTTCACTAACAAGTACTACACAATTGTAGAAGTCAAAGCAGTTGTTCCCTACTATTCATTATATGTACTGACAGATATATTGGAAAAAAACAACATAGTTTTTAATCGCTGTGATGGCTTAGTGGTTAACTGCTTTGACTATAGTGTACAGGGTTCTGGGTTCAAGGACTGTTTATTTTGTTGCTAGGCAGAACAATGACTGTTGGATACAGAGTGATTAAGGCAGTTTTGAGCAGCTTTAAGTGGGCTTGTACGGGTTTGCCCGATGGTACGTGGTGCTAATGTATGGTTAAATGAAAAGCCACTTACACCATGTGTGCTTCACTTACCAGTGCTAAAATCAGCTTAGCATTTACATTTAAGCAATGCTTACACCTGCTAAGCATGGCTCACCCCTGCTAACCAGTGATCACATTCCAGACTGAGAAAATAGTAGGGTAATGACATCTTTAATAAACGTATTTAATGCCAAGTCTATGCTTCTATGTGCTGTCATTACAGTAGCAAGGGGTGTGTGTCTACTGTCTGGGACACCTGACTATATGTGGCTTGTACAACGCTCTTCTGTTTGAATGTTTTTGATACATGGGTAGTATTCCAGGTTATATACACTCACACTGGCATTTAGTGTATCATTACATCACATCTGTTAACAGTGCTTTCCCAAGTAAGAGTAGATTGCAGATTGTAGTACTGGACCCAAACACCCCTGCATGCAAAGATGGACTCTGAGTCCTGACTATCATGTTCTTGTTGTGTGAGCTGTGTGTCATTAAGCATTTGCTACTGGATATTGATCTGACATGTGGCTATTAACTGTAGACTACTGTGTGTATAGGACATGTCATTGAGGGCTGTTGTCATGTAGTAATGGCATACCTATCAGTGTTAGACATCTATCTATCAAAACATTCATGCTAATGCATAACCAGTTGACTAGCTGATGTCTGTCCTCTGTGCATATGTGCAGATGTCAGGTATCCATCTTGGCTGCTTACAGGCAATCTATGCTTGACTGACACTGACATGTCTGCCCAGCTGTTTTATGAATGCCACAGCTAGGAAACCCCACCCTGTATGCACCACATGCCATTGATATCTCAACTACACTACCACAGTCAAAAGAACATGTTTGGGTACAGGTCTCCAAGACAGACACTGACCATGTTATGTAATATATGTTGCATACATATCAATTGGAGCACCTCACTGGCCCTCTGCAAGAGGCAACCAGATGACTGGATGTTGCATTTAACTCACCCTAAGGATCACACACATTGCATCACTTGATAGATGACCTGCTGACAAATGGAAGGTGGCATGATACCACTGTAGCCATAACCCCTACTCTTCTCATCTCTCCATGGACAATATCCTGGTAAACACCTAGGAACACCTGCACCTATGGACCCCAGTACTGACAAATGTGTCAGTGTGCATTGCTGAGAATAACATTGTCTGTGTGTTTGTAAACCTGCAGTTGATAATACCCTGAGGACCTTCTCACACACTACACCCCCCATTGCCATAGTTAGACATGGCTGCTGCTGTACTGCACATTAAATGTACCTTGTTACACTCTTCACTCTTTGGGCTATGTGGAGCTTGCAGTCAGACTTCTCAACCGTGATGAATTACTCGTTTTTACCAAGTTTTGGGGTTCAAATGAAGGGGTGCCATGATTCCCGAGTGGCACCCTTTTATTTCTGATTTTTTTCTCTTTGTTTTTAAGTTTTTGCGGCTGGAGCTGACGTCATCACGTACGCGATGACATCAGCTCCCTCAGGGACTTCCAGCCTGTGCGATTACATCAGCTCTGTCTACCAGCCTGTCGGAAATGTGTTCAAGGAGCTCACGCATTTCTGGCTGGCCAGGCTCAAATGTGAGCGGGAGATTTACTGGCTGCTGCAGGGATTATCGGCTGTGTCGAATGTTTAGCAGAATTAAGTACTTCAGCTGTGCTCAAATGTGACTGGCTCTTGGTTTTGGGACGACTGGCTTGGTTCGTCTGCTCAATTACGAGCGGGAATGGAATGAAGTACAGAGCGAGTTCTGTCGGTGGGGAATGAAGTAAGGAAACTAAGTGTGTGTGTGTGTGTGTGTGTGTGTGTGTGTGTGTGTGTGTGTGCGTGTGTGTGTGTGTGTGTGTGTGTGTGTGTGTGTGTGTGTGTGTGTGTGTGTGTGTGTGTGTGCCTTGATGGATGTATTTATGGATGAATCATACCCTGAACTGGGAATTAGTGTTGATTACTAGCTATCCAGTTTATGCAGCATATATATTCTATTATGAGGTTTCTAGAAACCCTGAAGTCTTAATTCCAGCATTTATTAGCAACATCAAGAATATCTTAAAGCATGACCCTACGATATGGTGCCCCCATATAACACAGATTTTAATGAAGATCTAGTAACAGTCTCTATGTACAGATTAATTGCATATTACTTAATCTAGTCCTTCTCAAATAGGCATTTAAAGAGTGACAACATTACAGCTTTCTTCTCTATTATTTATTACTTTCTTCCTGAATGTCTACAACTAAAATTTCAGAAATAGCACTTATGAGTTCAAAGACTCCCTCTGAATGCAACATCAGTTGGTTTTGACCAAAATGGGTCAATGTTTATATATACAAACAGAATAGTTAAATTAGTGGAATTCTCTTCAGGATAATATTAAAAGAATTCACATTCAGTGGTAGGGGAGTGAATATTTAGAAAAACAGTTTTGATATTTATATGGATAAATCCAAGCATGAGTATGAAATAACTGAACTATATCTATATCTTCCATTTATTCTGTTGTGCATTCATTTGCATGGCAGAATGAGCTGCAGGATCATTTGTTTGAATGTTCAGTTTCTTAAACATTTATTTTGTTGGATGGGATGTGAGTGTTTGTGTTTTGGTAAGGGTGTGTGTGTGTAAAAATGCTCCCCATTCAATACACCTGGTGGCTAGAGACACTGAGGCTCAAACCCTGTATCTTGAGTATAGGATAAAAAGAACCTAACATCCCTAGCAACCACCACTTGTGAGGTTTGCCCAGGTTTCTTTGTGCTAACAGTTGAGAGCTATAGTGAGAACTGAATTTGGATTCCCTCAGGTTTTTTGTGCTAAGAGTTGAGAGCTATAGTGAGAACTGAATTTGGATTCCCCCCAGTTTTTTTGTACTAAGAGTTGAGAGCTGTGGTGAGAAGTGAGAAATGGATTCAGTAAATGATAGCCAGTAAGTTTCAGTCTTCCTATTTTTCAGGAAGCTGTTGATTTAGCATAGTGGTATGCTACTCTGACTGCATTAAATAGGGTCTTGGGACTGCCTGCAGGGAGGACTCTGGTGCCATATTTTGATTGCCTATCTTCAGTTATGTTTGAAAGTTGGTATCCCACAATTCCATTGGTGGGTGGGGTTACATAATTATGTATGCAAATAGATGTTAATCAGAGTACAGATTTGTACTTATTTTTCATGGGCCTTGTCCAGGTTTTTGATGTTTCCAGGTTGAGAGGTTGGCTTGCAGTACCAGCACAACACTGTTGTACAAATGGGTAGATAGGCATGGGTTACCCTCTGAGTCCTGGCAAGTGTGTGTATGTGTGCAAGTGTGTATATTTGTAGGAAACAGCATTCTGAGGCCACATTCTCCTAATACAATACACCTTGCCATATAGTATAAGGGATAGTGATGCTGCTGACCATAGGAGAGCCATGACAAACCATCACCCTACTATCCCTGTGGCATGTGCAATAGATACATATCCCTGTAGTAGCACTCTTGAGATAGACATTGCAGTCCTGGTCAATGTGTGATTGTGGGTATGTCAGAATATTATCTTGGGTTTCAGTGGGTAAAATATCCAATGTGGGGTGTGGGTGCTGGGTATACTGTCTTTACATCATGGTACCCCCAGTACATTTCCCAAGGTTCACTGTATGGGGACCACTGTCACCATCAACCATACAGGTAATTGATTATACTATCCAGCCTGATGATGCATGTGCTGTGTGCAAATTATCTGTAACAGAATGGACTCACTGACAAGGTAGTTAGCACTGATAAACCCAGGTCTCTCAGATGTGTCTATGACTGTTATGTGTTTGTTAATGTGTATATGACAGTATGTTACACTATGTATTATTCATAAACAACCAGTACATCCTCCATTACCATACTGTACAAGGCCTGGTGATGTTCTTCATTTACCAAGTAACCTGGGACACATCTCATCCTAAAAGCTGTGTGGTGCGTGCAATTAAGGTCATGTACATTAATAGCAATAAGTACCTAACTAGGGGTTCTACTCTCAGTGTTGCCAACTAAGAGTTTGTGTGTATGTGAAGGGATCTACTTCACTTTGCAGAAAATACATGTCCCAGGAGGTCATCTGTCCAAGAACTGACTGGCAAATGCTAACATTTCAAAGGTATCATCTTGTGGAAAGTCATTCCATCAAAACTAGTAGTAGATGTATAAATACCCTCTTTTCCACTGTATAGCTGTACAGTGATACTGGGGTTGGTATATATAGTTGGGTGTGGATCTTGTGGACACAGCCACCATCATTATGGTTATTGTGTGTATCCCCCCGCTTAGTCAGCTGTAATACTGTGCAGTTTATGTTAACAGGTTAAGTAGTTGTCAATCACACTATCTGTAGTTCTACACCACCCCACACCCTCCAAAGGGTAGGGCTGTGCTACCCACACCAGCACACCAATGTTTACCAAGTCAAGGATTGCACTACATTGGGGAAGGGAACATATACCCTGCCAGTACCATCATCAATGACATTAAACTAGCAGACTGACAATTTCCTGATGTGATGTTGTGCCTATTCTGTCTTGGTGGAATTACATAGGCTTAAATGGGTTCCCTGCAAAAGTACATACATCCATGTGTACAGTATTCTCTGTGTATTGCATCAGCACCAACGCCTGTGTGTATGTGTGTGTGCGTGTGTGTGTGTGTGTGTGTGTGTGTGTGTGTGTGTGTGTGTGTGTGTGTGTGTGTGTGTGTGTGCATGTGTTATAAACAAACATGTGGTACCACCCAGTACACTTACCATTGTCCACTGTAGAAGAGCTGCTGACATCAGCCACCATGCACTCACCTGTATACACCCCTCCAAATTATCAGCCATGTGGCACACACAGTAACTGTTATACAGACCTGTGACTTGTGTTCAGCTGTACCCAGGATATGGCACAATGTGTCACCACAGTGCCATACCACTTGTAGGAAACAACAACAGACCAAAATCCTGCTGACACATAGACACCTACAACACAAATGGAATACATTATGGAGACCACAATCAGTCAGTGTTAATAAAAGATATAATACTTCATGGGTGGACAGCTGCACATCCTGACATGTAAACATTAAACTTTAGTGCTGAAGACATGTTACACAGCATTACATTGGCACACCTTAGTACATTTACCCTGTGCATCAGAATCATATTAGCCTGTCCTTGCATCGATGTTATGGATGACAGGGATGTGGCACAGGTATCATTATATGCACAGGGTGTGTTGTGGATTTGCCAGAGACCTAGGCTGAGCCATTTGATTGACATCATGTGTGCATGTTAGTGGGTTTCATTATTAATTGGGCTGTGCAGATGTGGTGTGCATAGGTATTGGGTTGCCCAAGCTGTGTTGGTGATGTGTGTGTGTATGCATGCACACAGTTCTGTATGTGACTGCCCTATATAGGGGTTTGTTGGACAGCTGAAGACCGTACCTGACAGGGTGTGCAGTTCACCATCTCCTGCCATGGACATGAGAACTGTGCCTGCCAGGGGTTCCACGGGCACTACTAGGTACAAGGTCAGACATGGTACTCTCCCCTGATGATGACAAATGTATGCTGGATCCGGATCCCTCTTGGGACTGGCCAGGGCCAAGTGTACGTGGCCTGCTATGTTGTGGTTTGGACAGTGCTCCCCTGCAATGCTGATGCTGGTACTGCTGCTATGTGAGCGGCTCTGACTTGTTGCATGTTCACGTTGACCTCCACCTGTTGCTGTTGCTGACCTACCTCCATGTGGCTATCACACTACTCCCACCATATGCTCAAGTACAAACATTGCACAGTCGAGAATTCCCACCATCTCACCCAATTGTCTATCCATGACCTCTGCAAAATAATGGTGGGCACCTGCAAGATCACGGATATTGTCAATAACAGAAGAATGAGTAGCCCTCTGGAGCCTCAGACCCTGTCTGGTATAACATTACATACATGCCTGTGCCTCCATAATGGCCTGAAACATGTGACTGGTGACACCTGTTTTGGCACTTCTGCCAGGAGCATGATGACCAGCAGCCCTTCTACGAGCACTCCTGTACATCTGCCTGTGTGGTACCTTGCCAGTCATCCTGCTATGGCTGCTGTGTCCAGACACACTTGCCATAGTCACCACACTGTCCTGTCCCATGCCTCCACCCACCAACTGTCCCTCATATATGGCCACTGGTGATGGAGCATGTATAGCTAATGTGACTGTGTGCGGGGATGGGGTGGATAACAGTGGAATGTCAACTGATGGCACAGCTTCAGCCCCTGACAACCCTGCCTGTGCTTCACCATACCTATCATCCTTGTCAGAGTCTGTATGGACACTAACATCAGTTTGCCTGCAGGAGGGACCCTGACCCACCTCGCCACCTGTGAGGGGAAAACAAGAAATGCACTTTAAGACCTGTACATCATTGCTTAACTGTACTAACACATACACACACACACACACACACACACACACACACACACACACACACACACACACACACACATGCACACACTTACAGGTGAGGTTGCACAAAGATATTATACACAGACCTCTCATTACCCAACTGTCAACATGCATGTTATATGGCACTCAACAGCATGCACTGCAGCTATAGTCAGTCCCTGTTACCAACATCATATATCTCTGTGATGGATGAGCTGTGTTAGTAGGGGATGCCCCTTCCCCTGGAATACACTGCACCCATGTGCACAGTATTTCTTTGCACCTGTTCAGCACCCTGGCATGTGCTGTGCAACATACCTCACAGCTGTACATACCATTGCTGAATGTGTACATTTGTGTCAGTTATGTTTGCTCTACTGCTTACAGCCCCTATGTGTTTGTCCAACACATACCTGGGATGATATGAGGACAGATGTCAATAGTGAATGATTGATGTCTGATTTGCAGATCTCATCATCACCGGTGCATGTATGAGCAATAATATACAATTACATTGACAACCTTTAAAGCTTACTGTGGCTATGAGGAGTGTACACACCCTTATTGACATGGCACTCTCTTCCCTGATATGCCATGGGGCCACAATACTGCATATGTTAACATTACACAAACTTGATATGTGATATATGACCTGTACAATCAAATCAAACAAATGTGTTAATTGTCCAGATGCTGATTGAGATGCATACAATACGTGGATGCATAAGTGTGCACACCCTTAACTTGATGATTTGTTGCATCAACTGTTAAGTGTACTACAGCAGTCACTATTCCTGGAAGGGTATGGCAGCATGGCCCACCTGCACTTTTGTCACTCCACCCTACAAATGTCCCCCAACTCTGCCAGATTGCAAGGTCAACTCATGTGCACAGCCCTTGGAGGTCGCACAGTGCCTTCATTATTGCTGTGGAGACAGGGTTATATCTGCCACAATTCATGACCTTGACTGTGTGCCGATACAGCCATTCTTAGTGAGCTTTGGATGTCTACTTCAGTTCACTGTTGTCTTTCAGGATGACACCCCTCCCCATCCTCAGCCTTTTTGCAGATGCTTGATAACTATGGGCCACACATGAGTGTCATTTTGCAGTGTCCCAAATTCAGAACACCATGTGTACCACCCTAGTCCCTGCTAAAGAATAGCAAACATACAGGTGTAACTGGCACCAGCAAGGTACAGATGGGGATGGTGGTCCTGAGGTGGAGTGAGGTGTTGCTTGTGCACCACATTTATCTTTATTAATACTGTCTGTAGGTCTCGAACTTGGTCTTGGTACACCATTACACATTGTAACACATGCCTTTGGGGGACTTTTGCTGTTATGCATATGCAACCTTTAGGGAGCCCTGGATGATGTTTCCTATGAAACAACTTTCCCATCTGATTACCCTAACCCATAGGCCACTTATGCAGAGTACAGGTGATTGTCGATACAGGTACTGCACAGCCAGTACTTGCTAGACATTCCTGGAACTCCCTAAGTGTTGCAACATGTTTCTAGGCAGCCTCCATGACTAGTTTGGAACATGCTTCATCATCTGTCTTGGATGGCCATCTGTTTATTTTCTACATTAATGTTGTCCCATACTTCCTCGTCACATACATGACTGTCTGCACTGTTTGCCATGGTATATGCAATGGTGAGGTAAGGCTACATCTCCCACTCCTGAGTGCTACCTGTTGGATATGGGATCCATTCTGTTGTTTGTAAGATGTGTGCAAGCCATGGCTGCCTCTGTTGCAGGTGAGTGGGCAAATGCCATGGACATATGTCTTGAACAGCAGACCATTTCTTGGTGTGACATTGAGAACCTGTACTTGATGGAGGGTGCATACTCATGAAGAGTGAATGCTGTCAGTACCTCAAAAGCTGCTTCCACAATATGCTATTTGGAGTGTGTCCACACATATGCTTCCAGTGTTTGTTAAGGTATGTATTCCCCATATTTGCTGTCTTAACATAGGATTCCAAATTACGCATTCATTGCTCATGTTAGGATCACATTACAGGTTGTCAGGGTTACGGAATGTGGTGTTGTGATATGCTATTGTGTAGATCTGTAACAGTTGCCATTGTAATAGTGGTATATACACTGTTGTAGCCACTGTAATTGTAATAGTGGTATATACACTGTTGTAGCCACTGTATAAGGGTAATATTTCAGACATGTTCCTACTGTAGGCCATTTTTTCCCACCATTATGTTTATCTCTGTGCACACATCTTGCAATGACAGGTTGTTACTTATATTGCAGGACTCTTACATACCCTTCAGATATGCCACCCTGGTGACCACTGTGATGCAGTGCAGTTAACAGCAACAATAAGTGAACATGTACAGCATGCATTATGGGTAGGTGTCTTAAATCTGTGCATGGCAAATACCATGGCCATAACCTGGCTAGCGTATTGGCAAACCTAAACAAAACACATCATACTCACCAGCTACAGGCTGCTGTCCCAGAGCTATACCAGAGGGGCCTACATAGTTGTGTGAGAGATGAGATGGCGGTAGCCACACCTGTGGCATTGGTACAGGGTGAGAGCAGCATTTCAG
>NC_056731.1:201329610-201399832 GCF_019279795.1 Protopterus annectens
GAGTTTTTGTTTCGTTATGTGCGATCTTGGAGTTGGTATATATAAGTAGGGGGGGTGCAGGGCACAGATACCCACATGGGGGGTGCATGGGGGCTTGCCCCCTGCTTATATGTAGTGTTGGCTTGTCTGGACTGTGTGCTGTGGGTGGAATGGTGTGTGTGTTATGTGGTGTATGGTGTGTGTATGTCCATGATTGTGTGATTTGTGTTTGTGGGTTTCAGGATTTTGAATGATTTGGCTTCATAGTTCCGAAATGCTGAAATTCGAGATTTCAGCATTTCGAGATTATGAAGTGAAACCATATCTATATATTTTATATATATATATATATATATATATATATATATATATGCATGTGTGTGTGTCTGTATATCTGTAGACATACATGTGTATATATATATATATATATATATATATATATATATATATATATATATATATATATACACACACACACACATATGTATATATATATATATATATATATATATATATATATATATATATATATATATATATGTGTGTGTATAGATAGATATATGGAGTGCATTCAGAAATCAGGTCCACACTCTCTAAATCTCCTTCCTCCACAGGTGCACTGTTCTGCCTTGCTGCAAAACAGAAGAGTGTCACATGTGGATGGAGCCTAACATTAGGGGGGTATATATATATAGGGACAGATTGTGGATAAGCCTATTACTAACCTATGAAGTTTGTGCATGATACATCTCACGATAACACGACTGTCCTGAAGGTGGTGGGGTCCAAAACTCATGTGTCTATCATGACTTCATTACTTCCACCTTCCGTTATTTGCCACACTAATATACATTTCTTTAGGTACAGAACACACACTATGATGGCTTGCATCTTGTCATTCAGTGCTGATCCGCACAGTTGACAGGTATGGCCCACTGCCCACAGGGCCAGATGCTAAGTCCATAGCAGTTGTTCAGCAGGACATAATTACAGCAACAAGTCATGATGGCACATATAAATCTTTTCACAACATCTATCCCATTAATACAGACCAAGTACTACATTCAATTACATGCATACATGTTCCACATACCTGTTTTAGTATTTTCCTCTCCTCAATGTACACTTGTATGTGTCCCTTGTTTTATTTTATTTTGTTTTGGTTTGGTTTGTAGTATTCTCTCCCTCTCTCTCTCTCTCTCTCTCTCTCTCTCTCTCTCTCACTCGCTCTCTCCACTACAGGGATTGAGCTGGTTTGAATAGGTTTCCTCATGGATTTTTTAGGTGACGTTCATGATCAGGTGATGACCTCAGCACCAATCGGTGTTCACCACTTGATAATTGCATGCAGCCAGCTGTGTACTACTTCCAATTACCAATGTCATGGCAATCCACTACTGTAAATGACTACATCATGTGGGCGTTGTCCCTTTATATTTCCTGTATGGAAGACATCCTTCCTGTGTGTTGGCAGCAGTGTTACAGACAGCAGGTAGCAATACCTCTTACAACAGGACTTGCAGACACAGGCCAACTACATATTTGTATAAGGTTCCACACATATGGACAGTGTGAGTATTGCTGTTATATGCATTGAATACTGCTAGTTTTACAGGGTTTGTGTATACATGCTAGTTTTGCAGGGATTGTAGTCTGTCAGTATATCTCTCAACTGTGGGTCTATCCACATAATGGCCAAAGGATTGGCTGTTATGTTTTGTCTGTGCACCACACAGGTCTTGTCTCTGACATATCAGTGGCATTCTCTCTGTTGAGTGCTATCAGTACATGACCACATCCATTTGTGTTTCTGACTTCATATTCCTGAGTAAGGGTATGTTGCAAGCAATCCTGTAACACCAGCAACTTTCACAGTGTATAACAGCAATATTGCAAATATGGCCCTGTGTTCCAGCCTCTGTCCTCCACATATATACCCAGCATTGTCCATATGTCATGCAGTAAAAGATTGTTAAGTTTAGGCCTATCATTATTTAGTGCTGGCATTCCTGCTATAATTCCAGTGATGTTGTGGACTCCCACACAAATTATTGGGTAGGGTCCATATATATGAGAGCTACAACTGGACAAAAGGTCTGTGACCTTGTTCAGTCCAGAGGTCAGTGTATGTAAAACACTGTTATATGCCCTTGTAAGACATTTTATGATGGAGGGGTATGAATTGTTTTTAACCTAGGCTGTTACAACATGTGAGGGATATCAGTAGTAAGACACATTAATGTATATGGCTATACATTTTCATATGTTTCACCATGGGAACAGTGGCGGGCTAGTGCTTACTGTCTTACAGACAGTTCTGTTTGTCAGTGTGATAGTGCTGTTTTTAGTTAAGCATTGATATGTAACAGATACATTTTCATTGTAACAACTTAATTCTTTTCCTCTTAGGGGTTGAGTACAGAGTGTAATTGGAGGCTGCTGAACTACATCTGTAATTAATAAATGTTGACTGGTTCTTATCTGCAAGGCAAGTGTTTTTTTTACAGTTGTACTACTTGAAGGCCTTAGCCTGGACAGCAACTTATGTTACGTTTTCAGATTACTGTATCAAATGTTTTGTTTGACAGTTGCATTACTCAGTTATTGTCTATTTCAAACACCTAAGTGCTATAAGAAATGGCATACACAACTGAAATAGTACACAAATAAACATTTCTATGTATGCAAACTTGTGTGTGGTGTCATGTCCTTTGCATTGTCTATGGATATATGCTTCATGCAATAATTGTCTTTTCTATGAAAAAGTCAAACACTGGTCATTTTAAAAGGTGGCAACTGTAGGAATACTGGCTGTTCAATATGATGTGCACCCTCTAAATATACTCTTCTTATACATATCTATAAGTAGTAATATATTCATATGTGCATGTATGTGTATATACACACACATATATATATATATATATATCTATATATATATATATATATATATATATATATATATATATATATATATATATATATATATATATCTGGGATCCCTACAAATGCTCGACTGCATCTTTCACTGAATCCCAATTTGGTGAGCATACTTGTGCGAAAGTGCTTTTTACCGAAGCAGCACTTTTGCGTAAGTATGCTTGTTGTTCCGGTCATACTACGGTTCGGTAAGGAAACATTCCTTTTTCCCCACTGTAGTGTGACCTCAAGTTGAGAATATTAAAGTAGGGGAGGTGTGGGGGATCCAGCCCCCCCCCCCACATCAGGGGGTGCAGGGGGGCTTGCCCCCTGCATTCAAGTAGATTTTGTGTTTTTTTTTAATATACTTTAACGAAAGCGCTTTTTCGATGAAATCACTTTCATTAAAGTGTGTTCTGTGGTAATGGATTTGGGCTGTTGATCTTTTGCTCAAAAGTCCTAGATCCGTATATCGATATATATGTATCTGTATATATATATATATATATATATATATATATATGTGTGTGTGTGTACGTGTGTGTGTATGTATCGTTGGAATGTTCACTGCTTCCACCCTGTACATTCCCTATGGCAGACAGACTGTTCTGCATGACATGTTAGTGATATCATCCTGAAATCATACAGCTGAGATGGCTTACTGTTAACTTGTTGTGGCTATGTTGTGCAGGGTCCTGGCTTTGAGACTTGCAAGTGTTGGTTATTGTGCTGCAAGGCAGATCTGTTCAGCTGTGGAGGAGGGGATGATGTCAATAATTACAAGAGGTACTTATTTTGGCACAGTTCACCCCCATTAACAGTGCCTTTGTTTAGATGTTTTGCAGTGAGAGGTTCAGTGTGTGGATCCAACGTGCAAGCACAATACACACACACACACACACACATATAGATATATATATATATATATATATATATATATATATATATATATATATATATATATATTTTTTTAATATATATCTATATATGGATCTACTTCAGTAGAGCAAACTTTTACAAGTTCGAACCACATATGGTAAAGACCATATGTTCAAACTCGTAAATGTTCAAACACTGAAATAAAAACACAAAAAAACAAAAAAAATACAAAACTAAAAGTCTATAGCAGGGGTGCTACTCCCCCTGCACCCCCACACACCACCCTTATGTAAATATACCAACTCTGAGATCACACTACATTGCAGAAATGGGAAATCTTCCCTTTCAGTCCGATTGAACTTTTACAAGTTCGAACATATGGTCTCTGCCATATGTGGTTTGAACTTGTAAACTTTTGATCGACTGAAGGGGACCTATATATATATATATATATATATATATATATATATATATATATATAATTTTGAGATATATATATATATATATATATATATATATATATATATATGTGTGTGTGTGTGTGTGTGTGTGTATATATATATATATATATATATATATATATATTATATATATACACACACATACATACATACATACATCTACATATACAAATATATTTCCCCTACTCTTGACTGACTGTGCCTCATGATATGTTTGAGAAAACATCACATTTCTGTACGTCTCAAATGGCTTAGTAGTAAATCGCTTTGGCTATAGTGTGCAGTGTCCTGGGTTTGAGACCTGCAAGGGCTGATTACTTTGTTGCTGGGCAGAACAGGGGCTGTTGGAGACAGAGTGATTAAGGCATTTTAAAGCAGTTGTAAGCTGGTTTGTGTGGGTTTGCGCAGAGCTAAGCAATGTTTACATGAACTCAGCTTTGGTTCTGGCCGCTTACGGCCCCTTAAACCCACGCTAATTTAAAATAAAGAAAAGAAAAAAGGGAAATAGGAAATTGGTGAAATTGGGGCAAGCAGGAGGACAAACAAGAGGAGAAACAGGTAGGGATGTGCAGGATGGTGTAGGAAAGGACCATAGCTCTGCATTTTTTGGCAGCAA
Source organism: Protopterus annectens (assembly GCF_019279795.1). Taxonomy (NCBI): domain Eukaryota; kingdom Metazoa; phylum Chordata; order Ceratodontiformes; family Protopteridae; genus Protopterus; species Protopterus annectens. The sequence continues at coordinate 201,334,465 of NC_056731.1, forward strand.
CAGCTGCTTTAAATTTGGGCAATTTAGAATTTGAAGCCTCACACCCTAGAGGGAGGTATGTGGGCATCATACAATACAGATGCTTGGTATGGTTAGATTGTGTGATGGGTACATGTCTCTGGGTGAAATGCAGAGCTATGTATGGGACGTGATTTTTTTGTGGGACAGATGCCCTTTTTTTTAAGGTGAGAGTGGGATGTTAAGGAAGGGTTAAAGTAAGTGAGGAACGTTTGGCAGGAGAGGTTGCATTTGCAGACAGACAAGACAGACAAGATAGCAGACAGGGGCGGTGTATGACACATGGGGGGTAAACACCTTGACAGGGAGGGTGGTTGGGAATCCGAGGCTCATGAGCCCCCAGATGGTAGTAGTGGCACTTATTTCCCCACCCAATGCCAGTCACCACTACTCCTTCACAGCCCCGAAGATGGCTGTGCTGGGGGCTGGGCTGGAGGGGCCACCTGCCCCTCTAGCTGTGCCAGCCTGCCCCCCACCTGGTTCAGGCATTCATCTAGATCCATCTCTGGAGGACACTGTGCACCATGCTACAGACCTCATCCCAGGTGACAACATCTTCACTGCACCCACTTGCAGGGGGTGAGCCCCATCCCCTGCAGCAGTTCCACCCGAGAGTGGTGCAGGTCCAGAAGATGAGGGAGGTCTGGGTTGGTTCCCAGATGTGCTGGGACCAGGTGCCTCAACCAGGTGGGGTGGGAGAGGTGGATCTGCTGGGATCTGCCTTCCCATATGTGCTAGGTGTGGAAATTAACAATGAATATTGGTTAGTGATGCACAACACATTACAACATTAGTCAAAATAACATGCATGGATATTCCCATTTCCCCAAAACAGTGAAATTATAACAGTGCCATAGCAAATAAAACCCATGCATAGATGGAATGGCATTCAAGGTTGCAACAGAATGCCAGTTAGTGGGATGTCAGGCAGGCAATAAAATGATTATTAAACAGGGAATATTAGTATGCACACAATGTAAACAGTGATAAACCAAATGGAACAACAGTCCCAACAGTAGAGGTTTGTTTAGGAACATACCCATGTTGGTTTCAGTGTGATGGTTGGATCAGTTGAGTGATGGGGGAAGGGAGCAGATTCAATTGACAACTCCTATCAAGTATATTTGTCAGTAAACTACTTTTCACTATTCTACATTCTGAACACACTTACACTCTACCTGATCCATGGGGCTGCTACAGCACATCAACAGCTGTAGATATCAACATAGTAATTGTATCCTTATTTTAGTTATACACATCAGACCTGTTTCTATACCAATTTCTTTACCTGTGGGCCCTGTGCAGATGAAGTGTGTGCACATTACATTGCTGTTTCTATACATATTCCAGATTCACATATTAGTTACAGGCACTGGAGTGTGTGTTGTGCCTTTCACATTCATCTACTGTGACATTCTCTGTGTGCAGGTTTCTTGGCTACTGAGGAAACTATCCATGACAGTGTGAGACTTGAGGGGCTTGTCTGGGCCATACTGCAGAGTGTGGATGTCTAGTTTGCATCTATTTGCAGGACTGGGGCTGATCAATACAGCAATTGTACATCTTTCATAGTTATACACATCATACTAGCATTTCTATTCAGATTTCTTTACTTGTGTGCCATGTATGGAAAATGTATGTGTTGCAGTACATTACTTTTTCTATTCAGATTGCAGTTTACAACTGTAGAACCAGACTGAGATGTTAGTGGTGGTCCCTGGATTTGAACCGTGGTGTGTGTGCAAAATTGAACAGCAGGCCTAGTCCTTATCAGACTGAGCTACTGTGGAAGTGTTGTGCATTGCTTGGGACGTTTCTATCTAGTATATATATTTTGTGCACAGTACTTTTATTATGACATGTTGCATTATTTGTTTCCCATTTTCGGTACAAATTATGCATACACAACAGACATTGGTGTCACTGTTTGTGAAACATGTACACATTAGCTGGATTGTACATTTGACTGTTTTACAACTACATACTGCAATTTAGATTCCTGAGTACACAGTGTAGGTTTTAAGTCTGCACCTGTTAGTCTTATACATTATCAGTGCATTCACAGCTTCATACAGCTGAAATTGAAAGGTAAACACAGGACAATGCTGGCAGACAAACAAGTAAAACACATTCTGATGGAAATATGTACTGTTGCTTTTTTCAGTTATTTGACATGCCCATTCTAAAGTATGCAGAAAAGCAGTGCTAAATCAGTTCAACTCAGTTAATGCATTCTGCAGGACATACACATTTCTATTTTTCAGGTACAAGTGAGATGACACACAGTCTTTGGGAATCACCTTTATTAGTTTTGACATACATATCTGTGTACAACTCAGAAATCCACAATTATTATTCCTGTATGATCTGCACAGGGTAATGCTTTACATTTCTAAGTGTTACAGTAGCCATGACATTGCACTTTCTTGGCAGGTTCACTCAGACACACTCATACATATTCTAATATTCCTCTCCTGAATATTGTACCTTGTATGCTACTGACATCTGTATTACACAGCAGTAGGGAATACTCCATTGTAATGCTGGCAGCCAGACACAGGCATTTATTCGTGACTTTTACAGCACAATTATATATATAGCCAGTACTACCATTACTATAATTTTGATTTCTTACTGCTAATATTAGGGGGTATTCTGTACTCACTATACTGCTGACACAATCGGGCCAGTCACTGAACATGAGCCTCAACATTCTGGGACCTCTCCGCAGCAGCAGTATGGAGAGGCATCATGCATTAATCACACTTGCACAGTCACAAGTTGAAATTTTTCCAGGCTTAGCTAGAGATACATAAGACTGCATACTTGCAGACAGATGGGACATCCTGTGCTCGGGCTTCTTGGATCCACTGGTCCAAGAGTGCACCCCTTCTCCTCTTCAGATTGTTATGGTGGTGATGTACCTGCTCACCAATCCGGGGTATGCCAGTGGCACTGGTGAGATCACATGCAAGCTGGTCCCAGGCCTCTGCTTTGTACTGTGAGCCCTGGTACTGGCCCTGCAGCAACCTGCCAGTATTTTTTTTTTTACTAGGAACCTAACCATGACCCTGGACTCCTGGAAACCCCAACGTTGTGCTCAGAAGTGAACACTTTCATTGACACCAGACATTTTGGTCCTGCTGTGAGCAATCCCAAATGGTTATGGCTGTATTCCTGCCTGTGCGGTTTACATAGTGCAGTTTTCCCACACTTTTTCTTCATTGGCCCGGTTTTAATATGCTGAACTATGCTTAGCTCCACACAAATTCACATAGCAATGCTTACACCAGGTAAGCACAGCTGAAAGCCAGTAAGCAATGCTTACACTAGCAAAGCATTGCTTAAATCTATTTTTTCATTAAATTTATAAAGTACTTTTACAGTTATATTTTACATATTCCCACTCCTACTGTGCCATACATGATCCATATGATTGACATCTATCATTCAATTTCCTTAAAAGTTTTTAAATAAATTGGCAGAGGGGGGATTTAATCTGAACGCGTTCTACATGCTAAACCATGGCAGTACCACTATGCTACAGCAGCTTGATATTGTCTTCTATCACACTAGCACTTGTCTATCATTTTCAGGATTTCAGTCAGACTAAGCATAGTGACGCGCTGTGCAAAAAAGCTGTGCACCACTTAAATTTTGGACTTATTTGATGAAAAAAATACATTTTTTGTATTTTTATTGCTTTCCTTTTGCCCTACTGCTTCCATGCATGTAGGGCAAGAGTGCATACATTTGGGGTGTGTACTTGAAGGCTGCTGCCTTCTAGGTCTTTGTGTTTTTTTTTCAGTGTTCACAGACACTGAAATGTTAGCTACTTACATTTCAGTGTCTGTGGACACTGGTTTAGTATATAATATTAGAGCCAGGCTCTAATATTATATACATTGACACTCATCTGTGGCACAAAGTGCCATATGGCACTTTCTGAGTGAATGGGGGTGTGTTACATGTGCAGGCACTGCTGACACATGCCCCCTGCTCTTGTTCCTGGTTCATGTCCGTTTAGATTAAATAGCAGCATGCCTTCATGCATATGCAAGGTGTGCTGCTATTCTAAACAGACACAAACCACTCCGTGCAAGAAGAGTTTTATTCTTGCATGGAGTTTTGTGACTCCTGCGGTACATCAGTGACAAGTATTCAGCGAAATTCACTTCTGCGATTCGCTGAATACTTAAAGGGCAAAGACATGGTTGGCAAACTACACAATTTTGCCCTTTTCTCCACTGTAGTGCGATCCTGGAGTTGGTATATTTAGTTGTGGGGGGTGTGGGTTTTGTTTAAGTAGATTTAGTTCCATCAGGTTGCGAGGCAAGTATTTGTTTGCCCTTTAAGTATTCAGTGAATCGCAGAAGTGAATTTCGCTGAATACTTGTCGAAGATGTGACATTTGCTGTTATGGTGTTTCAACAGTGTAATATTGACCATATCACATATCACATGATATACTTACTTCTAGAAAATTTATTAATAGACAATACCTTCAATGTTTGGGATTCTGAAGATCCACAAGAACATTGTCAACCCACCTTTTAGATCAATTGTTGCTGCTAGAGGGTATAAAACTCACCTTATAGCTGTATTTATTGACACGTCCCTAACATTTATTACACATTTAAAAACTCACATTATGAGATTCATAGGACTTTTGGGGAGACTTACCATTGATTTAGTTATAGGAAGCATTAGCTTTTTAATGGTTGACATTGTGAAACTTTTTACTTACATCCTAGTGGATGAAGGCTTGGACTTATTTTATGACAGCATTTTCAGCTTCCACCAACTCAAAAGTTATGACAAAAAATTATTAGAGTTAAAGTAGTTTTGGAAAACAACTTTATATTCGATGAGGGAGAAACATTCAGACAAAATAGCAGAGTTGCAATGGGCAAATCATGTGCCTTTACTTTTGCCAACCTTGTCCTTTTAGGATGGGAGGAAAAAGTTTGTGTTACATTTTAAGTTTAATCCTTTTATGAAATTGTACCCGAGATTCCTGGATGATATGCTTATCCCCTGAGATGCCCCTGATGATGAAATTTGCAATATTATTCATTACTTAAACAATACCTCCTTTTAAAATTTACATATAGTCACCACAAAAATACTAATAATTCCTTGACACAAATATATCAAAATTTATGAAGGTACTTTTAGATCAAATATATATCAAAGATCCACTTTCAGCACTTCATACCTACTCTTCACCAATGCCCATCCATTCAGTCAATAGAAGAGCCTGGTGAAAGAGCAGTATATTTGAACTGCAAGAATGCTATCTAGATTTAATGACATGGTAAAGAAAATTGTTTTCATCTCTAATCGATTTATGGACAGAGGATATCCCAGAGACTTAGTGACTATGCTGGGTATGGAGTTTGTGGACCCCAAATTAAATTAAAATAAAGAAGATACAAATTTTGAGAGGTCCATGGTAATTATGCTGCCCCCAAAATTAAGGAAATAAACACTAGGAATTAGAATAAGTTTTGGAATATGTTAAGGTACAACTCTGATATCATAGGAATCCTGGGAATGGATCCCAAGTGTGTATCCAAAACAGATAGGAATCTAAAGAACATATATGAAACAAACATCCCTCATAAGAAGAAACTATAGGTAGTAGGAAATGTGGGAGCTGCGGGCAATGCAGATATATCCTGGATAGGGATAACATTGTGTTAGAGAATGCTAATCAGTCTAATGTAGTATTTAGAAAAGGCAACTGTGCCACCAAAGGAATCATTTATTTATCTACTTGTAAATAATGTTCCTGTTTCTATACTGGAAAGACAGAGAGAAGTCTCAAAACGGAATATATGAACACATCTACAGTATTAAATCTAAGAATGTAAACAGTGCCCTTTACAAATATTCATTGTCAAATGTTTTCCATGATGAATTCCTGTTTGGCATTTTAGAACAAGTAAATACTGACCCTAGGGGAGGTTATTGGGAGAATTTATTACAATACAGAGAATGGTTGCAATAGTTTAGATTGAACACATTCACTTATCCTGGTTTGAATGATTATGTTTCCATCAAACCAGTGCTCAAATATAGAGCAGCCAAGTTATAACACATTTTTTGTTGGCACTGGTACAAGTATCCCTGTATACATCTATTTCAGTGCTATTAATCTGTCACTTTGATTTTTTTATCTACAGTTTTTAAAAATATGGTTTTATCTAAGTTAAATACATTAGTAACATTTCTTGCATGTGTTTTATTTATTTGAAACTTTTAAACTACAGCCTTGGTATTAAAGAAATGTCTGACTTTGTACTTTTGGCCTTTAACATATTATTCATACATTACAAAAAACCTCACTGTTTCTTTACAATTCAATTGGTTTTAATTGGTTCTCTTATTTTTTTAATTATTTAAATTTGTCGCTTGCTGTGTTTCTTCATTCTGATGAAGTCCTGGTACTAGCAGGATGAAAGTGCTCAATTCTGGATTAAAATTTCAGAATTTTATCCTAGCTGCCTTCTTTTGTTTATACTTTGAATTGTGCACATTGTTTCAGGTCAGTGCTACAATTTTTTAATTCTCTAAGAAACATATCTGTCTCTCCATAATACATGGTTATTTAGAAGAAAGCTGTACAGTTAGCAAAGATATTAAATAAATGTGTCCCTTATCATGGAATGAGTAGATAAGATGCTATTTTAGTTGAAAAACAAAACTAGTTAGTACCCTATAATAACTGTAAAGTTCCTAGGAATCTGACTGAATGAAATATTGTATCCCCCAGTTGTAGGATAAAGAAACAGAATCCAAAGGAATACTCCAAATAAAATCACTTTAGCTAGGAAAGTCTCTCTGATATCCTCCCTGTGGGATTAATAAAAGTGCCTTTGAAGTTCCAAGTAGTTTATTTGGTTAAGTAGGTAGCTGGACGAATGTTCTTGTTTTAACAAGAATGTTAGTGCAAACAAGTAGCAGTGATTCTGAAAATGGTGTAACACCTGTAGTTATGGTAGAAAAAATGTGCAGCAAGAAAATGAATTTAAGACAGAAAAATGGAGCACTCAACCATCTACCTACTTAACTGAATAAACTATGTGAAACTTTAACAAGGAATATTTATTCCTCCCACATGGTGGATATTAGGGAGAGAGAGAAAGTCTCTAGATCTGGTAGCTAAAGTGATTTTATCTGGACTAATACTTTGTACTTTATTTCTTGTTAGTCCTGTTACCCTCTGGATTACAGGTGAGATACCAGACTTGCCTCAAGCTTTCTGGATTATCTGATTTGTAATTGTAGAATAAAGGTATGATGGCTGTGTTCTTCAGATTTCATTAGATTGCTAGACTATGCTATGCTGAGTATCCAATATAAATGAAATGAAATTAGGTATATAAACAATCCAACCAGTGCTTTCAATGAATAGGTATGCACTGCTTGTATTAAATACTTTGATTATATGGTTAAGGAATCAATATAGATGCATATGGCATGCATTGAAGGAAAGTAAAATTTAGAAGAATGATAGAAGTAGTAATATAAAAGATGTTAAACATTACTGAATGTAAAATAAAAAGTTATAAAAACTGGAGTGCCTGAAGAAAGATGTATGGCAATATTGTAAAAAATATAATCCTCGTGGCTTTCAAGAGAAACACACAACACAGTATTTCATGCAATAGAAACTAATAATTTTATTTATGTATACTCAGCAAGAAAGACAAACCCCAAAGGAACTCATGAACACCAAAGTCCATGTTTATTTTTCCCCAGAATTCAGATTTTTGTGCATTAGTAATAACATAAAATTATCTTGTCCTTGGCTTAATTCAGTTCATTTAGGTAAGTAGAAGTCTTTGGTCTAAAGGCCAAAAGGTTGAACTTGTAAATAGTTCTTTTGATTTTATTCAGTATCATGAACTAGGAATCTTATTATATAATTTATATCATAAAGAAGCACCCTTTGGTGTATTGCATACCAGAGTACGCATACATGTACCTTTAAAATCTCCTCCATCTTTGCAAATTTAGTGTTGTTCCTTCTTTTTTAAATAAAACAGCTTCCAAGAGGCAACATCTCCCATTCAGAAAATAGTTGCCCTTGTCACAAAAGGAGACACTGCCAGCCCAACTATCTGGAATTTTGTAAATAATTATATGTCACTTGTGAATATCAACATGATCCATATTCTTGTGTTACAAATGTACTAGAACTGTATGTTATGTGCATATCAAACTGCTGGTACAGAAGTGTGTGTTGAAAAAGGGTTGTAAAGTACTGAGCTTAAAAATGTAACCACAGTGCATCCTACTGGAATAGAATAGAAATGCACCTGCACTATTGTAACTGTTTAGATGTATATATTTTAACAATGAAAACTGGAACACCAGAGGTTAGCTTCATAAAAATAGCTGAAATTAAATTACTTTATGGTCATGTAATAAAAGGATGTTATATTTCAGTTTCAGTGCAGTAACAGACACAATGTCTAGAAAGAGGTTCACTGTATTGTCTTGCAAGTGTTTTTATTGTTTTATGACTTTCAGGATCTGCCTTAGATCTAAGAAATCCTTGTCTATATATTTTCATAGATAGATGTTAAATGCTACCAGTTGCATCAGTGTTTTTTTTTTCCCTGGGATTGAGTTAGGTGACAAGAAATTATGTCATCCCGGAAGCTATCCCAGCAGTAATTTTTGAGATATTTAAGAACTCTCTGTGAGACACTGAGTATTCTGTATTTCCTTTGTACTGACATCATCAGCTGGAAGACCCATTCACCACATCTGCCTTGTTGCTATGTAAGTAAGTTACTAGGGTACATTAATTCTCTTAGACACAGTCAGGAATATAGCAAAGCTTAATTTAGATGTTTTTCTTTATTTATTTGAGACTGTCCTGCAATGTTGTTTTAAGTATTTCCTATTATTTTGAACTCTGACATCACTGTAATTATATACCTAGTATTTTCTTGTTCTTTTATTATAAAAAACATATTTAAACCTTTTATTGTGGCTGATATTTGTGAGACATATAAGTTCTGAGAGTACTTGCATACTTAATTGGTGACACTATGGGCCACTCATAATAGCTTTGGTCTTGGTCAAATTACAATTTGTATTGATAGTAACATTACACAGTAAGATTAGACACCCTTTGTTAAGGGCCTTAAAATAGCTGATAAAGAGTTGGCTGATGGCAGTAATAACTACCTTATAGTCTGGGCAGAAGGGGGCATAGCTAGTAAACCTGTGCCAGCCTTTCCCAGGTGTGTGTGTGTGTGTGTGTGTGTGTGTGTGTGTGTGTGTGTGTGTGTGTGTGTGTGTGTGTTTGTGTGTGTGTAAAACAAATCTCCAAGAGTGTGTGTCTCAGCTACTTGGGCACTGGCACGAAGCACTGGTTGAAAAGAGAAGGTGATGGAGGTCTTGGCTTGGCCACTCAGTTGAGATCTCAGCTCTATAGCTGTGCCAGGCCAGTGGGAAGTCTTATTGGGGATCTGGAGAAACCAGCCATGGACTGACTGTGGTCTCTGTGTGCTCTTCAGGGAAATTGCAGTTGATGCAGAGAGCTGCATCTGGGAATACTGTGTGTGTGTGTGTGTGTGTGTGTGTGTGTGTGTGTGTGTGTGTGTGTGTGTGTGTGTGTGTGTGTGTGCGTGTGTGCGTGTGTGCGTGTGTGCGTGTGTGTGTGTGTGTGTGTGTGTGTGTGTGTGTGTGTGTGTGTGTGTAACTTGTCATCCTCCCAATGTACGTCCCCCACTGGTGCTAGTGGGAGGATTCATGCTTTTTGATTACTGTTGCCAGTGGTGGGATGTCACAGCCCTCTCTTTAGGAAAAAGGTAACACTTCACTGTCTCTTTCTGGGACAGACCAGACAACCCCAAATAGTGATCATCTGCTGAGACTCTCCTTCACTCATTTTTTTTTTAGGTAAGCATACACCATTTCCTATTTTTTAAGTTTCACTACGGAAATACAACACTGCTCCTAGCTTCCAGGTTTCCTTCAGACAAGCACAGTTTCTTTAAACAAGGCATTCTTCCCCTTCATAAGCATATAGTCTGATTAAGCAATTACAGCAGGAATTTTTTTCACCTGCTTAACTCTTTAGAACTCTAAACTGATCTCTCATCGCAAAAACTCTGAATCACCAACTGAAACTCCATTTAAGTGCATCACATTTAACCTATGCATGTAGGTATATCGTACACATACTCCAGCTAAGTTGATCCTTTAATACCTAGAAGTTTATTTAGGCTAACTGCTCTATATATTTTCGGGTCTTACCCTTTCAGTTCCATCTTCTAACAGCTCTCCGTCCTCATATCTCAAAAAGAAGGTATTATTTGGAAGATGGTTGGAGTAAGTTAGATCACAACATAAGAAATATGATTTTAGAAGCGAGAAAAAAGATAACATGCTTAGCATGGGATTTCATTTAGTGTTTTCCATATTTCTGATTATCTAATAAAGAACAAATAAATATAACTGCATAGAACAAAAATAATGTCATAGTCAAAGGAACGGATTCCATAAATTGGGCACATTACACAGATATCAGTGTGAAACTTGCAGATAACATTGTTATATACTAATGTATGACAAAAACATAGAATACCTCAAGGCATAACAGAGTACCGCAGTTCCAAAGGCACACTACAGAAATGCGCAAGTAATGGATAATTATAAGAAGAAATGATTGCCCGATAACATTGTACATTACCAAACAAATAGAAAGATAATTAAAAATCTAGAATCCTGATAGTTGTTTAGAACTATAACACAAATTTGTACAGGAAGGTTATAGACAACTATAGAATGTCACTGAGTCCACTGTGATAACAAACCCCTCCACCCAAAAAAAAAAAAAACAAATGCCAAGTACACCAAAGTAAGCCAAATGGCATTTGTAACATACATTTGCAAGAGTGAACACAAAAACATCTCAGACAACCATGGATATTTCCACATGCCATCAACTAACCTACAATACATGTGTGACAAAGGAAGATACTGCCAGCAGAGCTATATGGAATTTTGAAAATAATTATATGCCATTGGCGAATATCGGAATGATTTGTGTAAGATGCTTGTGTTTCAACTGCATTAGATCTGCATGCTATGTGTATATCAAAATTGTCTGTACAGACATGTGTGTTGAAAAGGGTTTGTAAAGTACTAAGCTTAAAGATGTATATACAGTGTGCCCTGCTGGAAGACAACAGAATTGTACATACATTATGGTAACTGTTTAAATGTAGGTTCATAGGTTCATAGGTGTTTAGTAGGCTAATGAACACATGGGCCTTTTTAAGCCTAGCCATGCATCCCGAATCTCTGACAAGTTCTGATACCCTTGATAAGTGTAAGCAAGGGCCTGGGAGATGGACCATTTACAGGTTACTTGTTTGCATTAGAGACATAGGTGCCAAACCAGGCTTGAATTTCCAGTTTCCCATCCAATTATCCAAGTTGCACTTGAATTGAATTAGGCAGGAACTCTGTTTCACATGGATAGGAAGCCTGTCCCATAGATGGGGAAATCTCTGGGATACATTCTTATCTCAACAGCAGGTCCTATTTATATCACAGGCAAGGTTTAAGTCTTTAAAACAGGTAATTCTGGTACTGTTTGTTTTGTGGATATGCAGGAGGTCCATCAGAGTGGGGTCTGACAATGCCCTGTATGCCAGGCATAGATCTCTCCTCAGAAGCCTGTAGGAGACAGAATACAGGGATAGGGTCTTGAGGCAGTCTGCAGAGGACATATTACTTTCACCCTGTATTCTTTTATTGAGGAACCTCTGTGGATGTTCCATTTGTTGGATATGCCTGGTTAAGTACATACTCAAGGGGGCATTGTACTCAAAGATAGATCTGATGAATGCCGAATACAGTGGAACAATGACTTCCTTGGACTTAGAAGCCATACCTTTGTTTATAAGTTGCACAACATAGAATGATTTCTTCACCACTGTAGACACGTGATGAAAAGGCTAGACTACTATGTATGTATTTCCCTAAGTCCCTGACTACTGGGTCAAATCTAAGGGGTATGTTGGCAATATAATAGTTACCAGGGATGGATAACTTCCCAAAGGATATTATTATGCATTTCTTGGCATTTAGTTTTACTCCATGACTCTGACACCAGTTGTTAGTCTGTGTCAGCCCTTCTTGGAGAACATTTGTGTCAGTGAGAGATTAAATGACAGCTCCTAATTTGCACTCATCTGCAAATTTATTCAGTCAGAGATCATTGACATTAGCCATGCAATGCCACACAGTTGATGACTACACGCCCACTCACTCTGTGACTAGGCGGAATATGCACAACAAATCAGGCATCAGAAACCACAGGCAAATATACAAGTATACCAAAATATGTACCATAGGAATAATCATAGCACTTAGACTTTCACAGTAAACATTTACATTAACAAAATGTGTGACAGATACACACAACAAAGTGTCTGATAGGTTGAGGATGTAGTGTTAAAAAAATGTGTGCTGACAAAATGGATCAAAATCACATAATTTATTAACACTATAAGTTTCCTACACAGTTGTAATGACAACTACTGTCTGCTGATTTCACTTACCTTACCGATGCATGATGGGTATTCATGCATTCTAATAAATAAGCATGTTAATTTGAAAATTACAGCCTCAAAAACAGTGGAATATGCATTTCAAGTCATAATATATGTAAAATATTTAACTTACTTGTTTTCCTCTGCTGCTTTTCAAGCCTGTGCATCCACTCAATGCACATTGCTCTTGTTCCAACTGCAGTCCGTGTTATCTGAAATGAAAAAAAATATATATTTTTTTTTTAAAAAAATGTAGTCCTCAAATAGCAATGATAAACATTTCACAGTGCAAATTGTAGACTGTTTTTTTCTGAAGAACATTAGATGAACACAACACATAGTTAACAGTTTTAAGGACATGGGATTCAAACCAGCACCCACAGTCTACATCCAAATCCTAACCCTGACACCTACCCACAACCTAATACCAGTGAAAAAGAGTTAATGTTATGCCATCATCCTGTCAGGGATGGACTATACGAATAATCTTAGGATCATAGGAAGTTACTAGGCTATTGGCCCTGAGGACCTTATAAGCCTAGCTAAGAGTTTAGCCCATGTTTAGATGAGTCAGCACCCAAAGCCCCTGCCCAGCAGGGACATAGGTGGAATCCCAGGGCTGTATTTTCTGTTTCCCATCAAGTTATCCAGGTTGCACTTGAAAAGTGATAAGGATGTACTCTGCTTGATGAGGAGAGAGAGAGTCTATTCCACAGATGGGGGAGTTTTTGGGACACAAATCTGTCCTGCCAACAAGTCCTATTGATGTCACAGACCAGATTGAGGTTGTGTGTGTGGGTTACTCGAGTGGAGCTTGACTTGTGGATATGCAGCAGTCCTATCAAGTCAGGGTCTGAAATTTCGTTGTATGCCAGACAGATGTCATCTATGAGGAGTCTGTATGAAACTGAGTAGATGGACAGGACTTTTAGCCTATCTGTATGTGTGTAGGGTAGATTTTTGAGGCCCTGGATTCTTCTGGTGAGGAACCTCTGTGGTGTCTCCAGCTGCTGCATGTGCTTTCTGAGGTACATGCCAAATGGGGTGTTGTACTCAATAATTGGCCTTATAAGGGAAGAATACAGGGATGTTATGACCTCCTTGACCCTGGATGAGATACCCTTACTTATGAATTAGGCCGTGTAGAAAGCTTTCCATACAACGGAAGCAACATAGTGGTCAAAACTCAGGCTGCTATCAACCTTAGTGCCCAAATCCCTCAAAACAGATTGCGTGCTTATGGAAATTGTTATTAATGTGATAATATGTGGGGACATCAATCTCCCCAGAGGAGATGATGATGCATTTTTTGGCATTCAGCTTGAGGCTATGTTTCTGGTACTAGTCATTTGTTTGGGTGAAACCCTCTTGGAGGATGTCCACATCACTTGGGAATTGTGATCATGCCCAGCTTGCAGTCATCTGCAAACTTGGTCAGCCATAGCCCACTGATTTTGGCCTGCACCTCAGGGAAGTATATCCCAAATAACAGAGGCCCCAAGCCTGATCCCTGGAGTATGCCGCATGTTACAGGTCTACTGCTTGAGGTGGCTTTCCCTATTTTGATTATGTGGGTTCTATAAGTGAGACAGATTGCTACCTATTTGATAACATATGGATTGATGCTTAGTTGAGAGAGTTTATCTATTATGACTGAGTGGAGAATTGTGTTGAAGGCTTTGGTCAGGTCAAGGCTTTGGTGGCTGTCTCAAAGAAGTCGACCAGATTTAACAGACAAGACTTCCCCTTGACAAAGCCAAACTGTGTGGGTTTGAGTGTTTGCAGGTTGCCGATGTCCCTGTTAATGAGGTCCATGATAATATATTCCATGGCTTTGCAGACCAGGCTAGTTAGGCTGATGGGTCTATAATTTTCCAGATTGGTGGATGCTCCACCTTTGTATAAACGGATGACAGTGGCTTTCCTCCACTTGGCTGGGTCAAAGCCGGTACTCAGGCTATGGTTGAATAGGGCGTCTAATGGTGCTGCAAGTTCATGCCTGAGTTCATGTAGAATGCAGCCTGGGATGTTATCGGGGCCCATGGCGGCTGTATTTTTTGCCTTTGAGAGGGCAGTGATGACCTGTTCCCTAGAGATAAGGGGAGGGGGGCAGGTACTGGGGATGTCCTGATTTACTGATGGGGGGAGGGGTGAAGTTTTCACTGAATCTGTCAGCCAGTAGGTTGGCTATATCTACAGCATTTGAGCATGTGGTGTCCTTGACCACAAGTTCTGAACAGATCTGGGTTATTACTTTGAGATTGTGGTTTAGGATTGTAAAGTATGAACATGCGCTGGCCATGCAGGTAAACTATTTTGAAATTACATTCATGATTGCACTGTGTTCATAAAAGTTAACAGTGATGGAGAGCATCCATTCCTCAGACAATGTGGCAGTGCTATGTAAGAATGGACACAGAAAGGTATGTGTGAGGACCATTATTCCTTGTTAAATTGTATCTGCATAGTTAAAAACAGACATCTTCCCTGCTATTTATTCCAACTGTTAGTGTGGCTGTCACATTCCCTCAACATTAGAGGTTGATTTTCTTCTTCTATTGCCAACAGTACTTCATAAAAAACAGACCACCATGGCATTTTTTTAAATGTTTACAATATTAACCTAAACCTTTGTCAGCCATGTAACAGGATTTATCATGATGTACTGGCCCCATTGTTAAATAGCGGATTTTAATAGACTGTTATGGATTACAGTGATATTAATAGGAATTCGACAAATAACAAAGTTATTTGCTACAATGCTATGATAAAAATATACATTGATATCAATAAGTGTACTATGCTTAATTAACTGAATGCTATGGGTGCAAGAAATTAATATAACAGTTTAAGATATATGTGTCAACTTTCAAGCATTGAACACACGGCATAAAAAATGTCAACATGCAGGCCTGGGTCTTTACAAGCAGAGCTAACAATCAGTACATGCTACTAATAAAAAAACAGGCACTGCTCTTCACACAATGTTGTTCAACAACTGATATTATTAAGCCGTCACTGATTGCAGTGGTATTCGCAGAAAGAGTAGATCAGTGAGTTATTACCACACACAACATAAACTTTATATAAAGTGTCACAAAAGGAAATATTGTAAGCCTAGCTATCTGGGATTTTGTAAATAATTATATGTCATTTGTGAATATTAATATGATTTATATAGAAATGTAACAAAAGGAGATACTGCCAGCCCAGCTATCTGGAATTTTGTAAATGGTTATGTGTCATTTGTGAATAGCAACATGATTCATATGTCTGTGTTACAAATGTATTAGAACTGTATGTCATATTGTATAGTCGTTCTGAAGAGATATTTTTATACACTATTGTAATTGTTTAGCTGTATATATTTTAACAGTCGATTAACTTGCAAAACTTAAGAATAGTTGAAATTGAAGTACTTTATTGCTGGGCCATAAACAAAAGATGTTATCTTTTAGTTTCAGTCAACAAGAGATAGGATGTCTATACTAGGGGACACTCTGTGTTGCCTATAAAGAGAAATAATTACGAGACTTGAGATGTGCAAGTGTTTTATTGTTTTATGTCTTCCAGCAGTTGCAAACATCTGAAGGCTATGTATATTCACAGGGAGATGGTAAATGCTAGCAGTTTCTAGGAATGTTTTTTTTGAGCCCAGGAACTAAAGTCAGGTGACAAAAAGTGATGTCATGCTACAAGTATCCCAGCAGTAATATTTGATATTAATTTAAGAAGTCTCTGAGAGAAAGAGACTGGACATTTTATATCTGTCTTTGACCTGACAACAACATCAGCTAGAAGATTCATTCACCACACTTGCCTTGCTATGAGTAAGTCTAGGGTACAGTAATTTATTTTAGATTCATTAAGGAATATAGTAAAGAGTAGTTTAGATATTTTCTGTATTTATTTGAGCCTGTCCTGCAATGTTGTTTTAAATATTTCCTGTGATTTTGAACTCTGAAGTTACTGTGATGATTTATTGAATATTTTCTTGTTCTTTTTATATTTATTATTCAGTATATTTAAAATTTCAATTGTGACTGGTCTGTGCAGAGATATTTAAGCTCTTAGGGTACTTGCATATCTATTTGGTGACATTGTGCAGGCCATTCCTAATAGCCTTGCTCTTGGTCAAACTACCATTTGGATTAATAGTAACATTACACAATAGGACTGGACACCTTTTGTTAAGGGCCTTAAAGTAGATGATAAGAGGTTCTGTTGGCAGTGATAACTACCTTATAGTCTGGGCAGAAAAGGTCATTACTAGTAAATCTGTACCAGCCTTTCCCTGGTGTGTGTGTGTGTGTGTGTGTGTGCGTGTGTGTGTGTGTGTGTGTGTGTGTGTGTGCGTGTGTGTGTGTGTGTAAAACAAACCTCCAGGAGTGTGTGTGTTAGGTGTGTCAGCTACTTGGGCAGAGACATGAAGCACTGGTTGGACAGAGAGAGTGTTGGAGGACTTGGCTTGGAGCCCTGGCTAAGGACTTAACTCTATAGCTGTGCCAGTGGGGAGTCTTACTGGGGATCTCAAGAAAGAGGGAGAAACCAGTCCCAGACTGACTCTGGTCTCTGTGTGCTCTTAAGGGAAATTGCACTTTACTGTGTGTGTACTTATCTTCTCAGTGTGTACATCTCGCACTGTTGCCAGTGGTGAGGAATGAGTCTCCTTGATTACTGGGCCAGTACTTGGGCATCACATATTAATTGGTGGGCAGTGGTGGGATATCCACATCACATGTTAATTGGTATGGAGTGGTGTGGATATTAAATTCCTGAAACCTGAAAACAGTGGTCACTGAAGGTGTTTGTACTCGCAATCAGCCACACAGTTAACATTCAGAGTTTCATATCACAGTTGTTTTATTTTATTTTATTTATTTATTTTTTTTTGTTAACTAGTCAGGGATAGCTGGAAATTATGTCAGCTGAGGAGTATGGCAAGTTGACAAGGAGCCAGTTGGAGATGAGCCAGGCTAAAGGACTGGTGCACACCAATCTGACTAAGGCAGAAATTATTGCAGCCTTGGGCACAGTGTATCACGAACCAGCAATCCGGAGGACGATCAGACTGGGCTTGGGGAGGTACAACTTAGAAAATGGACAGTTCAACCTTTATAGAGGACTTAGAACAAACAAAAAAAAAAATGTATCCAGAAATGCTCAATAGCGAACACTAAGGTTTCAAATATAAGCTGAAAAAACTGTTGTTTGTTACAAAACTGATTTATTAAAAATGACTAAGCGCTTTCATCAACAACAAAGTTGACTTTATCATGATGAAGTCAGCTTTGTTGTTGATGAAAGCGCTTAATCGTTTTTAACAAATTAGTTTTGTGACAAAACTTAACAGTTTGTTTAGCTTATAATTGAAACCTTAAGTGTTTGCTGTTGAGCGTTTCTGGATACATTTTTTTTTTGTTTGTTCTAAGTTGGTTCCGGACATGCTAGTAGTGAAGATTTATAGAGGACTTAAAAATCTGCCTGGAGTTAAAGAGACTTGAACCGGAGGCCAGACATTTGGAACTAGAATCAGCAGAGAGACCACAGCAGAAGAAACAAATGGAATTAGAAGCAGCAGAGAGACTGAGATGTCTGGAATCTGAAGAGAATGAAAGGCAGAGGCAACATGAAAAGGAGATGCTGACTCTTCAACACGGTCATGGTGGTAATGGGGAAGGGAGTAACCAAACCCCAGAAGCAACAAAAGTTAGTAAATTTCTTCAACAATTTACAGAGGGGGATAATTTTGATAGTTTCATATTTTTTTTGACAGGGTACATAAACAGTACAATGTTAACCAACGGCTCTGGCTACAGTTCCTGACTCCCTTGCTCCATGGTAAAGTTCAAGGAACGAATTGAACCAGATAATCCAATAAATTGTGTTTTACTAAGGTGGTTGTCCTGTCCTTCCATGGTAAAGCTGCAACTGCTAGTCCTAAATTGTCTGATACTGACTGCTTAAATTATAATACTGTTAAAAATTGTCTTTTAGAGTGTTTTAAGTTAACACCTGAAGCTTAATGTTTTGTGAGCATAGACACAAGGCAGATGAAAGTGTGTGCGAATATATGTCTGAACTAAGTATTTATTTTCATAGATGGGTGAATGGGTTTCTGGTCACCACTTGTAAAGGACTGGTAGACCTTTTGCTGAGGGCACGAGCCTTTAGGACTTTGTCTGAGGACATGCAAATCTCGTTAGCAGATAGACAATGCAATACTGCAGATGAGTTGGGGAAGAAGAGAGACCTATACCTAGCAAGCAGGGCATCACTGTACAGGAAAAGGGATACCCAGTGCTGCTCATGGGTCTAAGGGAACCCATGGTGGGAAGCCTAAACCATCCCAACGGAGTCTGCCAGTAGCAGGGGAAGTGAGTAGTCCAGGTACATGTCTAGAATCAATGGTTAAATGCTTTAAATGCAACCAATGGGGCCATACAGCATATAGATGTCCATGGAGGCAAGGTGGGGAACAAAATGTGGGAGCGCCAATGAGTGGGAATGACAGAATGCCAGTAGTAAGTTGTCTCAAGACAACAAGGGTACAAAACTACCACAAGAGGTTATATCCTATTTTAGTAAATGGGAAAGAGGCTACTACTAAGAGAGGCACAGCCTTTAACTTAACCATTGTGAAGCCTGGAATGGTTAAAGGGGATAACTACTTGCTTGGGCAGTCTACACCAGTCAGAGCTTTAGGAGGGACCCCATTCCAAATAACTTTGGCAATGGTTCACCTTGAATTGGAGGGTGGAAAAGAAAACCAGCTAGTAGGTGTGTTTGAGTATATTCCTAAAGATGTCCTGATAGGGAATGATTTTGATAATGCAGCACCTTGTATACATGCAGTGACATGCAGTCAGGCTTGGAGACAAGCATGTGGGTATGGTAGCCTGGAGGAGACTCAGACAGGTCACAGACTTGAAGCCAAGACTGGTGTGGTTGTTACTTCAGAGAAGGAGCTACCCTGTAGCAGTGAGACTGAAGGTAAGCCACAGCTGCTTGTGGGTACTGGTGTTCCCTTGGGCAGAGTGAATGCAAGGGCAGAGGTAAGTAGTAGTATCCAGGCTGACAGTGAGGCACCTCTGTCAGAGAATGTCAGACTTCCTGGGGAAGGGGAGCTGGGAAGGGTTACAAAGATAGCGTTGAGACAGGTTCAGCTCTCAGACCCTACATTACAAGGCCTGAGGGAAGTAGCCAGGGAGGCATCTGATTCTCAAGGGAAGGGGGAATCTGTATACTGGGACAAAGGGTTACTGTATAGAGAGTGGACGCCTGAGGGAGGGCTAGAGGGTGAGAGAATATAGAAGTTGGCAGTGCTCAAAGTGTACCATCTAACACTTCTAGCCATAGCCCATGATATTCACTTTACAGGTCATATGGGCATAAAATATACAAAGAGACATATTATGCAGAACTTTTATTGGCCTGGGATTTCCAGAGATGTAACAGGGTACTGCAGGACCTATGAACAGTGCCAAAAGGTAGGAAAGGCAGGAGACAAAGTGGAAGCTCCTTTGATGCCTTTGCCTGTGATTGAGGAGCTATTTCAAAGGGTAGCTATGGGTTTTGTGGGGCATCTGAGTACCCCAACTTTCACGGGAAAAAAGTATATCCTAGTAGTAGGAGATTATGCCACCAGATACCTTGAGGCAGTGGCTCTGTCCTCCATTGAAGCAGAAAAGGAGGTAAATGTTTTATTAGAGATTTTCAGCAGGGTAGGTTTCCCAAAAGAAATATGGACTGACAGATGTCTCAGTTTTATGTCTGACCAGCTGGCTTGTCTGTGGAAGCACTGTGGAGTGAAGCACCTAAAGACCACCCCTACCATCATCAGACTAATGGTCTTGTTGAGAGGTTAAGCTCTACACTAAAAACCATGCTATGGGCATTTGCAGACCAATTTAAGAGGGAGTGGGACAAATATTTGCCCCATCTGTTGTTTGCTTACAGGGAGGTGTCCCAGGAATCCACAGGTTTTTCACCATTTGAGTTGCTGTATGGGCATAGGGTGAGGGGACCTCTGGATTTCATTTGAGATGAGTGGGAGGGTGAGTGTGAATCCCACAAGGAGTCTGTTGTGGCATATGTCTTAAACCTCAGGACAAGGTTTAGGGAACTCATGGGATTGGCCCAGGAAAACCTGGCACAAGCTCAACAGCAGAAAAAGGTATGGTATGACAGGAATACTTGAGCTACAGAGTATGCTGTGGGGCAGCAGTTAATGGGTCTCATTCCTGTCAGACACAACAAGCTACAGACAGCTTGGGAGGGACCCTTCAAAGTGGTAAGGGAGGTCAGTGATGTTAACTACATGGTAGAACTGCTAGGCAGGAGGCAGAGGCACAAATTGTACCATGTTAACATAATGAAATCTTACCATGATAGGGAAGCCTTGGTGCTAAGTATTTGCAGTACAAGGTAGGAGGAGTCTGAGGAGGATCTATGGCTACAGGGACCCAGCCAGCCAAATCCCAAATTACATGCTATGGTAGAGCCTAGGGTTGCAGGTATATAATAGGACAGTGCAGCACTGTACTGTGGTCAGCAATGCCCAGGTAGCTGAAACCTCAAGACAGGAAATTGGGTAGTGTATTTCGAGATAGGTTCACCCTCTCAAGTAATGTTTCTCAAGGGTCACTTGAAAAACTAGCTTGAGTCTTCAGGGGGGAGAAATGTCACAAAAGGAAATATTGTCAGCATAGCTATCTGGAATTGTGTAAATAACTATGTCATTTGTGAATATTAATATGATTTATATAGAAATGTAACAAAAAAGATACTGCCAGCCTAGCTATCTGGAATTTTGTAAATGGTTATGTCATTTGTGAATAGCAACATGATTCATATGCCTCTGTTACAAATGCATTAGAACTGTATGTCATATTGTATAGACATGTGTACTGAAGAGATATTTTATACACTATTGTAATTGTTTAGATGAATGTATTTTAACATGAGATTAACTTGCAAGACTTAAGGATAGTTGAGATTGAAGAAGGAATATAGTAAAGATCAGTTTAGATGTTTTCTGTATTTATTTGAGACTGTCCTGCAGTGTTGTTTTAAATATTTTCTGTGATTTTGAACTCTGAAGTTACTATGATAGTTTATTGAGTATTTACTTGTTGTTTTATTATTTATTATTAAATATATTTAAACCTTTCAATTGCATCTGGACTGTATAGAGATATTTAAGCTATTACATATCTATCTTGCATATCTATTTGGTGACATTGTGCAGGCCACTCCTAATAGCCTTGCTCTTTGTCAAACTACCATTTGGATTAATAGTAACATTACACAGTAGGATTGGACATCCTTTGTTAAGTGCCTTAAAGCACCAGGTAAGCGGATATGGGGTTCTAGTGGCAGTGATAACTACCTTACAGTCTGGGCAGATTGGGGCATAGCTAGTAAACCTGTGCCAGCCTTTCCCGTGTGTGTGTGTGTGTGTGTGTGTGTGTGTGTGTGTGTGTGTGTGTGTGTGTGTGTGTGTGTGTGTGTAAAACAAATCTCCAAGAGCATGTGTGCCAGCTACTTGGGCAGGGACATGAAGCACTGTTTGGACAGAGAGAGTATTGGAGGACTTGGTTTAGAAGCCTGACTAAGGACTCAGCTCTATAGCTGTGTCAGTGGGGAGTCTTACTGGGGATCTGGAGAAAGAGAGAGAAAACAGCCCCAGACTGACTGTGGCCTCTGTGTGCTCTTAAGGAAAATTGCACTTTACTGTGTGTGTACTTGTCATCCTCCCATTGTGTAAATCCCCCACTGTTGCCAGTGGTGAAGACTGCATCTCCTTGATAACTGGGCCAGTGCTGGGGCATCACATAAAGTATTGCAATGCATTTTTTTAAATAATGACAATGGTGATGTTAACAGGCTCTCCTATGTGAATTGGAACCCACCACAAGCCAATATTAAGGCATACTGATTAGTTGTGTTACAGGCCAAGCTAACATTCAACTAGGCTTTCACTGTAGAAAAAAGGTACTGCAGGTGTTTATTAGAAATCCTGTGATAAATGATAGAATATAGAAAATGCATGCAATTTGAACACCTCTGACAGTGAAGAAATAACAACTATCACACCATAACTAAAAACCTACATTTAAGCAATGTTATGGGTATTAATGTTTAAATTCAATAAATGTGTCTGTTTACTTCTTTATGAAGAGTGATGTAAATAAGTTATATATGTGTTTGTCTTCCAACTTGTAATGGTCCAATACATGCAATAGAAAACTAAGAAATGTGCAATCATCAGCGGCCTACAAATAATAGGTATCTGTGATTCATGAGAACAGACAATATATAAAATTATGTACTTAGATGGTGTAAAACATGTGTACATCTACAAAAGACATAGTTATGTATATTATTCAATTATTAAATAAAATAACATGGGTATAGAACACATAGTTAATGGGGCAGTATGTACGAAGTCCATTGAATTGTCCCCACAATCTAATTCTCACAGCAGTTAAAAACATGCTTATAAAAACATATCTGTGATATATATGGTTCAAAGAAATATTAGTAAAATCTGTAGGAATGCTAGGGTCCACATAGAATATTAATTACTCTAGGGATTTCCAGGCTAATTCCACACCTTGTCAACCCTCCTTCGAAGCTCTGCTGCATCCCACTGATGCAGGTCATCATAGTGGTGATGAACCTGCTCTCCAGTGATCCTCATCATCCATTGATGATCCCTCACAATTCAGTTCCACATGTCGATCATAGTGAAGTTTCTAGGTCTGGCTCTCTTCCCCTGCTCCAATTCAGTGTATATTGTCAACATCTGCATTATCTCTTTGTCAATCCAACTGGGCACATGGACATCTCTCATCCTCCATGAAGTAGCCAACATGATCATCAAGTAGTAGAAATCTGGAAAACTCAAAAACACAGAAACGCTCACTGAGGTACCACTCCACTCACAGTTAACAATGGTCTGATCAGTAAATGTATCAAAATCAATATTTGGAAGTGGTGCTTATGTCATTTTCTAAGATTTTTGGAAGATAATAGGCATGTGCCACACTTCTTACCATTTATCAATACCTATTGGGTGCTTACATGGAACCACTGGGTGTTTTGCTACATAAAGGCAATTTACATTGTAATTAAACCACACTGTTGAAAAATATATTTTACCACGTCTCAGAAACCAGTAACACCTTCTTCTGGATAAAAACCTGTTTAATTCCACAGCAAATTTTACAGCAAAGTGAACAGTGAACATTTCACCATAAAAACTCCTAGCGCCTCGGCCGTAACAGCCTTTACAGAGTAAAATGCCAGCTCACAGCATGCCTATTTATACCTAAATCTATTGCAATTAATCAATCAATTAAGACATTTAAAGCAGAATCTACATTACTTAAAACTAAAACAGAAATCAATTAAAACTCTGCCAATGACATTCTTTGTTTAGCCCATTAGGCTGCATAGTATTATATTTAACAATGAAAATTGTTTCCTTTTTTCTTAATAAATATTTCAATAAATCATCGCCAGTAAAATACAAAAAAATATGTTCCAAAACTGTTACCTCTAAACTGTCAATATTGCCCATATGTACTGTGTTAAAATGATATGCTATGGGACTTATTATTTTATTATTTGTTTATGTCCCTAACATGTTCTTTTATTCTTTCACTTAAACCTCTTTTACAATTTACATTGATGTGTGCAAATGGTTATGATGTCTAGGTGTTGCCCCGTGACAGCAACACAGATTGAACCTAATGACAAGTACACAATAGATGTACACACTGAGCATTACAGATAACATGAACATATGTAGATGTATCAAAAAGAAAAAAAAAATACTTAGGGCACAACTGACACAGGTAAGCATACATACTCAGTTTGTTTAATCACTGTATGATAAACAATAAGGGACACACATCAGTGCTAAACTTGCATATTTGTCCAATATTATTACATGAAAAAAGAAAAAGCATGCACGACATAATGCAGACATTTTTATTTCAGAAAAAAAAATCACAAAATAGTGGTATTGAACTAATGAGGCAGCTATATGTACTGCACTGTTGGACACACTTTAATGCAGCCTTGGTAGATCTCAGTGACATATCACACCATTGTCTGCCCTGCATCAACCACATGCAGACACATCCTGTCGTAGTTGATTTATACAGGAGATGGATGGGGGAGCAACACCATATTGAGATGAAGGAACATGACTGTGAGTTGAAGGCCTTGTGACAGGTGGGACCTCAGCAGATGAGCCAGCAGTTCACATTTCTGCAAGTCAGACAATAGACAGGGATTCTGGATGCCCAAAGGTGGTTTTGCAGTCAGGTGGTCTACCTCTTGCAGGTTACAATCTACTGTGCATAGTTATGGACCACAAAATCCTGCTTGTAGTATGACACTGCTGCAGTACAGTAGAAGCCAGGGTTTCCACTGATCATGCCACAGCTAGCAGAATCTTATTCTGAGCGGCCAATACAGCCATAATCTCACCATACCTGCACTCTTGTCCTTCATGCATGACACACAGCTGATGTGTCACATGATCGGCAACATAGGTAAGTGCACAGGTGTTTGAAAGATGCCATTTCTGTGACAATTTATCTGCCTGCAGCAGGATGTGGACACCCTCTGAAACCAGTCCAAGTACAACACCTGCTCACATATGTCTACTGCAAAGGCCTGTGTATGGTTGTTGTGTGGATCTGCCAGCAGCAGTGCTCCCAACTGCGCTGTGTTGATAAATGGCCTCACTCTGTTCAATGTCCACTGTGCCATCATCCTCTGAATGTGTTGACAAGTGGACCTTCACATCTGAGAATACATCTGGTGCATATCAGTGTAAACCTCATGGATGGACCCTCCAGACAACTCAAGGTCTTCTGTGCCAGGGGCCATACTACCATGCTGAGACACATCATGAACAACATCATGATCGCTGGATGATAAAGACAGTTGATGTGCTACAAGATACAAAGACACAGATCAGGGCAATGTGCCTACAATGCATGATGAATATGAAAGACACTTGGCATATATATTTCATTGCAATGTTAAAAATACTAATTATTTCACTTGCAGCGTACTGTATGTATGTTTTATGGAATGTACATACCACAACTATATAATTTATTAATATGGCCAACATACATGACTTATGTGATGCATTAAAAAGCACCTGCCAAACACTCATGGGATAATGTTGTTGTTCCACTGGGGTGAACTTGTGAACTTCAACTAGTGTAGGAAAAAAAAACATTTCAGATCACATCATTCACAGCATTAATCAGGTAAACACAGTTAATGTGTGAGATACACATACCACCAGGAGATAGTCCAGGTGCAGTTAACTGTTGACAAAACACCTATTCAAATCATAGCTAGCTACAGACACCCAACCATGACTCTGGAGGCCCACTACACCTATCTGTACTTACTTGAATTCATCAAAATTCAACCCTCTACCCTGTTCCTGGGTAACTTTAACTACTCAGCCATAGAGTGGAAGACCTATTCTAGCTCAAACATGAATGCACAGAGATTCCTCAACTTCGTCAATTCCAATGCATTGGATCAGCTGATCGACAGCCCCACAAGAGGTGAAAATATCCTGAACCTGGTAGTAACCAACATGAGTAGCTACTGTAGCACCCATATAGTGTCATCTTCCTTGGTAAGATCCTACCATAAAGCAATCACTTTCAAAGTCACCATCTCCCCTGACCTCCCCCCCATCAGGGTCAAACAGAAAAACGTTTCCAAAGATAACTAAAACGTCCTGACAGCAGGTATAAGCAACTTCACAGCTACCATCCCTTTAGTTGGAACAAATACTAATGTCCAATCCTCCATCAGAAAACTATATAAGTACCTATATAGCTACATGGACTCAGCAATACCTGACAAGACCAAATCATCTTCCTCAAGGAAGAGTAAACCTGTCTAGTGGACAGCAACAATAAACAGACTCTGTAATAAAAGGTGAAAAAAAATGCTGTCCAGGACCAAGAAGGAGCAAGTGCCAAGTTGGAAGCAAGCTCTCCTTTTTCTGAAAAAGCAAATAAGGTCACTGGTGAAATTCTCTAAGGCTAACTTTGAGTCCAAATTGGTCACATCTGCTAAGGACAATCACAAGGCCTTCTTCGCATATGTCTGCATTCTCAAAGGTAACTCCCAAATTGGCTCTGAATTGGTGGTCAAGAATGCCACATACACAAATGCCATAGATATCGCCAACCTGCTGGCAGACAAGTTCAGTGAAAACTTCACCCCCGTGTCCTCCCATCAATAAACCAGGACATTACCAACACCTGGCCCCACCCCTCATCACCAGGGAGCAGGTCCCCCTGTCAAAGGCAAAACATACAGCCTTCATGGGAACCGACAACATCCCTGACTGTGTCCTACATGAACTCAGCACCACTAGGCACCCTATTCAACCAAAGCCTGTGCACCGGCTTCATCCCAGCAGAATGGAGGACAGCCATTGTCATCCCTCTACACAAAAGTGGAGTGTCAACCAACCCAAGCAGTTATAGGCCCATCAGCCTAACTAGCCTGATCAGCAAGGCCATGGAATGCATTATCACTGGCCTTATAAACAAAGACATTGACAACCTCCAAATGCTTGATCCTCCAGAGTTTAGTTTTGTAAAAGGGAGAACATGCCTGTTAAACTCGATCGTCTTCTTCAAAACAGTCACCAAAGCCATGGATAATGGGAATACAATGCACACTGCCTACATTGACCTAGCCAAAGTCTTCGACATTATTCCCCACTCAGGCATAATAGATAAACTATCCAAACTTTGCATCAACACATATGTTACCAGATGGGTAGCTAACTGTTTCACTGATAGAACCTACTCAGTCAAAATAGGGGAAGCCACCTCTAGTAGTAGACCCATAACAAGTGGCATATCCCATGGATCAGTCTTGGAACATCTATAGTTTAGGATATATTTTTCTGAGGTGCAAGACAAAACCAGTTGTCTGTGGCTGACCACGTTTGCAAATGACTCCAAGCTGTGCATTGTCATAAATTCCCCTAGTAATGTGAACATCCTCTAAGAGGGCCTTTCTCAAATTAATGACTGGTGCCAGAAGCATGGCCTTAAACTGAATGCCAAGAAAAGCATCATTATCCCTTTGGGGAAAATGGCATCCTCCTTAATTATCACATTAATAACAATCAGTCATGAGGGATTTGACACCCAGGTTGATAGCATCCTGACTTTTGATCACCACGTTGCCTCTGTTGTACAGAAGGCTTTCTACATGGCCCACCTCACAAGTAAGTGTATTTCATCCTGGAACAAGAAGACCATAACATGCCTGTACTCCTCCCTTATCAGACCCATTATCAAGTACAATGCTCCATTTGGTATGTACCTTGTCTAGCACATGCAGTAGTTGGAGAGACCACAGAGGTTCCTAACCAGGAAAATCCAGGGTCTCAAACAGCTATCCTATGCAGATAGGCTAATAGCCCTGTCCCTCTACTCAGTCTCATACAGACTGCTCAGGGGTGACCTGTGTCTGGAATACAAGGCCATCTCAGACTCAGCCTTGACGGAGTTGCTGCATATCCGTAAGTCAAACTCAACTCACACAACCAGCATGCAAGGCCTCAACCTGGTCTGTGACATTACTAGAACTTGTTGGCGGGATAGATTTGTGTCCTAATGACTCTCCCATCTGTGAAAAAGACTCCATCTCCATGTTAAGCAGAGTACCTCACTAACCTTCTTTAAGAGGAACCTGGATGACTGGATGGGAAACAGAAAATCTACCTCTGAAATCCCACCTGTGTTCCTGCTATACAGGGAAAACAGGTGCTGACTTTGTGGGAACATGGGTGAAATTCTTGGCTAGGCTTATAAGGGCCTCCAGGTCAATGGCCTAGTATCGTCCTATGAACCTATGAACATTTATGTAGAACTGAAGACTCATGCTTTGTAGAGATTGTGGGTTGTACAGTGTATCCTGCAGTGGGAAAGTAAAGAGAAAGACAGCAGTCATGTATTTAGCAAAACAAATACTGAAGCCATCACATATATAACCTAATAATATGAGCTGCAAATACTCAGATGATGGATATTGTAACTGTACACCAGAAGGGCCTGTATTGACAAATATTAACAAAAATGTCAGGCATTATGTGTGCTACACAATGTTGAAAGCTATGACAATGTTACGGTAACACACCTGGTCTGTTTGTACTTGATAATGTGTGACTTGCCCTCCAATAGATATACCTATAGTGTTCAATGATAGTGAAACAACAATATAACAGTAAACAACAGTGGACTTAAATGAGGTGGGTGCACTAGCAAGGCAGTGTGCACAGCAACAGTACAGAGACACTAACCTGCAGCTCCCTGGTGTATGTCTGAAGTGGATGGACCTGTGAATATTAAAGTAACAAACATTACAAATGCTGTTTGCACTGCTCGGTCTGTAACTCAAATGTACCAATACATGTAATTATGCTTAAATTTATCACCCTCACCCTGCGTGGAAGTGTGCTCATGGTCCAACTCTACTGCTGTATATCAAACACAGCAATATGTGAATATGCATGCTGAAGCAATATGCAGAGAGGCTCACAATACACACCCCTGTACTGAGCAAAAATACGTACATGTCCATCCTGGAACTCAAGCTTCAATCTCACCAGCAGGGATTCATCAATCCCCTCCTGCTGCATGCAGTGAGGTCAAAAACATTGTGATATCATTGGGGGGGTTCAGTGGTGGTCCACCACCAGTGGCATCCCTCAGTTCCTCATAATGTGTCAATCTGTTGGCTGCACAAAGGTTCATGTCCAAGCAGCATTGTCTACAGGACTCATGGGATTGATTGTGACCCCTAACTGCATTGATCATATTGGTGAGGTCCATCCAGAATTCATTTCTCCAAACAGTATCTCCTGAATGGATTAGGAGACTCCTTCCATGATGGCAGAGAGCATCAATTATGATGTCATTTTCCTGGGGTAAAATGTTATCCTTCCTAGGATGGTTGGTTATCCGAAATACACTGATACACTTATGGTAATATTCATGGTCGAGCAAATTTATGTATTTGATTCTGTGAATAGCACATGTCAAAATAAACACAGTGAATATTTCTGCAGTGCAAAGACATATATAACAGTTGTTATGGGACAAGATCAGCTTATTAAAATGTATATTAATTTCAGTTTCATTAATGATGCTATAATATAATTGTTAAAAAGCAAATATAATTTGTATGCAGGGCTGGGGAAAAATACAGCTTCATAACTTAGAGTTACTGCTGTGTCTCAACTGCATTCTTTTAATATGTAACAAGGAAAAGTAAGTGTTGCATGAAGTCGAGACATGTTAGATATTGTAAAAGGAGTTTGTTATCCTGACTCCTCCAGGCTAGGAGTGCACTATTGCTAGGGAAGGTTTGAAACATCCAAGGTCAGAAAACAAGACCCTTTGAAAGCAGGTGGGTCATGTATAGGAAGGTATTCATGTGAAGTCTGAGGCAAAAATCACGAGGGATGAGGACATTTGCAAGGTTTTCTATTCGACACAGTCATTGTAATGTAAGAAAACTGCATGACAAGGCTGATAAGAAAAATGTATAAAAATACAATTGTTTATGTAAAGTGAGACTGATTTACCAACTGTTATGAAGATTGTCTCCCAGCGCTGTAACAATAAAATTTCTGTTTGCACGTCCTGAAGTGTTGTTCCTGACTGAAGGCATATAAGGTAAATTCTTAATTTATATATTTATGACTTTACACAGTGTCTGTGATAAATATTAACATGTCATGTAAAAAGTACTAGCAATGCCTTCATACAACATCTGTAAAATCAACATAACTTGTAATATCTGTACAGTTTTTGACAGGGATTAGAACCCCCTGACACAATATATATGTTGAAGGGAGTTTCAAAGAAAACAGCAACATGTTAAACCAGTCTGCTTGCATGTCACATTAAAAAAAACAACTACATCAATTAACAATTAAACAACTTACTGAATGCATTAGAATACATTTTTCATACTCTGCTGTTTATTACAGGATTTCTAATAAACACCTGCAGTACCTGTTTTCTAAAACAAAATCCTAGATGACTGTTAGTTTGGCCTGTAAAAACACTGGCCAGCATGTCTAAATTTTGGTGTGATATGGGTTCCAAACCACATAGGGGATCCTGTTACCTTGGTTAACTTCACCCACATCATTGTTTTAAAAATTATATTGCAATATTTTACATTCAGGTTTATACTGTGCATGGTAATGACTCACTGATCTACTCTTTCTATGACTAACACCATAATCTGAAATGGCTTAATAACTTCAGTTGTTAAACAACATTGTTTGAAAAGCAGTGCCTGTTTGTTTACAAGTAGCATGGGCTGTGTTTTAGCTCAGCTTGTAAGGACACAGACCAGCAAGTTTGCATTTTGTGTGCTGTGTGTTCAGGTCTTGAAAGAGAACACATGAATCTTAAACTGTTACATTGATTTTGTATACCCATAGCATTCAGTTATGCTATAACTAAGCATAGTAGACTTATTGATATTAACATGCATTTTGAAGGTTGTTGTGAACAACTCTATTTGTCGAATTCCTATTGATATCTCTGTAATCCGTAACATTATATTAACATCCACTATTTAACAGTGGGGCCAGTACATCTTGATAAATCTTGTTATGTCTGACAAAATTTTATGTTGATATTGTATATTTTTTTAAAATGCTGTGAAGGTCTGTTGCAGTCACGTTACAGTGGGAAAATAAAGATAGAGATAGCACAGTCATGTTAGTAAAATGAATAATGACACCACCACAAATACAACACACTAATATGGGCTGCAAATACTCAAGTGATGAACATTGTAACTGTATACCAGAAGGGTCTGTATTGACAAATATTGACAAAAATGTCAGATATCACATGTGCTCCTCATTGTTGAAAGCTATGGCAATCTTACTGTGACATACCTGGTCTGTCTGCACTTGATAATGAATGGCTTACCTTCCAGCGGATGTATCTATAATGTTCAATGATAGCAAAATAATAATATAACAGCAAACAGCAATGCCCTTAAATGTCATGGAGGCACTAAGAAGGTAGTGTGGAAAGCATTCACCCACAGCTTTCTGGTTTATGCCCGATGGACCTGTGAATATTAATGTGATAAACATTACAAATGTTGTTTGGACTCCTCTGTCTGTAACTCATATGTACCAATACATGTAATTATACTTATTTTCATCATCCTCACCTTGTGTGGAAATATCCACCTCTTCTGCTATAAATAAACATAGCAATACATGAATATGCATGCTGAAGCAATATGCAGTGTCACAGTACTTACCCCAGTACTGACCATAAATACATATATGTCCATCCTGGAACTCCAGCTTCAATCCTATCACCAGGGATTCATCCCTCTTGTTGTATGCAGTCTTGCCAAAAAAATTATGATGTAATGGGGGGGGGGGTCAGTGTTGGTCCACCACCAGTGACAACCCTGGATCATTCATAATGTGTCACACTGTTGGCTGCATGATGCATTATGTCCAAGCAGCAGCATCTACAGGCCTCACAGGATTGGTTGCAACTTTCAACTGCATTGATCATGTTGGTGAGGTCCATTATAGGTTCATAGGTAGGTGCATAGGTAGGTACTAGGCTATCGGCCTTGGGGCCTATACAAACCCAGCCAAAAATGTACCCTGGTTTTTGCCACCCTAGAAAATAATGTTCCTGTGCCACTGTCGAGCAGAGTCACAGAGGTGATCCCCGGGGTGAATTTCTTATTTCCCATCCAATCATCAAGATTTTTCTTGAAGAGTGCTAATGAGGAGCTTTGTTTGATATAGATAGGTAGTTTATTCCAGAGTATGGGAAGTCTCTGGACATAGTCCAGACATAATTTCTCCAAGCAATATCTCCTGGATGGCCTAGGAGTCTCCTTCCATGTTGGCGGAAAGCATTACTTGGGATGTAATTTTCCTGGAGTGAAAAGTTGTCAGTTCTAGGATGATTGGCCATCTGGAAAAGATTGATATGTACATGATAATTTACATAGTTGAGCACATTTATGTATTTGATTCTGTGAATAGCATATGTCAAAACAAACAAATTGAATTCCTGTGCAATGCAAAGATCTATATAACACTGTAATAAATAATAACATGACATATAAAAATTCTAGCAATGCCTTCATGCATCTGTAAAATCAATATAACTTGTAATATCTGTATAGTTCATGACTGCAGTTAGAACACGTGATACAACATATATGTTGAAGGGAGGTCCACAGACAACAGCATCATGTCACCAGAGTCTGCTTGCATTTCACATTAAAATACTACCTCAGTTAACAATTAAACAACTAACAGAATGTGTCAGAATAACTCAGGATCCATAGACAGTACTGATACATATTAAACTTAGACAGTAGGGATAACATATTTGTTAAGAGGTGTCAGTGAAGAAATATCAGTAATAGTAACAGCATATGTTTTAACACTGTTTGAGGAAGCAAGATTTAAGAAATAGCCATAAAATCAACATCACACACTAAATACAGACACTGTCCTAATCCACAGGTTTCTGTTGTTTGACCACAGGGTACAGGGAATTACCATTAAGAATTGTGGATGATTTGTAAATCCTCCTCTATATACTGATATCATTTGCAGTGGAAGTCTCGGCTACACAACTGCATATGGGACTGAGCCAAAATATTTAGAAGAGTAACACATATATGCAAAAATTTCTAGACAGCATGACTCCAAGAACCTTTAACAAGTTTTGTGTAACTTAACATTTTGAGTAAATATTACTTTAAACATGCACCTTTTGAAATGATTATCTTTAACAGATTTACTAATTACCACTACAGAACTTCCACCATTTGCCAATGTACCTTGCCCTCACACTCAGAATCAAAGTGCAGCTTGTGTGCATCCAGGTTTAAGTACCATTTGTGCCATGCATAATTAATCTGATTAATGAAAATTCAAGTTTTTGAAATTCCATTCTCATACATCTGCGTATATTGCCATTATGTGCCAAAACACCAAGGTATACAGCTTGAACACTCAACGGGTATTAATAAATGGTGCCATGTGTGGCACATGGTCATTATTTTCCAATAATCTTAGAACATGAAATCCATATAATTTTCAGATATTGATTTTGATATACTTACCATACCTCTCAACCTGGAAACATCAAAAATCTGGACAAAGGCTTATGAAAAGTAGGTACAACTGGCAAAAAATCTGGATGCTGATTAACATACAATTTGCATACATAATTGTCTAACTCCACCCACCCAGATGGAATTGTAGGATACCAACATTCAAACACAAATTGAAGAACATGAACAAAGCCACGGAAACCTTGCTCAAGCAATCCAAAAGAACAATGAGAGCAGGAACAAACTGCTACAAAGAGTCAAACAGTAATTAATGCCACTTTATTATGAAACGTTTTCGCCTTGCTTACTAGCTTGGCTTCCTCAGAGGAAATTTAAAAAACAATTTCAAAGTGCAACATATATATGAAAACAGAAGGAAGTGATGTCATTAAATCAACTTTTAAAAAAAACATTTACATATCAAAATAATCAACTAAATGTTTGTTAATAAATAAATAAATACCTTTCATTTAAGTGCTATATCAAAATTGTATACTATTACCTGATAAATAGTATATAATATTACTTAATAAAAAGTCATTTATAATTATTAGTTACTTGTCCAAATAAGGGGTGCAAAAACCTTTTAATAATATTCCATTTAGTAAAGATTATGATAAAACATAATTCATGAGTATTTACATTTAGTACTGTATTGATTTAAAACAACAGTCTAGAGACAGTAATTAATTAATTATGTTTTATCATCTCATGCATGAAAGATGTTAGTAGTAGCCCTGCATAATAATTCTACAGGACACACTGTGATCAGAAAAAAAATGTTCTAATGCATGCACTAAGTGAAATAACTGAGCTTAAAAGACTTCCTTAAAACTTTCTGCTGGAACCCATTTCACCAAAAACACAAATGTGAAATAATATCTTCACCTCAAAACAAAATCAGGCATTCCCACTGTAAGGCAGACTGAGCTAGAAAAATCAATTTAAAGTAAAGAGGACACATTCCTCATCTGCATGTGAAGTAAAGTAAAAACAGAGCAATTTAATTTCTAAAATAATAAAACAAAAAATATCCCATTTACAACTGACTCTTTAATGATGTAAACAAAAGACAGCCTTCATATAATAAGTGATTAAAAAAAGAGAAATGTGAACAGAAGTAATCCTTAAAGACAGCCATCAATTGTACCAATTACATAAGCTATTTAAAGCAACTAAGGAGAAACGTGGGAGGCTGGGGTCCTGGCACTACTACAGGCAATTCACAGTTTTTACATTTTTTCCAAAATATAGTTGGATGGAGCCCACCCCCTATCAGACATGTTCCATTAAAAGCATTAACATTCAGACAGATGATCTACCAATATGAGAACAAACTAGAAGAAAGTTAAACCTGATTTGCCTGGCAGCAGATAAAAGGGATTGGGGGACTGCCTTTGGTGTACCTGAGGAACAGGAATGGTGCCCAGCAGCTCACCAGCTCCCCATTCAATTGGGCTCAATGAGAAAAACAAGTCAGCTGCTGCTGCCTACTGCACAAAGTGCTGGGCAAACTGCAAGGCTCATTAGTTCCTTCCACCCCACCCTGCTTGCCCCAGGGGCCACACCATGACTCCTGAGATCGAGTCTGCTGTGCAGCAGCATATATACCCTAGCAGCTGTGGGGCTTGAAGATGGTCTGCCAGCTTTTTCTCTGACATACACAAAAGGGAATATACAATGCAACATAAAATCATTCACACCATTCAACTGAAACCAAACCTCTCTTCCAAAACAACAAAAGATGCAAGAGAAGCAACGAAATAAAACACCACCCTCAAAGCTACCTACAGTTGGGGTGAAAAGCATAAAAATATATCTCCATCAGCTTTAAAAACAAAAGTGTCTTAATTAACCAAATGAGCTTACTATTTACATTTGTTCTCAACTTCATTTCTTTTTCTGTCACTTACACAATAAACATTTTATTATGCATACAATTATATATTTAAATATAATAAGCAATAGCTTATATTTGCAAGAGGTGCATACAGGGTGATGGAGCAGCTATAAAAATAAAGTCTTCATACACCCTTTTAGCTCCAATCTGCCAGGCAGGTATTGCTAGCTTTAAGAGAAGGCATACAGAACACAAGAAATAGCCCTGTCCCCTCTCATCCTCCTTCCTCCCTCCCTCCCTCCTCTTTGATGGCATCTAAATCTGTACCTGAAAAGAAAGGCACACACAGCAGCTCTCCTACAATCTGGCAGTAGCCCAGCAGCCACACAGTGAACATCACTGTCCGTGCCCTTCTCAATGAACATGTTAGATGACTCGACTATACATTTAGCTGCTCTATCGCTCATTCCATCATAAGCTTGTTTAACAACAGAAATCAGCCAATCGATGGTAGGGATTACAGAATCTTAAATTAGATTCCCAGATGCATACTTCTATCATAGTTCTCTGAAATTAACAATAAAAGACAATCTTATGTCCAGTCAGTTAAAGTGAGCATTCCCCCACAAGCTGCCTGCAAGTCATGGGCAGGCTGCACCTCTAAATAACTGAGTTTTTTTATTTTTTATTTTCTGAAATCTAGTGCATCTCCAAAAGTCTGACAGGCAGTCAGGTACTGCCTCATGAAACTGATGTCATCACACATGTCCCCGCACGTTGATGACATTGCTGGATATGCTGGTGATGATGTCAGCCCTACTTTAAAATTGTAAATAAAATAAAAAGAAAATTGGGAATTGAAGGGGCCATTCAGAAATTTATGGTACCCCATTATTTTGCCCTCAAAACTAGTAAATTCCAAGGAATTCGGCATGGTTGAGAGGAATGACATTTACTGATCAGACCATTGCTAACTGTGAGCTGAGTCATACCTCAGTGAGTATGTCTGTGTTTTCCAGATTTCTACTACATGAGGATCATGATAGCTACTTCAGTGAGGTTGAGATGTGTCCATGCACCCATATGGACTGACTAGAAGACAACACAGATGTTAATGGTGCATGCTGGATTGGAGCAGTGGATGAGATCCATACCCACAATCTTGGTTATGATTGACATGTGGAACCAGATTGTAAGGGAGCATTGATGAATGATGGGGATCTACCACACTGGAGTGCAGGTTCAATACTGCTATGATGACCTGCATTAGAGAGACACAGCAGAGCTTTGAAAGATGGTAAATGTGGTGCAATGGCAGCCCGCAGATGTCTACAGTAACTAATGATATTCTGTGTATACCCTACCATTCCTACAGATTTTACAGATGTTTCTTTGAACCATATATATCATAGATATGTTTTTATAATCTTGTTTTTGCTGCTGTAAGAATTAGATTGTGGGGATAATTCAGTGGACTTTGTACATACTGCCCTCTTAACTATGTATTCGATACCCATGTTTGTTATTTTATTTAATAATTGAATAATATCCATAGCTATGTCCTTCATAGATGTACATACATTTTACAACATCTAAGTACCTAATTTTGCATAGTGTCTGTTCTTGTGAATCAAAGATGCCTACAGTGGCTAGGCTGCAGATGACTGTGCATTTTTAAGTTTTCCATTA
This sequence comes from Protopterus annectens, assembly GCF_019279795.1. Taxonomy (NCBI): domain Eukaryota; kingdom Metazoa; phylum Chordata; order Ceratodontiformes; family Protopteridae; genus Protopterus; species Protopterus annectens. The sequence goes on from NC_056731.1 coordinate 201,371,815, forward strand.
TTGTCCCACTTTATCACCTATTGGACCATTACAAGTCAGAAGACGAACACATATATAACTTACAATATTTTTCATAAACAAGTACACTGACATGTTTATTTAATTTAAACATTCATATCTGTAAAATGACGTAAACATAGGTTTTTAGTTATGCATTGATATCTGCTATGTCTTCACTATGAGTGGTGTGCAGATTGTATGCATTTTCCATACTCTGCCATTTATTGCAGGATTTATAATAAACACCAGCAGTCCCTATTTTCTAAAATGAAATACTAGATGATTGTTAGCTCAGCCTGCAAAGCCACAGGCCAGCATGTCTAAATTTTGCTGTGTTATGAGTTCCAAACCACATAAGAAATCCTGTTATCTTCATTAACTTTAACCATATCATTGTTTTAAAAGACATGTTGTTTACGTTGTGCATGGTAATGACTCAGTTATCTACTCTTTCTACAAATAACGACATAATCCATAATGGTCTAATAACATCAGTTGTTGAACAATGTTGTTTGAAGAACAGTGCCTGTTTGTGTATGAGTAGCATGGGCTGAGTGTTCAAACCTGCAAGTTTACATTTTATGTGCTGTGTGTTCAGTTCTTGAATTGGACATGTATCTTAAACTGTTACATTGATTTCATATACCCATAGCATTCAAGAAAAACTGATGGAGGTCCAGGGAGCACACAAGTCCAGTATAAACCACACAGCTAGTAGCAACCACCAAAGATATATTGAGCAAAAACAGCAGTTGAGCATTTTCGTCTTACATCAAGACTCCATCAGAACTACAGTAATCACATAAACCACGCAATATAAAGGAACATCCTGTAGTCATGTGGTTAAAACCGACCAATACAAATAATGCTTAAAAAAATAATTAATTAATTAAAAACTTGAAAATGTAATGACAGTTTGAAACAGTGTGCATGGGTGAAAAAACAGTGCCAAACATGTTACAACAATGTATATACAACAGATTATAAAGATGACTAATGAATTATCCCTCCATACTTTCCAGTTTCAAGATTGGGTAATGGGACAGCAGTCAGTGTTCCCAGGGGGAGTCAGGGCATCACACCTCAAAATCCAGATCAGTTTCTTCTCGTTGAGGTGTTCATCTGTGATAAAATCCCTTGCATCCCATTTCATATAGTTCAACACTACAAACTTGAAGTGGTGGTCAAGAAAAGCTGAAATATGCCTATACAAGGCATTGGTGTTCTTCCCTTTCTTGATGTCATTCAAGTGTTCATAAATTCTTTCTTTCAGCTTACGACTAGTCTTTCCAGTGTAGAATGTCTTGCAACATCGACAATGAGCTCCATATACCACCCCCTTGCATACACAATAGAAGTGTTTTTTTACCTTAAATTTCCTATTCCTAATGAAAAATGAGTCGCACAATAAAATATGCTGACAATAATTGCAATGATTGCATTGGTACATGCCCTTAGGTCTACTTGAACAACTCACATCATGTTTCATTTCTATAAGGTTCTTAAAAGACTTGCCCTTTCTGAACACAACCTTTGGCTTGACCCCAAACAATTCTTTGCCTTCATTGATACTCATCACAATTGGCCACAAATTGTGCACTGTGTCCACTACATCATAGATGTTAACAGAAAAGGTGACTATTAGTGAATGTTCAAAAGGGACAATTGATGGTTGTGTTTCTTGGGACAAGCTATTACCAGCCAAATGGTCATCAGTTCAACCACTAGGAATAGGTAGTAGCGGTTTGTAAAAAACATTCTTCCTCTTACCCTGGACTTCTTCCTTAATATTGTCCAATAACTCATGGGGGTAACCTATTTTGCTGAACATGCCAGTCAATTTGTCTGTTTCAACAGTGAAGGTGGCATCATCAGAAATCATATGAGCAAGTCTGACCAACTGCCCCTTGACCACAGCCCTCTTTTGAAATTGTGGATGCCAACTATTGAAATGGCGGTAAGAGTTGGAAAACATTTTTTTACGGTAGATGTTGGAAGAGAACAATTTCTCGAATAATCCTTGGTTACCAATACATCCAAACAGGCCACTGAATCATGATCAAATGTATGGGTAAATTTTAGGAAAGAAGCACTACCACTGACATACTTGAGAAATTCATTCAATTTTGTGTCAGAATCATCCCTGACGATAAAAATATCTTTCAGGAAACGAATATAGAATGACGAACATTTGGCAAAGGGGCTATTAAATATATAGTGCTTCTCTCAATAGGCCATGACCAAGTTGGCAAAGCTTGTGGTGCAAGAAGCACCCATGGCCACCCCACTCACCTGTTTGTACAACTGGCCTTCAAAATAAAGAAAATTATTGGTCAAAACATTTTCAAGTTTTTAATTAATTTATTTTTTAAGCATTATTTATATTGGTCAGTTTTAACCACATGACTACAGGATGTTCCTTTATATTGTGTGGTTTATGTGATTACTGCAGTTCTGATGGAGTCTTGATGTAAGATGAAAGCACTTGATTGCTGTTTTTGCTCAACAAATCTTTGGTGGTTGCTACTAGCTGTGTGGTTTATACTGGACTTGTGTGCTACCTGGACCTCCATCAGTTTTTCTTGTTTGGTTCCTGGTTTCTCTGGTTGGATACCCATAGCATTCAGTTAACTAAGTATAGTACACTTATTGATATTAACGTGTATTTTGAGTGTTGGTGTGAATAACTGTTATTTGTTGAATTCCTACTGATTTATCCATAATCCATTGCATTCTGTAATATCAACTATTTAAAAGTGGGGCTTATACATCTTGATAAATCTTATTACATGTCTGAGAAAGTTTTAGGTTAATATTATATACTTTTTTAACAAATGTTATGATGGTCTGTTTTTCATGAAATACTGATGGAAATAGAAGAACAAAATCTACCTCTAATGTTGAGGGATTGCGATGGCCACACTAACAGTGGGAATGAAACCTAAGGAAAGTGTCTGCTTTTAACTAATGATGTGCAATTTAACAAGGAATAATGGTCCTCACACATACCTTTCTGTGTTCTTACTGTACAACAACATGCATGGTTCTGTTCACATAAGCTGGATGTTACATGGCACTGTCACACAGTCCTTGGAATGGATGCTCTCCATTACTGTTAATTTTTATGAACATAGTGCTAACATGAATTCTTTTTGAAAACAGTTTAGCTGCATGGGCAGCATATGTTCATACTTTGCAATGCTAAGTCAAGATCATTCTTAGTAGTTAGTCCCACATCAAGATAATGTCATATCATTAACTCTTTTCACTGCCTCGACAACATACTTTTACTTTTAAGATGTGTTATGCAGGCAGGTAGTTCTCAAGTTAAGAGTTTGTATGCAGATTTTGTCTGCAGGTTTGAATCTCAAATTCTCCAATCTGTTCTCAAAGCTGTTAACATCTGAATGTTAAAATGTCATCTGTGAATTGTACTCATCTAATGTTCTTCGAAAAATAGTCTACAAATTGTACTGTGAAATGTTTCTCATTGTAATTTGTGGAATACATTTTAAAATTTATTTTTTTTACTTTTTAGATGACGAGGACTGCAGTCAGAACAGAGTGATGTGCATCAAGCAGATGCACAGGCTTCAAAAGCAGCAGACGAAGATAGATATGCCAAATATTTTACTTATATTATGAACAGAAATGTGTATTGTACTGTTTTCAGGCCTTCAGTTTTCAAATTAACATATTTATTGATTAGAATGCAGGAATACCCATCATGCACCAGTAAAGTAAGAGAAATCAGCAAACAGCATCTGCTTTTACAATGTTTCTAAAAGTTATAGTGTTGATACTTTATGCATTGTTGATCCATTTTGTCAGCAAACATTTTTAACAATGCATCCACAACCTAAGCATTCCTATATACATGATATCACCTATATACCATACTTCTCTATTTTAATACTACCATTCTATTCTTTCCCATCATGCTCTCTAAACACTCCTTCCTCTTCCTTTCACTATTACTACTCCTCACCTTATCTTCTTTCTACCATCTTTCTCAGCCCACACTTTCCATCCACTTCCAACCCTTTCACATAACTAATCCTCACAACTCACCTTTCTCACACTCATACTCTCTTATTTCCCCCAATTTATAGCCCTCAGAAAACCTCCTTCTTTTTCGACACAAAGTTATCTCCTGCCATACTAACCCTATCTCCATAACTACTAGCAAAGCCCTTCATTTCACAAAAGAACCCAATCTCATCTCCTTGCTAGTTACTCACCTAAACAATTCCATATTACATCTGATTAGCACTCTCACATCTGGAGACATCCTTCCAAATCCGGGCCCCACCACTATAACCGCTACAAATAAATCCCTATTACTCACTTCCTTTAACTCCCAAAGCATAGTAAACAAAGTCCCAAACCTTCATGCTTGGCTCACACACAATAAACCTGACATCCTGACTATTTCTGAAACCTGGCTAAAACCACACATTAAAGACTCTGAAATTGTTCCTCCAAACTACTCCATCATAAGAAAAGACAGACCTCATAAAAAAGGTGGAGGAGTAGCCCTCCTATTTACTTCCTCCCTAGTAGTTACTCCCTACAACAAACCTATTCCACACTTTAACAACGCCGAACTTCTTCTCACCCTACTACAAATCAATAAGCATAAACACATATGTATAGCTTCCCTTTATATCCCCCCAGGTGATAATATCTCCACACTCGAACTTATCCTTTCCTGGCTATCCAGTAACATTAGTAATGAAACCATAATCCTAGGAGATGTAAATATTAACTGGGCCCTTATCCAGACTCCTACAAATCCTATTAACATCAACCTCTACAATTTCTCACAACTGATCACTTCAGTAACTCACCCTGCCAAAAACTCCTCCAATGGGAGTATATCGGATTGGATTCTAGTCTCCCATCCTCACTATTTCACCAACAGTGGCACTCTTCCCAACCCACTTGGTGACCACATACCCACCTTTACCCACCGGCTTCCCACTATCCTCCAACGAACCCACAACTACATTACTATCCGTGACCAAAAAAACTTCAACCCAATAACCTTTTCAAGCTCATTACAAGCAATTAACTGGAATTGTTTAAAAACACTACCCCTAGACAATGCTGTCTCACACTTTAACTCAACATTTTTAAAATTACTAGACTCCCAAGCTCCCTTACGGACAAAGAGAATAAAAACTAAATCAGCCCCATGGCTCTCCATAAGTACTCTTGCTACCATGAGACAGAGAGACAAAGTCTGGGCACGCTACCAAAAACACAAGACAGCACCACTCCTTAACGAATATAAAATGCTCCAAAATAAAGTAAAAAAACTCATTACTTCTGATCGTCAAAACTACTTCTCTACACTCCAAAACCATAATAAAAACAACCCTCAAAAATTCTGGAAAGGGATCTCTACTCTCCTCCACCCTAGCAAACCAGATACTCCTTCTCCAGATCCAAATGCTCCACTACTTGATTTAGCCACCCAATTTAATTCTTTCTTTATTGACTCTATTTCCAAATTGACCTCCTCATTCTCCAACACCTCCCTGCTATCCAATACTCCCTCACCCACCCCCACTGTCTACTTCTATACCCTACTCGCCACCCACTAACTCCTCTACCCCTCTTCTACAAACTCTATCCTCATCTACACCACCCCATAATTTCCCCCCCTCCTGGCTGCACCCTCTTCTCATTAAATCCCATACCTACATCTACTATAAAGAAACTACTTCAGAAATTGAAACCATGTACCAATGCTCCTGACAATATCCCTTCTTACTTTCTCAGTATAGCAGCTGAAACTCTTGCCTACCCTATTAGCATCTTAATTAACCACTCCCTACAAGAATGTACAGTTCCCCAAATCTGGAAACAAGCCTTTATTATACCTCTACACAAAGGTGGCAACAATAACAACATTACTAATTTCCGTCCCATAGCCATCTATCGCCCATTTCAAAACTCCTAGAAAAATGTGTCCATCTTCAACTCCTTCCTCACCTCCTAGACAACCATCTTATAACTCCCACACAGCACGGTTTCAGACCTAACCACAGCACTATGACTGCCCTCCTCTTCTTCCTTGAAATTGTAACTAAAGCCCGTGACTCTGGACAAATTGTTTCCACCTTACTTCTTGACCTCTCCAAAGCCTTCAATACTATCTCACACAGCCTGCTCTTAACTAAACTCTCCAAACTTTACCTAACTTCCACCTCTTTGAACTGGTTCTCTAGTTATCTATCTAACAGAAACCAAGCTGTAAAATGGAAAAAAGCCACCTTCACTTTCCTTAGTACCCCTACAGGAGTTCCACAAGGCTCCATACTTGGTCCTCTTCTCTTCAATATTTTTATTAACTACTTCCACAAATCAATCCCATACTCTAGCATCATCCAATATGCAGATGATTCAACTATCATCTGTTCTGCCTCTTCTATCACTACACTACAAAAACTTACTCAAGATGCCTTCTCTTCCACAGAGCAATGGATGCTAAGTAATTATCTAGTCCTCAATGCTACCAAGACCAAACTAATGTTATTTACTCCTTCTAGAGTCACTCCTCCCGACCTGAATACATTCTTAATTACTAGTCAAAACAACTCACCTCTTGAAATAGTGTCAGAGACCAAACTACTTGGGGTCCAAATCGACAACCAACTCAAATTTAATTCTCACCTGCAAATAAACATCAAAAAAACACATCAAAAACTTGGCATGCTTTATAGACAGAATGCCTACCTCACATCTGCCACTAAAATCACTCTCTCTACTTCCTTCCTTATCCCCTCCCTACTCTATGGTGCCCCACTACTAACTAATCTTCAGTCCTTGTTAAAAAAACAGCTTACCTCCTGCTATAATAAAATTGCAAAATTCGCCACCAGCCATAACTCCTCCACTCACCACTGTTTATCCCTCCATAAACTAAAATGGCTAGAACTTCCCAACCAACTATCTTACACTCAACTAACCCTAGCCCATAAGCTTATTCAAAACCCCTCCCTCTGTCCCTCCCTTTCCTCTGCCTTTAAAATGCACCTACCTAACAGAGTTCTAAGGTCAAATAATCAAAATCTACTAGAAGTGCACAAACCTACTCATCCCCCAGGCAAAGCCTTCTGTCCTTCAGCCTCGCCGCCTCTGGAACTCCCTACCCCCACTCATCCGCACCACCTCCAACCACTCTACCTTCAAAAGTCTCTTTTTACATCTAGCATCACAGTGGGAATGCTCATGCTCCCACCCTACATAACTAACTCTACTCATAGTCCTCCAATATCTCATCCTACTTTATATAGCTACTATGTTTGTTCTCTAATCTGTATAATGTTTAACATTTGTTCGATTACTAGTATTTTTCTTCTCAATGTATTAACTGTTATGACTGCTACTGTATATTTGATAAGTTTTCACTTGTATCCTGTCTACATTGTATTATTAACTCTCTGTACCTACATTTTCTCTGTCAAATGTTGAATGTACATTTTCTTTGTGGAGCTTTTCTCCCCAGGACTCCATTGAAAACGGGTTCTTTATGGCCCAATGGACTATCCTGGTAAACCAACTGCAATAAAATAAATAAAAAAAACAAATGACAGGTTGTTGTGTCTGATTATTTTATATACAAGTGCAAGTTCTCTGATTGTTGCTTATGATGTGCTGTTTGGTACATTTGCATGCCTGGCTGTGTTTTCATATATTTAATCTGTTGTCCACAGAGTAAATGGAGTTTGCTGTGTTAGTGTTAGCACTGCTGTTTGCAGACTGTGTAGCATGACTTTCAGTTTGACAATGGTATTGTATCTGCCTCACACAACCTGGATGTGTTTATGAAAACACTGTTATAGTCTAAGTTGACTGAGCAGGTACCTATTTGATAACAGCAGTCCATAATCAGCATAACCTCCAGGTTAACACAGGCTTTGTTTTCATCTCCAACCCCTTGCTTGTGTTTTTTTTTAAACACTCCTATAATGCAGGTTGACGAACACTTGAGCAGGTACCCATTTGATAACAGTTATTCATAATCAGCAAACATATTTTCAAAGTTTTGTTTTGTAAGCCTTATGATTCCCGATTGTTTTTTGAAGATAACACATACTTCATTGTACACATGCAATGCTGTTATTAACAGATACATTACATTTTGATATATCTAGAGTTGTTTTGTTTGAACATATCACATTGTTTTCAGTGTTGTACTCATTATATTGATGTGTTCAGCCAAATATCATGCTGCCTGTCGCAGAAGGTTGTCATATGGCTTGCCTGTTGTCTACAGTAATGTCCAATACCCTTCTGCTTATTGTAACAATGGCATGCTGTGGCTGCTCATATAAATCATTAAATGAAGATGGTAAAATATATTTTTTGAACATTCATACATTTTTAAAAGCTAGTGCCCTGGGGTTGTGTGTCTAAGGATAGAGAATTGTTCAGGAAAGAATACTGTTGTTCTTTTTAGAATTGTTCAGGAAAGAATACTGTTTCCTTTTTAGGAGTATGACATATAGGTTTATAATTTATGTGTCCCAGTCCCAATGTAAATTATCATTATAAAGATATTGTGTTGTGCTCTGATTTTCATGGGACTATTCTGTGTGATAGACATTTTGTTTTATTTTCAACAATTAATCTTTACAAAGCAGAGTATCCAAGGTCATTTGCCAATCAGAAGATGTCAACACGCACATGCAAGGCCACTGTCAGATTCATCTGAAGAAGACGGTGATGATGATGATGATGATGATGATGAAGCACCTGGACCTGACCCTGGCTGAGACATCCTGCCTGCACTCTAGAGGAGACATCATCATGACTGTGATAGAGACAATTTTTGGGAGGAGATCTAGGAGGTCATGACTGATGTGTTCCTAATATAGATGAGTCACATGATGGGGACCTTCTTCTGTGAGATGGCATGGGCTATGGAGGATTCATTCAGGGTCATAGCTTATGTGATCCTTTGGGAGTCTGATACACATCAGCCTGGTCCCCCCAGTTGGTAGGTATTGTGTGCATGTTTCTGTTATGCTGCCAACATGGTGATTGCAATTTAATTTATTGGACTATACATGCACTCTTGTCCATGCATCCCATGTATATGGCATGCTTATGAGTTATTATTGTGTGACATTTAGTTTGTTTTCAATGTGTGCATGGCACAGATTAACACAGTACACTGTCCACACACATTCAACTGTCCATGCATTGTGGCAGTTTACATATTGATAGTGCTGCAGTAGCCATGGTGTAAACATGTGTCTTAATGGGACGACTGACAGACAACATATGTTGTCCATAGTCCAACATTAACAGTGTCATATGTCTTGGATGTCTTTTTTTGCAATATCAGGTATGAGCAACATGCAGACATGTCATTCTCACAGTCATGATGTGCTGTTGTGTCATGGTTTGGTAATACTGATGCCATGTGGTCTCATATACAGGTATATTCTGTCTATGTGCAGTTCTCCTTTTCTGACTGCATCAAACAGCAAAGTATCATTAATCTGTACACAGTGCTACAGATTGCATTGGATCATAAGATCATAGGAATTTGCTAGGTTAATGGCCCTAGGACCCTTGCAAGCCTAGCCAAGTTCTACCCTTATTTCCATGATCAGCACCTATTGCCCCTGTAAAGAGGGACACAGATGGAACTCCCAGGGTGAATTTACAGTTATGCACCCAATCATCCAGATTGCATTTGAAAAGGGCCAATGAGGTGCTTTGTTTGACATGAAGTGGGAGTCTTTTCCAAATGTGTGGTAACCTCTGGGAGACAAATCTGTCCCTCAGCTAGGTTCTATTAATGTCACATACCAGGTTAACGTCTTTAGAGTGAGTAACCTGTGTACCATTTGATTTACAGAGATGCAGCCTTTCCAGTAAAGCAGGTTCAGTGATTGCCATGTATGCAAGGCAGAGATTGCCTCTGAGTAGTCTGTAAAAAACATAATAAAGTGACAGTGATTTCAGATCATCCACATAGGACAGATGCTGAAGATCTCAAATTGTTCTTGTGAGGGAAACTTTGTGGTTTCTCCAATTGCTTGAATAGGTATTGTATCAGGTATGGCTGAGTCAATGCACTTACACAGGGGTGTGTATAAAGCATTGGTGTAGAACTCAGCATAGTTGCCAGTTCCATCTGAGGGGGGAGGTGCAGAGAAGCTATTTATACTACCTTGTAAGAGGGTATAATCTGCTTTGGAGAATTTATTTTAGTTTAGCTGCTGTTGGGGGGGGGGGGTCAGGTGTGATAGTGTCTTCAAATGAGACTGATCTGTGGTCAGATCTCACCAGGGAAGATCTCACAGTGGGGGTGCTACAGTGGTCCCCCATATTGGTAAGCACCAGATCCAGGATGTTGGCACCTCTTGTGAGGGTGTCAACAAGCTGGTCCAGGTAATTGGAGTTAATGATGTTGAGGAACCTTTGGGTAAGTGAGTTTGAGCCCGAGTAATTTACCCAGTCAATGGATGGGTAGTTAAAGTCACCCAAAACCATGGTGTTTGGATGTATCCTTATAGACTCAAGTAGATCCAAATAGGCAGAGTGGGTGTCCTGATTCATGGAGGGGGTCCTGTAGCTGACAATGACTTGAATAGGTATCCTACCAACAGTTAATTGCACCAGAAGTATCTCCAGGGAATCATGCTGTTTGACTAATCTGGAGGTGTATTTATTTTAATGAAAATTGATATACCACCTCCTTTAGTTTTCACACCTTCAGTTTGTGATCCTAACGTGTGGAAGGAGGTGTAACACAATACTGCTGGGTGGTCTCTGTGACTGCACAAATGTCTGCATTTTCCAAGGTGAGAACTGCTTCTAGTGAGTGCAGTTTCATGTTGACTCCTACCATTTAGCAGCATAACCTTGAGGATCTTTTCAGATGGATTTTTTACACCTGGAACTTTGTCCTTCAGACACTGCCTAAAAAAGGCACTATGGAGGTGACAAGAGCCTTAGCCAGTAGCCTAAATTCCAGGGACAACAGATGAAGACCATCTCTGGCAAAGCATCGAGGTCTGTTGATCATGTCATCCCAGGCTGACAGATACTTAGAGTGACACCAGAAACTAAGCCAATTCACAATATGTTACATCATGTTTGTTATATGTAGAATTTCTATACCTATAATGTAGTGACATTGGTGTACACCTTCCATAAATAGTTGTACACAATATGACTATACTTGTTTGTGCACATAGTCGAATACATATTGAAAGAGAAATGTACCTTTGGCAAGTGAGCATTCAGTGATGCACTGATGATGTGCTGTTATGATGCTCACGGGAGCGTCCTCTGTTCTGTAATTAGCAGGGTGGTTGTTATACACTTGCATTTGCTAACCTGACATTTGCATGATGGTATACATGTACGTGTTTGTAATTTTTAGCTTAATCACCTATGCATGTTGAGCTGACATGATTGCGTATTATCATACCATGCCCCTCTGACTTTCCTTCAGATTTTCTTATTCCAACAACCCTCTTGTTTGCCCCTCTTCCTCACCCATAACCAACATTTTCTTTTCTATCTCCCACTTTCCTTGGGTGTGTGCAGCAAATGAAATATTACATAAATACTAAAGCAGGCACCATTCGCTTGTTTAGCTGATATAGACATATGTATATTGGTACAGATGTATATAAATGTGTGTGTGTGTGTGTGTATATAAATATATATATATATATATATATATATATATATATATATATACATATATATATATATATAATATATATATATATATATATATATATATATATATATATATAGATATATATGTATATATATATATATATATATACACACACACACACACACACACACACACACACACACACACACACACACACACACACATCCACACCCATACATGCATACACATAGATATACGTCAGGTTGCCCGCCACAATTTGTATAATGTGTCTCTTGGCTTGACAAAAAAAATTGCCATCTGTTGTAAAATATGCATTACTGTGGTATTATTGGCCTCCTCACCAGTTTGTGTCTATTGAAAAGGTTGAAGTACTGTATGAAACTGACCATGTTTAGTAATGTATACATTTTTCTTCCATTAAACTCATCCATACATTCACTACCAAAGTCTGGATGACTAATAACTTACGTTCATCCAATCTCCCTGTCACTGGCTGTAGCACTTACTGCACACAGTCAGATGAAGTCTCAATTTACCAGCTGGTAAACAATAACTCTTTGGGTGACTATAATTTGTACAACATATTTTACAGCAAGAAATATTGATATATAAGAGTAGATTAGATGCTAACCTAATTACACCACCAGACCAATACTGGTTATCAACTGGAGTATTGATAGTGCCTTATCTAGTTCAGAAAGCTTTGACATGTTGTTATGATGCTGAAGTTCCAAATCAATTGATCATCTTGAACACTAAACTCTTTGATACAGCACTAGGTTTATTTGCTAGTACATTATATGCATATATATTACGGATACACACGTGCACCATTTGAACAAACAAACAAATTAAGCATGCAAAAACACCCCAATAACAAGAGCAAAATCCAAACCTGTCCAGCTAACAAAGCAAATCTCCAAGCCAGTCGTTTCCCCCAAAAGAAAAAGGGACAAATGGTCCAAGAACTCTGAGCACCCACTTAACAAGTCTGAAGCCCCCCTGGTAGTGGTAAAGTATGTCTCACCCACCTGCTTTTGATCACTATTTCACAAAAGATACAAATTGGCTATTTTACCTCTTTTTGTGGGTATTTCCCCATCTCCTGCAAAACAATTCAGATTGAACAAATTATATGTTAGCTGTCAAGGTTTATGTGCCACTAACATTATCTGTCTTATATTTAAAGAAAAGCTTTTTCATTGTCTTATTGTAAATTCTTTAAGATGATCGTGCAACTGCAATGATATGATAAAAAAGCTATAACTTTATCAGGTTACAATATCCATCCTTTCAGTGATGGGTGTTGCTAAGTTGAAGATGGTTTGGTTTAGATCTGATGGAGTGTACTTGAATGAGTTTGGTTTAGATCTATTTAACATACATTTAAGTTTATTTTAGAAGGTGTGGTGAAAGTTCTTTCTTAGGAGAGCAAGAACAGCCTGTGGTAATTCTGGTGGGCATAGACGAGGGGCAGGTGTGTCCCTCTTCTGTTTCATCCCTCTTGGTGTCGGGTGTTGATGCAAGGAGTTTGTGGTATGAAAGTGAGTGGTAGGACATTGCTTTGATTAATAAGAATAAGTGAGCGGTAGTCTGAATGCTGCTTATTCAGGCAGGGTGAGCAGGGTACACTGTCCTGGTGTATGGTTACAAGGATTTTACATGTTGTGGTTACAAGATTATTTGTGGTACAATTAATATTTGAAATGATGCAATAAAGTTATGTTGGAAGTTAATAAAGATCATCAAATATCATTTTAGTATCATGTGTTTTGTTGAAGGGGGCCAGGACAAATGAGGTTTGGGAACAAACCTATTTGTTCAGGGACATCTTTCATTTAGGGGTTAGAGGGAATTAAATGAGAATGGGGGAGGATTGTTGGGGTAAGAGATTAAGGCTGAGAAGTAAAGGAAAGTTTGATTAGTCTCTGGGAAGAGAAGCGTTCATTTCTTAGGGTGATGTTTAGAGGTAGTGAGGTAGATATAGGGTGGGACTTACGGGTTTTATGTGAGTGTAACTGGGAAGGATAATCATATTTAGGTATGATCTTGCTACCTACCCTCCATCTATTCTTTTTGGGTTATTTTGAAAGGTATGGTTATTGAGGTGGGCAAGGCAAGTGGGATAAGCTGCCCTGATGTAGGATTACAAGGATTTTATATGTTACGGTTACAAGGTTATTTGTGATATGATTAACATTTGAAATGATACAATAAAGTTATGTTGGAAGTTAATAAAGAAGATCATTAAATGTCATTTTGGTGTCACTTGTTTTATTGAAGGGGACCGAGACAAAGAGTTTATGATTCCCAAAACAAACAGAGCCAGCTATCACAATGATTTCTAGGTATTATGTCTGCCATTACAATCACCTCTAAAACAGTGAAAAGCTAAACAAGAATTCCACAGAAGAATGGCTGCATGGAGATTTTTAAAACAATTCACTTAGCTATTCTTACCTTTTGTATCTGTAATCTTTTCTCTGGCATATAGGTTCTGTTGTATGGCAACAAGACATATTTTATTCGAGGTAATAAATGTTCATTGGAAGAGGGGGTGCTGTACTCCAGGAGACAGTTTTCCCTTTAGAGTTTTATGGAGTGTTTTGCAATCATAAATGGAGACCAAACTAGAATAGTTGCTGCCAGTGAAAACAGATGAGCTCTTTGAATGTCTGTTGAAAGTGCAAGGACTGCATTTGCAGTCTTCAGAAATGCAGAACTAAGTCTTTGAAAGCTCCATATATAAACAGCTGAGATTGCAGTATCTTGTATTATTCCCAACTGTCTGATGTGCAGCAGTTTTCAAGTTAGAACACATAAGAAGGAAGGGGGTGTGGGGTGTATCCCATAATGATGTGGTGCAATTAGGCAAAACTCCCTGCAAAACTTTTCAAGGCATAATAACAAGTTATAAAGGTCTTTTTTTTTTCTGTTTCAATCAAAGTTTATTTTTTAACTTTTCAGGTTTATTATAAGTGGGTCTCACATTTCATATAGGCATTTGTACACTTCATACTTGTCAACTTTCCTTGTCTTCTTAGAATCAGTTTCAGTGCCCAGCAGTGCCCAGATGGATTGTATTTTATTTAGCTTCACTGAAAAATAAGCCAAGAAGTCCACATAACCCACTTTCTTCAGTTTCCTATACATGCACACATGCTCACACCTATGCATACATGCACATGCGCACACATTCACACACACACAAACACACACACGCACACACACACACACACACACACACACACACACACACACACACACACACACACACACACACACACACGTAATGAAAGTTATCTCATTTTTTTTGTATCTCTAAAAAGGATTACAAAATAATAGTTGAATTCTTAAAGTTTTTGATTATTTCACGGTTATTTAAATAAGGTGGACGTGAACTCCCTAATTATAGTCAAGACCTCCTTACTCTAAATCAAAGACTTTGCTGCAGTCCTCCCACAAAAAAAAGGAAAGAAGCGCCTTTCCTTTTGTGTGTTTATATGGATATTTAGTACAGTCATTTGACTGAGTAAAGATGGCATTAGATCAGAAAGGGGCTGTAGAGAGTACCCATTCACAGTACAGTAAGGCATGTGGCATATTACCTTCCAATAAGTAAACAAACGAGAAATACTTTAATGAGTCTCACAGATGCTATATGTATAAACACTCATCTTGTAGGAGGTCACATAAGAAAATAAATTACATCTGTGTAGATGAAATATCGTATTGTGTGACTTGCCTTTGGAAGTTTGTAATGGGACTGGAATTTGTTTTTGATTTTATAGCTGCCATTGCAGAAGGTAAGAAAGATGCTTATGCTTGTTTGGTATTGACATAAATTTATGTCAATGTGATAATATACTAGATGTCACAGAAATATTGTAAGGATAAACAGGTGAACTATTTATAGGTATTGTGCACAAGATAGTAGGAAAAATACACTGTAGGATAGCATACCAAAGCCCTATATAAGTCATAGAATGTTTTTTCACAGCTGGTTAAGATCCCATATACAGGATTACCCCACTTTGTAGCCCAGAAAAGTAGCTAGCTGTCTGTCACCCTTAAGGCATTGTGTATTTACAAACTGACACCTCCTCAACTGAAAATAGTGGACCATAATACCAAAAAAGATACTTATCAAAACTGTAACAAGTTGCTAATACAACCTTACCTCACACTAACTGCTTCAATATTTAAGCCAAGCTGTAGTAGCATGTATTTAGCAATACCACTACAACACTCCTATACCATTGGCACCTTCCAATTGCATCCCCTTACAGCTTGTGCTTCAGGCAATGTCCTTCATTTGCACTACCCTAGTTGCACATCTGGTGTAGCCATAGTACTCCATTTGTAGAGTACACATGCAAATGAACCTCCAGTACTGCATACATTTCACAAATACTACATTGCCTATAGGCTGGTCCTAACAGGTAATTATGGCACTGTGTTTACATATATAAAAATGACATAGTGATATTCACTGCAGCAGTTCTCTCTACCTGGCTCACAACAATGAAGAGTGGCATGTTAAACACATTTCTGCACTATGTTTATAAAAAGTCCAATTAAATTGCTAGTTAATGGTCTTTGGAAAAGATGCTTTCTTGATGTGCAAATAAAGTGCAAAGCAATGCATCTTTCAAACAAATATCTAAGAAATGAGTGCACAGATAAAGAGAAATGCTAAGAATAAGGAATAAGGACAGACATCTACTTAAATCATTGAGTGATTACAAGGAAATCAAGGAAGTCATCAAAAGTGAAAAATTACAAGTTTTTACTCCTCTGTAGTGACTCTTAATAAAAACATTAGGAGTATTGTGAGGCATTATTGAGACATCATCATCAAAAAGGTAGAGAGGTAGGACAGAAGTAAATAAGTATAGTATAACAGCATAGTTAACTTTATTTATTTCAATTTGTTTCACACGATAAAAAACTGAACAACTCGAGACTTGTTCCAACCCCCTTGAATTTGAAATATTAATATCAGACATTCACAGATATAAATGTTAGAACATTGACAAAGACTACACTGTCTGCTTTAGAGGCCATATAAAATGAACTGAAAGAGGTTAACCTGTACAATACTGAACGACGAAAACAAGTGATGAAAATAATCAAAATGCTTGAGAATAAAGATGCATTACCTGAAGCAGTAAAATAAAAGTTTCTTTCTGTACTGAGCACAGCATGTAAATAAAATGAAGCCATGTCATAAAAGTGACATTTAATAATGCATGAATGCATATAATTTATATGAAGAACTGTACAAAATCTGTCCTTTACCATAAAAATTATTACATTATCTCAAATACAAGCTGCTAAATTTTTCTGTATTAAAACCTGAAGCCAAATGAAAAATTTCTCATTGCATATTTTGTACTTTAATTCATTTAGTAATAAAATAACTATGGCCAGTTCATTAATGATACTTATGTACTTAGCCTGTCCTTTTTGGTGATGAGTAAATCAGCCATTTCTGATTACTATCTGGTAATCATTCGTATTGCTCACTTCCATTGGTGTAAAAGATACTTGTTTGTTCTCAAGGACTTATATTTCTCTGTTCAGAGGGAACATAAGCTCTAAAACTTTACTGGTCTTTAAAGTTTCAACCTGCTTTAGTAACATGAAACCTAAATCTCTACTAGAAACCAAGGATGTAGAACATGTAGTCCCTTAACGTTTTGGGGCCTGCATCCTACTAGCTATCTCAGAGCACTATTTACAAATAAATCTTGGAATAATTTTCTATTTTAATCAAACGTCTTTGCTGTTTGTCTTCCACATTCTCTATCATTTTACTTCATACAAAATAGAACTTTAAACATTTAGCAGCTAAGCTTATGTTTTATGTTTGTCTTTTGTACAAAGCCATGCAGTGGACTTTTTTTTCTTCTTTATATATAATAAATGTTTTCTATTGCTTGGCTCCAGTGTGGTCCTATCCCCCCAAAGCTTCAGTATATGGGCTAAAACCTTGTCTGTACCATATTGCCTTTATTTGGGAAAGTCAGTCTTCTAAAACTTCCAACACAGCTAAACATAATCAGTACAACAATAAGATATTGATTCTCACTCCTAGGAACCTTAACAAAATCCACACCCTAAAAGCGCTGCTAACCTGGAAAATTTAGGTGTACACATCATCACAAAGACCTAGTTCAAGACCATTGAAAGCACTCCAGTGGAGGGCTTCAGTGCCTATCACTTGTACAGGCCCAACACATTCGAAGTAGACACTAAAGGCAGTGGTGTTTTTATATTCTTAAAACAATATCTCACTTCCAGGCTCATTGGACAAGATAATAACTTGGAACTCCTCCACATCTTGTTTATTACAAATAAAACCCTTTGTCATATCACAGTTAACTACAGGACCCCCCTCTATGTCCCTGTCAGTACATAACTCCTACATAACTAGTATGCAGTCTCTATGTATTAAACCAAACACCAATCTCCTAGGATTTTTCAACCATCCCACTGTCAGCTGGGAGAATTATGCATCCTCAAACATGTACTACTAGCTAAAAAGGGTGCACACACCTCTGGGTTGGCACTACTCTTCCCCCTTTTTCCTCAGCTTTCTATTGTAAAACATGTAGTCCAAATTTAAAGCTAGCCACAGTCAAACTGCTGCTATATTTTATCTTATCCAGACCAGTAACATTTCTTGGCAATGCTAGCTGAAATATATCATATTTTTTTTATTTTTATTTCTATCTTCCTTTCAAAATATTACTTTTCTCCCTACATTTAAGGCCAGCCCAGGAATTACCTTCATTATAGACTACTATTATTATCTTTGTATTACATCTGCATTCTCTCTATAGTTTGGCTATTTCAGTCCTAAAAGGAGTTGCACTGATTGTTTTTCTTTGTCGCTTGCAAACTGCTTCTCTGGCTCAGCCCACTCTGTTCACCCTGCCTATGCTCAGGCTCACTCTGCTCCTCTACTCTTCCCTCACTCCCACCCTCCCCTAGATGTATACACTCTAACCACTCCCCCTTCACCCATAACTCCTCAGAAATTCTCTCAGAAATAGCTAAACTCACTTCTGCAAATTAACTACTACTCTCTGACTGCTCAACTCTCTCCTACTCTGCTCTCTAAACTACATAGCCCCATCATACTACACCCAACTAGCTATTTCCTTACTTCATTCACCCAACCAGTTAAACTGTACTCCATCTACCACTCATGTCAAACAACGCAGCAACATACTCCTCTTACACTTAAACACTTCCTCTTCCCATCTCTATCCACAGTCTGCTGTGTCCTGTTCAACTAACATTCTTCCACATATATACAGTTACAAAACCTTTATTACACACATTTCTGCCATAGATAGTACATTCCCTTTACTATCTACAACTTAATAGTCTACTTTAGTGTATACAATTTAACACTTTATATGAGTCCTTTTAATACAAATGCAAGCTCTCTCCTCCTGTTGCCATACACCCATATCTTATTATCATGATCATATTACAAATGACTATGCTAACAACCCTAGTAGCACTAGTTCACATCACCACATACCATGTGCACCTCATGGACCCAGTCCCACAGCACCCCACATCCAACATTCCTACCAAGAAAAACACATAATTTACATTTCTCATCTACCCTTCTAGCTTTCATACACCTACCTCTCATCATACCAAATCACCCTATCAAAGCCTACAATTAACCCGCTAAACTATCCTTAAAGTTTGACAAGTACTTTACCAAATTCATAAAAACCCTGGACAAATTATAATTAGACTGTTTCACAGTGGGGATATACACCCCAACCCTGGACTATCCATATCTAAAAACACCATACCTACCCAAAACCACTCCCAGGCCATACTCACATTCCCTAGAAAAGCCGCTGATATATTATTAATAAACATTAATATTCAAAGCATCTTAAATAAAATGCACTAATTTCATGCCACTCTCTCAATATACTCCCCAGATATAGTCCTGTTAACAGAAACATGGCTAAAACTTGACACCAATAACAATGAAATCCAAGCCCCATGCTACAATATACTACATAATGACAGCAAAACTAAAAAGGGTTGTGGCATCACAACAGTATTTAAAAATCACCTTACAATTGAGTCATTGTAAATCCCCTACTCTGACTTTTGCAATATTGAGCTTATCCTTTCTAGACTCAAACTTAACTTCATAAAAGTCATTAACATAATTGGATGCTACATGACACCTGATAATAATATAACAAACCTTGAGAACTTACTTAGTGGGGTCTCTGAGACACTACCTCAGGAAACTATTATTATGGTGACTTTAACATAGACTGGCAAACATGTAATTCAAGGAATTCCACAAATTACATCAACCTCCATGGGTTCTCTCAAACCAATAAAACACCCACAAGAACTGATAAATCAATCAACAGACAGTCAATCCTTGTGTGGATACTGATAAATAGACCAACCCAATCACTCTGGCCACCTGACAACTTGAGCAACAACCTACCAACTTTCCTGATAAAACAACACACAGCCCTTGCCAAACCCACCACATACAAGCTAATAAGAGATAAAAGAAACTTTGGTACCACTAATTTTATATCATCTGTAGAAAAATGTAATTGGAAGCTTCTCAAGCTACTCAGCTCTGATGATGCTGTTAAATTTATTTATTTATTTATTATTTATTTTATTAATTTTACATTTGTTTAGCGAGAAAGTGCAAATGGAATATAGAGCTATTTTCAGTTGTAGGCTGGGGAAAAAAACTCCCCATATAACAATAACAAAGTTTATCACTACAAACTATAACAATTCATAACATACAAGTTTTGGTATTACAGTTTGTTAATTCTTACACTTCAAAATTATAAAAATTCTATTTCTATGGTACAAGAGAAGATTATGTGAAGACAGTATAGCTATCGCATAATATATTGAGATGGCTTAAAAGAAAAGAAAATGTTAGAAGCTTAGCAGCAGTTGTAGAATACATGGGCAAGATAAAGAGCTGAAGGGTTAGATGTACCCCCAGATTTACTATTCGTCCGTGCAGGACTAGCTTAATCTTGCATGGGAGTGGCCATTTAGGAGCAGGACAGCAGTGCGCTGTGCATATTAATGAAGGCGCACTGCCAGAGCTCCTAATCTTACATGGAGCGTGTAAGAGTGCAGGGGGCATGTCTGAGAGCAGAGCTCTCAGAATATACACCCCCCCCGCAATGAAGAACAACACAAAGGCCAAAGAAATGAGCGAGACCACTCATAGGTGTCCGCATATCCCCAGCAACATTTCTCCATGAGTACAACAGCAAGTAAATACAAATAAAATGAACAAACCCTTCTTTATTTATTAAAAATCCGATTAAAGCGAACCGTAGGTGCGTGGGAGTGCCCATTGCTTAACTACGGTTAATGCAGCTTAAATGGCTGAAGAGGATAACAAGGAAGATGTATGCAAATGAAGCAGTATAACAATAGTGTAGTGGGCAGACCATTTGCCTTGCAAGCAGGTATTCCTGGTTTGAGTCCCACTGCAGCACATTCCATTTTCCATGGCAAAGCACATTATGACCAATATTTATGTTGCATAACCCACTAAATAACATATATTTGAGAACTGGAGTACTGCATTGAATGCACATGTGAGGTGTCAGTGTCATAATGTTGCAAAGTCTCCAGATAAGCACATGTGCTGCATACAGTATATGTACACAGGAATCATAAATACAAATGGAAGGTAAAATGTATAATGAATGACAACTCCATACAGCTTCCAAATACTCCACCTTCCCAAGAACTATGAGATATAACTGTCCAAATCAGTGTAATTGTAAGTGGGAGTAAGCACAAGTAAGCAAGTGTAAGCACCAACAAGCAGTAGTAAGCATATTTAAGCACTAGTAAATGAGTTTAAGCCTGTTTGCATGGGGGTAAGCAATGTGCACACAGGTTATGCAATTTTGAAGCTAACTCTCTGTAAGGATATGTAACTGAAGGTTGGCATTGCTTACCCTCACTCAAACACACGCAAACCCGCACAAACCTGCTTACAACTGCTCAAAAGTGCCTTAATCAGTCAGTATCCAATGGCCCTTGTTCTGTCCAGCAACAAAAGAAACAGCCTTTCATGTATTGAACCCAGGATCCTATACACTATAGTCACAGTAGTTAACCACCAAGCCATCACAACAATACAGAAGAATGAGGTATCACCAAACAAGTCCTCACCATAGTAAAACCAAACTAAACCTGTGAAAGGAATCAGTATACAGTCATATGTTCCATAACCCACTACATAACATAAATATGTGAACTGGAGTACAGCAGTAAGCCAAGAAGTGAGGTGTAATTGTAATAGAGTGTTGAAGTCCCCAATAAAACACAAGGATGTCATACAGTGTATGTACACATGAATTATAGATACCAGGCAGATATATAAGATGTACTGAATAAGAAATCAATACCAAAAAGAAAATATAATGCAAAGTCTAATGTAAGCAATGCTAAGTATTGCACAGGCCAGCTTACGAGATGTAAGCGATGTGTAGGCCAGCTAACTCAATGTGTCTAGTGTTATACCCCTTTAAACAATGCCAACCTTAGGTAAGCAGGTTTGCCCATAGCCTAGCCTTTTCAAAACCGGCCAATGATGATAAACTGTGGGAAATAGGCCTATTTAAACCCAACAGGTAGGAATACATCTCATAACCAGTTGTAGCTTCTCCTTGCAGGCACCATGTCAGGAAGGGGAGAGGGAGTGAGCTTTCAGGTGCAGTGCTGGTGCATCCAAGAGTCCAGAGTCATGGTAGGACTCCTTGTCAAAGACCATGAGCAGAGACTGCTGCAGAACCAGTACCAGGGTTCCCAATATAAGGCAGAAGCCTGGGACTGTCTTGCCCATGACCTCACCAGTGCTACTTGCATACCCCGAACTGGTGAGCAGGTCAAGCATCACTATGCCGACCTGAAGCGGCATAAGGGGGACCTCTTGGAGCAGTGGATCCAAGAGGCTAGAACGGCAGGGGATGTCCCAGCAGTGTATAAGTATCACTCCGGTATGTGTGTAATAATAGCCAGCTTATGTATATCATGGATAGGTATGGCTAAATATTTCTCTTATGTCCTCCACAGCTGCGAGTGGGCTGTAAACCAGGAGGCCCATGGAAGCCGCCTGGAGAGGTGCAACGCAAGGCAAGTCAGTAATACCCTTGCATGTACTGTCATAGGAAATAAATCTAAAAGTATTAACACATTAACTGTCTGTATAAAACCTGTATTGTTTAAGGCAAGTACTGTATACACCAGAGAATATGGCAGGAAGAGTCTCATATAGTTTGTATGTAAATAAAAGCATAATAGCTTGACAATAAAGGTCTAACTGCTGGACTGCATGTGTATACTCTGGTATCATATGGTAATGTAGATTTGCAATCACATAATAGTACTGTTGTATTAAGCACTGTTACCCACACTGTGCACCATAAATAGAATGTGTAGGAATGCCTGTATATGACTGCTGTAATCCACAGCGGCCATTTAGTACAACTGAGCGACACATAGACAAAAAACAGGGAAAAGACAGACAAGAAAACCCAAATAGCACATGCAACTGAGATGTGAATTGTATTTTTAGCACACACAGCCATGGTTCGAATCCTGGCAGTGGTAATAGTCTGCATACAGAATCATACCCCACAACTGTACAGAATGTCCAGTAAAGTGGCCCATATCTGTTGCCTGTTAACTTGACCCCCTGGGAAATCAGTGGGATGATCCCAGATGTATAGGCAGCAAACAGGAAATACAACAGATTGACACACATCTATGAGAACAAAGCTGGCACACTAGCAACTCCCCAAAACCTTATGAGAGTAAGAAGCCACATATGTCGCACTTACACCCCCATGTTGCCAAGCTGTGGCCCAAGTGTGTACAGTAACAGAGTGAGATGTATGTACATAATAGTAATGTGGAATCTGGTACCGTGTACAAACATTTCTTCCACAGGTCTGTCAGATACCAACCCTGTGTCCAAAAATACAAAAATTATACCCTGTACTGGTACTGTTTACTTTAGTATTGTATGGCATTGTGACTGATGCAGTTGCTCTGAATAATAAGTTTTACTCATCACTGTCACCCACACTGCCTTACAAAATATAGCTGTCTAGGAAATCCTGCATAAGAATGTTGTAATACAAGGTCAGAATGCAAAACCACAGGAGAATTATAAGACAGAAAGCAGATAGGAGATATACAGCAATACTAATATAGCACACACAACTGTGATGGACAGTGTTTAAGTTGTAGCAGACACAGCCATGGTCTGAATCCTGGGAGTGGAAGTAGGCTGCATACAGAATCATACCCCAGAACTGTACAGATAAGACCAGAATGCCCAGTATATGGGCCCATATCTGCTGCCTATCACCCTGTCCCTCTGGGACGTCTGTGGGATGATCCCAGATGTTTAGGCAGCGTCTGTGGGATGATCCCAGATGTTTAGGCAGCAAACAGGGAATACAACTGATTGTCACTCATCTATGAGAACAAACCTGTCACTCTAGCAACTCCCAAAACTGTTATGAGAGTAATAAGCCAAGTATGTCCTTTCTACACTCCCATGTTGTCACGTTGTGACCAGACTGTGTACAGTAACAGAGTGAGATGTATGTGCATAATACTAATGTGTAATCTGGAACTTGGTGTGGCAACATTCAGGTAGTGTTAACAAACATTGCTCCCACAGGTACATCAGATACGAACACTGTACCGAGAAATAAAAGCCTTGATACCCTGTACTGGTACTGTTTACTCTGGTATGGTATGGAATTGTGAGTGTTTCAGTTGCTCTGAATAATAAAGTATCACTGATCACTGTCACCCACACTGTGCTACATAATATAACTGTGTATGTGAATGGTACGTCACTAAAGGTTGAAGAGGGCAATAGTCTAGTTATGTCCTGATACACCTGCATCTGGTCAAGTCATGGCCAGAGTCTGTCCACAAAGAGTTGGATAGGTATGTGCACAACATAAACCCGGAATCTGGGAGTATGTGTAGAAAAAGTTAGTTAGTGTTAACAAACATTCCCTCCGCAGGTATACCAGGTAAGAGGTGTATACTGCAGGTAAAACCAGTTCATGTATAACGATGATGACAGCCATATCACTGTCCAAACTAAGGCTATAGGGTATTGTAGTAATACATGTAAGGTACAGATAACAGCACTGACTAGGAAAGTAATGTGGACTACAGGAATATACTAGTTGTTAATTGACATCTTCCACCCCCACCATATCTCCAACAATAAACTACATACCCACTTCAACCAGTATGTAATGACTGCACTCTTCTGATTATGTCCAATTGGTTTATATATATTTAAATTTGTTCCCATGCATGTGCTATATTGAATTATTCTAATATTGGTGGCATGGTGCCATCAATATACCTGCATGCTGTTGTTATTACCACTGTGATCCCATATAGGCATGTGTTCCATTTGCTATGCAACTATACCATATTTGGTGTCTGGGTTAATGGGAATATTTATGCATGCTGTTATACCTAACCCTGGAATGTGTTGACTATTACTAACCCACATATGATGATACAATCTAAACACTATAGCACATTTGGGAAGGCCGGTCCCAGCGGACCCACCTGTCCCACCTCAGCTGGCCATGGCATCGGGCACTAGCATGTCTGGGGCCCAACCTGAGGCCTATTCATTCATTGGTCCTGCACCACCTTTGGGTGGAACCCCCTCAGGGGATGGGGCTTGCTCCCCCAGGAGCGGGCGCCAACAGGAACCTGTCATCCATTGTCAGGTCCAGGTCATGGTGAATAGCGACCTCCGCAGGGAGGTTGGAGATCTACTATGCCAACTTTGGGCCATGTGTCACAACTAGAGGGTCGGCCTGGCTCTGCAACTCAGCCCCCAGGACAGCCACCTTTGGGGCTGTGAAGGTGCAGTGGTGACTGCCCATGGGTGGGGAATCTCAGTCCCAATGTTTCCACTGGGGGCCCATGGGCTTCCGATTTCCCAACACCCCTCCCCAACAAGGAGTTTACACCCCATATGTGTCATATACCACCCCTGAATGCATCTTGTTTGTCTTCTCTGATAACCTACACAACCTACATCCCCAAATATACCTACTATCCCTCCCCAATATTCCACTCTCACCTGAAAAAAAAAAAGAGCAATCTGTACCCAAAAAAAATTGCACCCCATACATAGCTGTCCATTTCACACACGTGTCCAAAGGACATGTAATCTGGCCTAATTGGCATCACAACATATTATTGTCATCCTCACCCATCTCTCAGGGGTTTGAGTGTCCAAATATACCTTCAAATTCAGTGTATATGCACAGCTGTTGCTGTAGAAGAAATGGGCAGCTATGGACCTTCCCTGCACCCTTCCTGCACATCCCTAGCTATTTTCCCTACTGTCTTTCCCTCTTTGTGCCCCCATTTCACCAGTATCCTATCAACCCTTTTTTCTTTTCCTTTAACGAAATCAGTGTGGGGTTAAGCGGGAGTAAGCACTTTTAAGCAGCAGTAAGCGGGTTTAAGCTTGTTTGCATTGGGGTAAGCAACGCCTACACAGGTTAAGCAACTGAGAAGCTAAGTCAGTATAAGAAACTGTAACCGGAAGTTAGCAGTGCTTACCTCCATGCAAACCCGCTTACAACTGCTTAAAAGTGCCTTAATCACTCTGTAACCAATGACCCTTGTTCTGCCCAGCAACAAAATAAACAGCGTCTGTAAGTCTTGAACCCAGGACCCTGCACAACATAGCCAAAGTGATTTACCACTAAGCCATGTCAGATATACAAAACTTTGATGTTTTCACAAACATATCATCCAGCCCAGGCATTCAACAGTACAGGAAATGTATTTAAACATGTAGATGTATGTGTGTGTACATATATTAATATCTAAATAGATATATACATATGTATATATATATATATATATATATATATATATATATATATATATATATATATATATATATATATATATATATATATGCATATATATATATATATATATATATATATATATATATATATACATACATACATATGCATACATTTATAGATATATATATATATATATATATATATATATATATATATATATATATATATATATATATATATATATATATATATATATATATATATATATATATATATATATATATATATATATATATATATATATATATATATATATATATATATATATATATATATATATATATATATATATATATATATATATATATATATATATATATATATATATATTTATATAGGTATATACATACATCTGTAGATACAAATGGGAACATAACAAAACCATATATGTCCACATGCACCGTTAATGCAGTTGAGGGGGCCCAAACAACATACGTCTTGTACGAATAGGTATTCCCCTCCCCGCAGCCAAACATGTCTGCCCTGCAATACACCTTCCAACTGTTGCAAATCCCATAACCAGGACCTGACACAACATGGGCATAAGATGTTAACAGTACTTCATCCCACCTGTATGATGTCAAGCTGGTATAAGTAACATATCATGCAGTACAGTCTGACTACCATAGAGAATGTACAATGTGGAAGCAATCAACATCCCTAGGATACATATACACAGACGCATATATGCAGATATCTATATACATACATATATATATATATATATATATATATATATATATATATATATATATAGATATATATGTAACTACACATACACACACAGAGATATGTATAGGAAGATACATATGTAGAAGGTGCACACAATACGGAACAGCCACTATGCCTACAGTTACCACCTTACCAAACGGACATTGTATGAGCCACCCATACAAATGACAATCATTGCCTGCAACATATACCCACAGAGAGGTCAAAGGATATAACACCACACACAGGTTTGCATACATGGGAGAGCTTTATTCGTGTACTATTACAGTTGTATATGCCATGTCATATAGCTGTTTAGACACTGATATCTATATAAACAGAGTAATGCAACTGTGAAGCAGTTATACTAATGCAGTAGTCTGGAAAGGTTTACATATGTTGCTGTCCAGGCCAAGGCCTTCAAGTAGTACAATAGTAAAGACAGACTGGGCCACAGGATACCAATCAACAGTATGTAATGCAGATGTATAGTCCAGCAGCCTCTATCTACACTCTGTACACAGTCCATAGGGAGTGAAGACCTCAATTGACACAATGGGATGTATCTGTTACATAACAAGGCATAACTGATGCCATCACAATCACACTGACAAACAGAACA
>NC_056731.1:201400332-201407832 GCF_019279795.1 Protopterus annectens
CTAAAGACACACACACACACACACACACACACACACACACACACACACACACACACACACACACACACACACACACAGTTGCCATGTCTGGGATTAGAACTCCTGCCTAACTAGTTTATCGCACTACAGCAGTACACAGTTGTAGGATGTGCCACAAAGATTACTGGGCTTCAATTTTCCCAAAGTGTATTTCAAAGTGGATGACCTCAGCAGGCTTGTCAAAGTAGGGCTATGGGCAGGGCAGTGTGTATGCATGGGCTATAACCCATTCATCTAGAGGTTGACACACCACATTTGGGCACTTGCAGGGTTATATTCCACAGGTATGTGTATACAGCTGCTAGATGACTACTCCTTGTACAGTTATGTAGCATAGCTAGCACTTGCAACACTTAGTCTGTAATGCTGGCAGATGCCAGTGGCTAATATCTACAGTGAGTGACATTTAAACCTCATGTGGTTGTAGCCATTTGGCTGTGTGCTGGGTGGGACAGGCCTCATAATGGATGGCCCCTTGTCACAGTCCCTCTCTTCCACACATCTATGCACATCTACTTTTGGCTTATTATAGTGTGTTGTCCTTGGATATATGTCTGTATTCCTATCCAGTGTGTGTGTAAAGCATGAGTGGTGCATACTGAGGAGTGTCTGCACTAACATCTGCAACTGCCAGATATGTTTGGTCCACTGTTGTTTGCAGACATGGGCTTCATTTGTTTAAGTGTGTGAGCATGCCCAGTATGACCTTTCAGTATGTTGTTGTCTGACATTGCCTTCATTTCTCTAAGTGTGTGAGCATTCTGTATTGAATGTGTGGATTGATTCCAGGTAGTTTGTAATCCAGTGCAGACTTTTGTGTTGTACACCTACAGGTAGCAACTCTTTCTGCAGGGTATCTGTCGATCATTTGGCAATATGGGGACAAAGTGTGCAGGGGATAGTGTGTACTGTAGGTGAATGTGTTTGTGCTGCTTCAGCTACATGGTAATCCTGTTAGCAGAAATATTCAGACATGTGTACTATTATACACTGTAATGTTTTCTGTCTTCATATACTGTCAGGTGGACATTCCTGCTCACAGTGATGTCTTGGGGAACAGGGGTAACTGCAGCTGTGTGCGGTATTGTGGACAGACGCCTACATATTCATGGTAGGTTTTGCCATCCTGGAGGGGGAGCTGCAGACACTTGGTGCTGGGTCTGTGTATCCAGTTCAGCACCTTGGTACAGTCCTGGCAGAGGATCCCATACTTGTACATCCATCAACATGACAGTATGACCTTATATTGCTATGGCAATAAATCACAGCTGTACAGATTCACACAGGTTAGCCAGGGGCAGGGGCCATGAGTCAGGACATTACCCCTATTGTGGTGTATGGGCAGGTATGTAGCTACCCATTTATGTGTTTACAGCCAGGGATACTGTGTGTACACAGCTTTGTGTCGAACCTTGCACATTCCTTGCTGCCCACACTCCCACCTCCCCCACTGTTATTCTATCCTCTTCCTTACATTATGCATGCATTTTCTGATACTTTCCCTAAGGTTATCACCCCATCACAGCTGTGTGTTGGTGTTGGTCTACTGTGGTTTGTCCACATGGCCTTGCATATGGCTTATGTGGAATGTGTTGTGTTGTTATTTGGATGTCCATGACATAATATGCAATGGCAATATGTGTGAGACACAGGCCCTTGGCCTGTGGGCCATTAGGTGTTGATGCGGGCCAGATGTGGCAGGCCATTGCATTCTGTCAGCCCTACAGTCTCAGACCGCCATACAGTATATTCCCCTGGGGTGACAGGGTAGGTGTACTAGGTGTTCATGCTAATACATTCTATCAGTCTTGATCAGGTGGTGTGGATGCTGGCAGGGTGCTACCTACAGCTAGCAACACACCTACATGGGACAGCTGCACTGCATGCTGCATTCTTTTGCTATTGCCTTATACAGGTGGGGTCATATTGTGCCCATTTCCCACAGCAGGGGTACAACCAAAGAGGTACCTGTGGATGGTGTTTGCATGAGCTGGGTGCATGGACATGCTGGGTGCTTGGGGCTATGGACACTACTTGCATCTGACACACAGATATGCAGTGGGCATTCCAGTTATGCTTGCATGTGCAGGTACATCAGCTGTTCCCCAGTACATCAGTTCTACCTCCTTTGTGATCTGCAAGTGTTTGGGCAGACAACACCGGTATCCCCTACTACAGGACCAAATAATGTGATGCATACCTGTATGTACAATTCCAAGGGTGTGTCCATTTCACAGTGACACTATATGTACTGCATATCTGGGGTACTATCCTCTGTGTACTGCTTGTATATCTAGCCCAACAGCCATGCCATGTCAGTCTTTCAGATGGTAACACATATTACCACCATACATTTACAATGGCTTACTGCTAGCATGTGTTATACTGGTTGGTATTGTCTTTGGCACTGCAGTTGTGAGGACTTGTCCCAGTCATCAGCAGTAGTGGGCAATGGCCACCAGATCTTACCTCAACATTCATACATACTGACCACTCTCACACAATATGAAACACACACCAACCTAACACACACGTACCTGCATATTGTATAGATGCTACAACCTATCCTGCTACTTTGGCCACCTCTATGCATCTGTGCCTCATTGGTATTATACCTACATATACATGTTACTACATTTCTACATAGGGTTGTGGGGGGGCACACCTGACTGTTACGACGTGTGTACATTGGATTGGGGGGCACATCAGACCATTATTACATTTCTAAGTAGGGTTGGGGGGAGCACACCTGACTGTTTCTACATTACTACACAGGATTGTGCGAGGGGGGCACACCTGACTGCATTTCTATGCTGGGTTGGGGGAAGAGGCACACCTGACTGTTCCTACATTTCTACATAGGATTGTGGGGGGACAGACCTGACTGTTTCTACATTTCTACACAGGATTGGGGGGCACACCTGACTATTTCTACATTTCTTCACAGGATTGGGGGGCACACCTGACTATTTCTACATTTCTACAGGATTGTGGGGGGGCACACCTGACTGTTACTACATTTCTACACAGGATTGGGGGGTACACCCGACTGTTTTTATATTTCTACATAGGATGGGGGGCACACTTGACACTTGTACAAATTTGCTATGGCTGCGCTGGTATATCAGGTAGTCCATTTCATTCTGTATTCTAACCTATCATGCTGACTAGAGACATATCAGTGTATTAGAGGTCTTAGCTTTGATTGACCTACATATTAGCTTTTGACTTCCTACCCTTCAGAACTAACATCCCACTGCCTGACCTGCTGTAGTCTGTCTGTGTAGGCCTGGGGGGGAGGTTACCCAAAGGTATCATTCAGAGGCCATAGCACAGCCTTTGTTTGTATTTGTCTAAACCTGTCCTGCTGGCTGAGACTGTTGTTGGGTATGTGAACCTCCCTGACTGGCATGTGTGAGTCTTATGGACACACATGTGGCCCAGCACATTTCCTGCAGTGGGTTTTGTCACCCTGTGTAGTGCTGGCTACTATGGTGACACCAGTATTTGTTACAGATCTCATGGTGCCACTATAGGTGTCTACTACCTGCTGGCATACCATTCAGTCACCCAATTCCCTTGCATGCTCAAATCCATACCATAGACACAGATAATAACACATTCTACTCCATTCAGCAATTGGTAGGTTGAGTGATTTACCATGTGGGTGTCCCAGTATTGAGGGTGGTGCTGCAGGGCTGCCTATGTTGGATGCACATAGTACACTCCTACACATGGTTGAGCACAGGTAGTGCCATGTTTGGCAACTCTTTTACTGTATGTGAGAGTCAGAGAGAGGTGTTATTCCTTGGGTCCCTCCTGTGTCAGTGTAAGTGCTATGCTTTGCCTCTTTGCCAAGGCCAGGGCATACTGGGCATGCCTCCTTCTGCCTACTGGGGCACGCTCAGTTTGTTCCTCCTCTGTGCCTGTGCAGCTCTTGGCAATGGTGGGGGGCTGTGTGGGCCTGCCTCGTGCTGTTCCTGCTGCAGCTGTTTCCACAGGATCATATTGTGTAGCACGGCACATACAATGACAATTTGGGTACATGCAGCTGGTGAGTAGTGCAAGGCTCCACTGGATGTATCCAGGCACTGGAACCATGACTTGAGCATGCTAAACACATGCTCTATTATAATTCTGGTCTGCGTGTGTGCCTCATTATGGAGCTCTTGTTCAGGTGTGTGTGCATTTCTGATGGGTGTCATCAGCCACGGCTCCAGTGCGAATCCAGAATCCCCCACTAGGTGACCATAAGGGATGTACCCATTGGCAAATCTGTGGTACAGCTGCATCAGATGCCAGATGTGGGAATCATGATAGCTTCCAGGGTAGCCAGCACACACATTCATTATTATGACCTGGGCATCGCACACGACCTGGCAGTTGATGGAGGGGAAGCCCTTGCAATTGACGTAGACCCTACCCCACTCACTGGATGGTGCTTTGATGCTTATGTGAGTGCAGTCTATAGCACCCACTACCTCAGGGTATTCTAGTATTTGGTGGAACAGTTGTATATTGCTGGCCAATGCCTCACGGGTGTTGGGGAAATATACGTGCTCTCCGGCATGTGCTGACATGGCATCCAGGAACTAGTGGAGTACCCTGGATGCTGATGCTTGTGAGATCCCCATCATATCCCCAGTTAGCCTTTGGAAGGTACCTGTAGCTAGTATTCTTAGGCCTACACATACTTTGGTATCCACTGGGATGGGTTCCCCTCTGTTAGTTCTGTGTGTCAGGGTTGGCCGACACAGCTCAACAATTTGCTGTAGGAGGTCCCTGTCCACCCTATAGCACTCCACTATCTCTGGCTCATGTAACCCCTGGTAGGTTACTCTGGGTCTGTACACTCTTCTCCGTCTCCTCACTGTGGGTTGGTTGACAGCATTCACATCCTCACCACCCTCAGCCTCTTCCACAAGTTGTTGTATGATAACTATTGCAGACCCTATCATTTTGTTGTTTTGTTTGTTAAAACTTTCCCACTTGTGTACACCGGTGGTGCAGAGTATGGGAAAAAACAGAGGGAAAGGTGTTTGCATAGTTTATAGTAGTGTTCTGGGCTGGGCTGGTCTTCTGCCTGTGTAATTGTTAGTTCTCCTAGATTACCTTCCTACTGCTGTTTCTCCTTCCAATTGCCTTCCTGTTTAAGCCCAGGGGCGCGCCACGAAAACATAGTGCTCAAATGTGAACAGAGCTGCTATCTCTTGGTTTACTTTTTTTTTTCTTTAAAACCCAGTGCGTGGTGCACACACCCACTTAAACAATGTAAAGAGTGCTATTCAGCCTCAGGCACACCCCCTTGCCTAGCTGTGCTAAGCTAGGAGCAAACCTGAGCCACAGGGCTCCAATCCACAGTATGCCTGATACACCCCCCTATGATGTCAGCTAACTCCTAGGCTTGCACCAAGCTATTCCTGCTGGTACACTGTTGGGAGCTGACTCATGCAGGGGAAATCTGGCATTCACTATCATTCCTCTCATTTGCATAGGATTGCCTGCAAATGCATAGTTACATGTCTCACACTGAGCCTCCCCCCTTAGCAACCACTATTCACTGGCCATGTTGTCTTCTGCCTGCCATTGACTATAATGTCAGAATAGTGATTTTAGTTAGAATGCTTATTTTAGGTTTATTTTTTTATTTTCCCCCCAATCCCCTTTGCTCGCCGCTGCCTTATGCTTAAACAGCCGAGATTGGCTAAAAAAAAATAAAAGTTCTTTTTTTTTCAACTGTTTTCCATGCCAATGGCCTTATAGTTGGCCATTGGCATGCTTTCTAAATGATATCCACCCTTTATTTGGAGCTGTATTGGCTCCATTTTGGAATTTGCAGAAACGTACTCCATTACTGACAGAGTACATTTCTGCACGGCTGGTTTCCATCTTCCTGGATCACAAATTTACCTCATTTGCATGGATTTCTCCTGCAAATGGGGTAATTTGCATACAGGGGGTGAGTCCATGCAGGACTAGTGCAGGAGCTCTCATGCACGCCCCTACAGGTTATTCCTGGATCGCACGGCAGACATATTGCCTGCTGGAGCTCCTGCACTAATCCTGCACACCACGCAAGGCTTGCAGAATCCGGGGGATAGTCAGGGGAGATGTATAAAGATTGGCAGGAATTTATGTAGCCAGACAGCCTAGACTGGTGCTGGAACAAAGCCAAGAGTCATTTAGGAACTTTTTTAGAGAATGTTCAAAGTGGTTGAAGTTGAATGTGGATCTAATAGAATGAAGGAGTAAGTTCCATTTAATTTAATACTTAATTAAATTAATAATTAATATTTTAATTCAACCTTTCTAAACATCCTTGACTCCTGCGTACCCCCCAGAACCATC
Source organism: Protopterus annectens (assembly GCF_019279795.1). Lineage (NCBI taxonomy): Eukaryota > Metazoa > Chordata > Ceratodontiformes > Protopteridae > Protopterus > Protopterus annectens. Next base: position 201,406,720 of record NC_056731.1, read on the forward strand.
AGAATTAAATCTAACTATGCTCCTTGGCTGACAAAAGATATTAGATCCCTATTGAAAACTATTGGCAAGGTTTGGGCCGAATGGCAAAAAACGAGATCCCAGGCAACAAAAATAACATACCTAGAACTAAGAAACAAATCTAAAAAAATGGTGAGGCAAGATAAAATAACTTACTACCATAATATACAAACAAAATACCAAAACAACCCTCACAAGTTCTGGGGGGCCATCAATAACATTCTCCTTTCTGTTAAATCCACCACCCCTACACCAGCTACTACAAATAGTACTGAAAATATAGCCACCCAATTGAATAAATTCTTCACAGATTCCATACTAGTGCTCAGTCTCATTTCACCTTAACCCCTACCTTATCAGCCACTGCTACTAATATTGAAAATGCATTTAACATGCAACCTGTATCTGTAAATGTCATTAAAAAACAGATGAAAAGTTAAAACTCTCCATTTTAGCCACAGATAAGCTCCCTTCAGAATTTCTGAACATTGCTGCTGACGTAATAGTTTACCCAATTGCAGTCCTCATTAACCAATCCATATCTGAAAATCTAGTCCCAGACATCTGGAAAACCTCCCACATTATACCACTCCATAATGGTGGTAATTCTAAAGAAATGACTAACTACCATCCTATTGCTATACTTTTCCCTCTATCTAAAATCCTTGAGAGGTGTATACACACACAAGTCATTAGCTTCCTTAACACACACAAATTTCTGACTGACACACATCACGGGTTCTGACCTTTGCATAGCACCACTACTGCTCTTATGTCATTCACCCATACAGTAAATAACCATAGGAATCAGGGGCAATATGTATCCACAATTTTCTGCAGTTTTCCTGGACCTTTCCAAGGCCTTTGATCTGGTAAATCATATCAAACTTACTACTGCCCTTTCAGAACTAAATTTTAGAAACAGCACCTTAAGCTGGTTCCAAAGCTACTTAACAGGTTACCAGCAGGCAGGTCAATGGCAAAAGGAACTCTCCTCTCTACTCTCAGTCTCATTAGGAGTTCCTCAAGGCTCGATCCTTGGCCCCCTACTATTCTGCATCTTCACAAACAATCTTCATACTTCTACGCAACACA
>NC_056731.1:201412832-201477832 GCF_019279795.1 Protopterus annectens
CTCAGTATTTGTAAGATATTCTGATTTATTCAGTATATGTAACTGATAATAGTAAACGCTATTCAATTCCTTTTGTTACTACAAAACTGCATAAGGGGGCAGATTTGACAGCTTCCAATACATTAAGACAGAAAAGGGGTTTGCTGAACAGGTTTCTGAAAAGTAAATATGTTCATAATCAATAGCTAATGAGAAAAGACACCATTTAAGGGGCATTATCAAGGCCTTTGTATTACTCTGAAACTAAGATTCAAAAGCTGGAAATGGTATACTGCATGTATAACATGTAACTTGACTTCCCTTCCTCAGAATATTATTGTACCATACTTGTTTCTAGAGAGTTCTTTCTTCTGCAGGCTGCAGGTTTTATACCTCAGTACTCCTTAATGGTCATAGCACAGTAACATAATTTCACCTCTTTCCTTTCATATCTGCATAGTGCAGAAATCTCCTGAGTATCCCATTTTGAATATCCCAATGGTATATTAAAAAATAGGTGGCAGGCTATTGTTTTTTTTTTCTGTTCCTTTGGGTGAAAACATGAGCAAACAAAGCTGCATGCTAGTAATAGGCCATGCTGTTTCCTGAAGAAGAATGAACAAATCTGTGTTCTGATTGTCATCGTTGTGTGTCTGCCTTTATCTTGTCAGCTTTATTGTTGTGCTATGGCTCTATAACCTACAATCACATTAGATTCATACCATCTCTTCCTTTTTTACCCCTTATTTCTCTTCTGTACAGCCTGTCCATTCAGCATCAACTCCATCAAGATGTAATAGGTTCATTTCTTTTTTCATTCCTTCCTCATCCTGGCCTTAGCAGTGACAACTAAAGCAGATTCCTCTTGATTAATTCAGTTAGTCTAAGTGTAGTATTTTACTGTACTTTTATCCATGTATATGTACAGTATTTGACATTTATGTGATTGTATGCATATGAATTTATAATCTCTATTTTTTTGTTATTTTATTTATATATGTATATTTTTATCATGCCATGGTAAATATCCTTAAGGATTTTACATGTACTGCATTAGTATATGTGTTACTCAATGAAAAAAGGTTTATGTCCTTGAATAAAGGTAACTCAAGTCCTATTAATACTATCAGGTTGGCAAAATCTGCATTAATAAATTCAGTGATGAAATAAAAAGTCATCCTTTGGATTCATTAACACTCATGTATGCTTTGTGATAAACCTACATGATTTAAGCGTATTAGCATGATGAGTAGCAGTGCTAATCGAACATGCTTGCTACTCATTGCTCCTACATATTTGCAAGCACCTTTTTCATGGCCAGCAATAGTACTCAAAGCCATGGAAAGGTGCTTGAAAGAATGATCACTGAATGTAAACAAAACGGCTTGCATATAGGCAAACCTTATATACCAGCACATGCTGTCACCCAGAAATATTAAAAACAAATATAGTGAAAGAATTTTGAAGGAGGGTAAGTGAAATGGAAAAATTCTACACAAGTAATATTGGTTGTACTGCAGACTTAATTAAGAGGGGCAGGGAAATGGGGAAGGTGTTCTCAGATGCTGCAGGCAAATGTGCTGAAGTGTCAAAGAAACATTTATAACAAATCCTACCATACTGATGAAATAATAATTAATCTCAATGAAAATACCTGATTTATACACATTAATAAAAATGGACATGCTAACAAAGCCTGTGAGAGGAGCATAAAGCTTCAGAGTAACAAAGGGAAGTTACTGTGTTATGCATGTTAATAAAATGCAGAGTTGAGATAACAATTACCATGGACAGAAGATACATTTTTGGGATAAGTGCATTGAGTTCAGTTATTGCATATTAGTTATTTATACAGGAAATGCAACTGTTATGTCATGCCCATCAGAAAAGGACATGTTTTGCAAATAACTGTTATTGGCACCTATAGGAAAGGAGTTTATCACCAATAAACATGTAATAGACAAGCATGTGTTATGTAATCGTAAATTCTAAATTGTAATATAATAACACTCAACATATGTAAGTGGCAAATGACAATACAGATCAGAATACATTTCATGACTTCAAGTTTTCCAGTGGTAATTTGCCCACCTCTCAGACATCATTATACTGGGTGTGAGGACATTAGATATTGTTATCTATTCTAGCATGACTGGCTGAATTTCTGTAAATAATTGTAAATTAACCCGTGTTATATGCCAGCATGACTAGCTATAATTTTGTAAATAATTTTATGTTTTTTTGATTATCACTCTAATTTATGTGAGGTGTTTGAATGTCAAACAGTGTTCTTCTGGCTGACCAAATGTACATGTATTTTTTAAATAGAATTCTTAAATAAAACAAAGTTCTAAGTCAGCTATTCAGTTATTGTTCAGTAGTCGTTTTCCAGAGCTGTTCAGCAGTAGGAGTTCAGTTGATTCCAGGAGAGTAGTTGTTCCAGTCACTGAGGACAGACAACAGCCTTGAGTGTGGACATATTTTCTCATCTTCCCTTGCAGAAGTAAGAGTATAATCTTGCCTTGCTGAGTTATTTAGATTAGATAGGGACAGTTAATCTTCAGATACTCAGGGAACTACAGCTATTTAGTTAGAGGTTTTCTAAAATCAATGTGAGATCTATCCTACAGTATTATTTTCATATTTCCTGTGTGCGAAACTCTGATATTTATTGGAATCAGTTGTATCTTATTTACATGTTTAAAATCCTTTATTTTATCATTAAATGTTTTACTACCTCTAATTGTGGTTGGTTATTTAGGTGATATATTTAATAACCTAAGAGTAATGATGCTCATTGTGATAACACCAGGGCCACTCCAAAAAATCTTACTGCTTGGGATACATGCTATCATTTGTTTCAATATCTATTTTAACAAATATAAATTAAATACCCCTTTTGAAGGGTATTGTGGTATTTGACAGGTGACAGCCATTACCTTGTAATTTAGGCAAAGAAACACAGCAGGTAAATTTGTGTCAGTATTTCCCAATAGTATGTGTATGCGTGAATGTGAATATCAGACATTTAAGAGTGAATGTGTCAGATACCTAGAACTGGGACACAGTGTGCTGGATTGTTTAGAGTGGAGACTCATTTGGGGACCTGGAGTGAAGCATATAGTCCAGTCCCAGGTTTGGAGCCTCTTCCCGGTGTACTCTTAGGGGAAATTACGTACTTCTATCCCTGTTTTTAGTGACACTCCCTTACTGGAGACACTGGTGAGAATTGAGACTCCTTAGTTACTGCCCCAGGGTAAAAAAGGCTCATCACCCTAGGCAGAATTATAGGGAACAGAAACATAGCAGCAATTCAACAGCACCTACACACAGGAAAGTGTCATAACAAAGGACTAACCACACTTTCTGATGGTTTGGCAGCACACCATGCAATAGGAAATGTTTATGGAAGCCCTCACCTACAATTAGACTGCATATTGTGATGAAAACAATCACAGTAATCAAAAATGTTTGGATGTGGCAGAGCCTAGATGACCAAGTGAGAGCAGCAATGTTTTAGAGCTCTGCAGATTAACCAAAATAATACAGGAACAATTAATTTTCTAGGAAATGTTTCTCATAAATTATTTGTTAACTGTATAAATATACTCAGTTTCAGTTACTGAGAACTTTGAAAAAAATCTGCCAAAATCACTTAAAGACTTACTGGTGAAGTAAAATTAACAATTCAAAGCATTCCTACACTGAAACTTCCTTAAGAAAAGCTACACAGCTGGGTACTTCTACTCTCCAAAAATTATCAGCAAAAATTGATGGCTTTTGGGAGAACCTGGAGAATTTGAAGGAACAATTGTTCTAAACAAACTGATATTTTCAAGTAGATGTTTCAACAACACCAAATTAAATTCAAAACATGGAGTATGCTTTGAGTAACATAGATGGAAAACTGAAAGAAGAGGAAGACCAATCCAAATATCTTCTAAAGCACAACACAGTTATGAAATAAAATTGATGATATGGAAAACATTGAAAGAAGATCCAAACTTTTGGATTACTAGAGAAAACTGAAGGGGAAGACTTAATTTTCCTTCTTAAATTCCTGGGTACTTCTTATACTTAACCTTCAAGAAGTGCTATCCTATGGTACTGAGAGAGCTCACAAAGTCTTTGGAAAGCCTACGCCTACTTCTCTATTATCACCTCTGAGATCTATTATAGTTAAATTTTTTTCTTACAATGATAAAGAGTAAATTCTGAAAGCAGAATGGAAAAAAGCTCCTGTTAAATTTGGACAAAGAATCATAAGATTTGATAATGACTTCTCAGTTAAGACCATAGAACTGTGAAAAAAAGATAATGGTCACTTATGAAATCCCTTAAACAAAATGGTCTCAAAAGCCAAATAACTTTTCCTGCAAAAATAAAAATACACCTGCCAAATGGAACCAGAACCTTTAACAACATAGAAGACATTATTAACTTCACAAGAAAACAACTTTCTCATTTTATCAATGAAATATATCGACTGGTCTTCTTCCCATAAACTAGTTCCAGAGAAAGGCAACTGAACTGACATGAAGAAGAAGAAACAAAATACTGAATCTTCTACAAGCACCAGTACTAAAACCAGCACAATAATCATGTAGTCCTCTCCTATAAAACAATAAGAAAGTATATACTTTCATCTTCAAGAGTGATACATTTTTCTAATGGCATGCTAACTAATTTAAATGTTTATTTCATTAAAGATACCATAAAAAGGAAGATTTAAAAAGGAAAAATAAAACAGGGGAACAAATGAATTATATCTGTAGTAATCTATAAGATCACACTTCCCTTCTTAAGACCAACTTTTCTTCTTCACCATGAGCAGGTAATGTTCACATGTGCCTCTTAAATATAAGTGTTTTAATATGCTTTAAGGAAATTAATTAACCTGAATTAACAAGTTACTATAACAAGTAAACATCCCTAAATATGCCTAAAAATGTTTTCATAGGTTCATAGGTTCAGAGGTCGGTACTAGGCTATCTGCCCTAAGACATTTATAAGCCTAGCCAGAATGTTGGCTTTCAACTCCCTTTTAGACTAGATTCCTGAGCCTCTGTTCAGCAGGGCCATAGAAGTGATCCCCGGAGTAAATTTACGATTACACATCCACTCATCAAGATTTCTCTTGAAGAGGGTCAGCGAGGGGCTCTGTCTAACATGGACTGGGATTCTATTCCAGAGCGAGGGAAGCCTTTGGGATATGAATCTATCCCTCCAGCATGTCATGTTTATTGTTGTGCTAAGGTTTAAATCCCTGGAGCGTGTAATTCTAATGGAATTGGTTTTCTTGAGGTGGAGCATGTCCAACAGTTCCGGGTTAGACATGGCCTTCTATGTCAGGCAGAGGTCACCTCTGAGCAGGCAGTAAGCAACTGAGTAGAGTTGGAGCTTCTTTAGTCGAGCTGCATAGAGCATCTGTTTGAGGCCTACGATCCTCTTGGTGAGGTATTTTTGAGGTCTATCCAGTTGTTGCAGGTGTCGGGTAAGGTACATCCCAAATGGGGCATGGTACTCAATTATGGGCCTGACGAGCGATGAGTAGAGGGGCACAATGACCTCTCTTGATTGAGATGTGAACCCTTTTGTGATTAGGTGAGCTATACAGAAGGTTTTTCTAACCACTTTGGCAATGTGATTGTCAAAGGAGAGGCTACTATCTACTTGGGTCCCCAGATCCCTAATTACTTCTTCGGTACTTAGTGGATTACCTCCTATGTGGTAGTTTGTGGGCACTTTGTTTTTCCCAAAGGGGATGACTATGCACTTTTTGGCATTTAGCTTGAGGCCATGGTTATGACACCAGGTATCCATTTCCGTAAGGCCCTTCTGGAGGATGCTTGTGTCAGCTGGAGAGTCTATTATGGCTCCCAGTTTGCAAATGTCTGCGAACTTGGTAAGCCGCAGTCCTCCCATGTTTGCCTGTACCTCAGAGAAGTAAATACCAAACAAGAGGGGTCCCAGGACTGAGCCCTGTGGGATGCCACTTGTAACCGGTTTAGAGTTGGACATGGCACCCGTGACTCTGACCGTGTGAGTTCTATCCCTGAGCCAGTTTGCAACCCATCTTGTGACATATGGATTAATATTTAAGCTAGTAAGCTTATTTATGATGCCAGAGTGGGGTATTGTGTCGAAGGCCTTTGCAAGGTCCAGGTAGGCTGTGTGGACTACCTTTCCCTCATCTATGGCTTTGGTAACTGTTTTGAAGAAGTCAACTAGGTTTAAGAGGCAAGATCTGCCTTTAACAAAGCCAAATTGGGTAGGGTCCAGTGTTTGGAGGTTCCCAATGTCTTTGTTTATGAGTTCCATGATGATGCGCTCCATAGCCTTGCAGACCAAGCTAGTCAGGCTTATAGGGCGATAGTTCCCAGGATCCGTTGTGGCACCACCTTTGTGAAGTGGGATCACTGTTGCTGTGTGCCATTCTTTGGGTACATAACCTGTGGTAAGGCTGAGTTGTAACAGTGAATTTATGTGAGGGTTTAGTTCATTTTGGAGCTCGTGTAAGATACAGCCCGGGATACCATCCGGTCCCACCCATTGATGCTATGTTTTTTACTTTGGAGAGGGCTGCTTTCACCTGTGTGTCTGTGATGTCTGGAGGATTACATTCTTCTGGGATAGACACTGGTTCTTTTGGGGGGGAAGGGGGGGGTAAAGTTTGCACTGAACCTGTCCACCAGGATGTTGGCAATGTCAGTGGGTTCAGTGTATTTTGTGCCATTTTGCACCAGCTCAGAGCATATCTGAGAGTTGTCACCCAGATTCTTGACGTAGCTAAAGAACACCTTGTGATTATCTTTAGAGTCTTTGCCAATTTTTCTTTCAAAGCTAGCCTTTGATGATTTTATGAGGGATCGAAGTTTCTTACTAGTACTGATCAGGGATGCCTTCCCTTTTTGGGATTTTGCCTTTTCATGTAATAGTTTCCTCCTTCTGTTGTGTAGCTTATTTATGGCTGGGGTCCACCAGACTGGTCTTCTGTTTTTGGAGGAGTGAGTCTTGGTTTTACATGGGATGGCACAATCCATGCATTCCTGTAGGTGCTCATAGAGTGCAATTGTAAAGGATTCTGTGGTTTGGATAGCATTTTTCATATGCCTGGGGGCTTTAAAACTTTCCACCTTGGTCTTGAGAAGTGTGAAGTTTGCTTTTGAGGAATTTTTCACAGTGGTTTCCTTGGCTGGGGGTGGGGTCGGGATGTGGATGTCCATTGTGATTAGTTTATGGTCTGATCTTACCAATGAGGGGTTTACCTCTGGTATGGAACATTTAGCCCCCATGTTGGTGATGACCAAGTCCAATATGTTGTCCCCTCTTGTGGGAGTGGTGACCAGTTCTTCCAAGGAATTTGAGTTTATAAACTCAAGGAACCGTTGGGCAAAAGAGTTGGGGCTTGAGTAGTTTTCCCAATCAATGGTTGGGTAGTTGAAGTCCCCCAATGTCATGGTGTTTGGTGAGATCTTCATATTTTCCACTGTTCTCAGGAATGCCGAGTGGGGGTCCTGTGTCAGGGTGGGTGATCTGTAGCAGGCTACAAACTGAAAAGCAGTTTTACCTACTGTTAGTTGCACATGGATGGTCTCCGCTGCCTCATGCAGTGCCACTAACCTGGAGGTGTGGGTATCCTTGATGAAGATGGATAACTCCCCCGCCTTTAGTATTTCGGTCTGAGTTCTCCGGCCGAAAAGAATGGTATGAGTTGAATCCTGGTAATGCTGGGGTGCTCTCTGGAGCCTTGAACCAGGTTTCTGTTACTGCACAGATATTGATTTACTCCATACTGAGGAGTCCCTCGAGTGCATGCATCTTGAGGTTTAAACTTCTGGCATTGAGTAGCATTACCCTTAGTTTTTTGTTTCTGGTATTGTCTATGGAGGTGGGTTTGTCTTTTGAGCCTTGCCTAAAAAAGGAACTATGAGGGTAGCAAGAGCCTTAACCAGTATTCAAAAGCCTAAGGGTGACAGGTGCAAGCTGTCCCTGGCGAAGCAACGTGGCTTGTCGAGCATGTCATCCCAGGCTGACAGACACTGGATCCTCTTAGAATGACACCAGTAGGTTAGCCAATTGTTAAAATTGATCATTTTGTCTTTATACTGTGGCATAATTCTTGGTGAGAGTAAGATGCTACTCAGGGTCAGGGTCATAACGGCCTGGGCTACATGATCAGAGAGCTCCTCTATATCCCTTTTCATGTAGTCTAGGGAGATACATCTCAGGTCATTCACACCAACATGGACAATGACAGAGTCATATTTGTACTTACTGTGGAGTAACCTGAGTGCTTGTGTTATGTGGTGGATCCTGGCACCTGACAGGCAGATTACCGTGACCTTCTCCTTGTTCAGTCTGGTGAGTGGGACATCAGTGTGCCTGACAATAGAGTCTTCAATTACTAGTGTATTAGGTGTGTTATTTAGCCTTGGGGACTGCGAATGCGTGGCACACTGACTTTGTGAAGTATGTGATACATGAAGGTTGTTGTGTGGTAGTGGTTGCTTGGATGTCTTCTTTGAAGGTCTCTGTTGTTTTGGCAGATTTTTATTTAGAGCCTCCACATATGTTTTTCTGAGTGTATGTGTCTTGTTTGCTGGTGTGATTTGTCTATGTGAGACAGGTTGTGTGGTGCGAATGTTTTCCTTCACCTCCTGACTGACTGTGCTAGTCTTGGGTTGAGAGAGCCCAGCCTCCAGTTTGGCTGTATAGTTGCATCTCTCACATATATTTGTGTTTGTTGGAAGGAGGAGAGGGTTGTCTGTGTATATAAGGCAATTGTAACATTGCCTCAGGATTCCCAGATTCACCAACTGGACTGGAGAGTATACCTGAAACTGCGATTTGGACATGCCTGGATGGTTTAAAGAACTGATTTATTGATTTGTCTGGAATGGACGAATAGGGAGCCTTGTACTTCTGTATAATATAGGGGGGTGTAGTGCTAAACTTAGTGCTTACTGAGAAATTTGAGCAAGTGCTGGGCTGTATAATGAAGGTTGAGTGCTTACTTTTGCAAGTTTGACTAGTTCTAAGGGAAAAATTGAAGAGCAGACTTTGTGAAGCCGGGAATAGTTAAAAACTGCTTAAACAGTGCTGCTAAAGCGGGCTTTAAGGCAGGGAGTTTCAAAGAGATAGGAAATGGCCCAAAACGGCCAATAAGCTACAAGTTACTGGGCTGAGACCACTCCTCCAGGGACAGATAGGCTGCTCAAAGCTCCCCACTCTCACTGGTGAACAGATAAGCTTCCTCCTATCCAAGTAAGGATATGGGCAACATAGGAATTATAACACAGCCTAGAATTCAGCAAGGACCTGAAAACTGGACTATTCTAGTTCAGAAAAGGTGGGAAACAAGAATTTTTTTTAGTTTTTTTCTTTTTTTTTCTAAACAGAAACCAGGCACAAGGACACAGTAAATGCATTAAATCGGTTAGCGCACTTGAGTGTGTAGCCTACAACAATTAAACAAGGCAAAAATACAACTTTTAAGTGCAAACACAAAAAATGCAGAAAAACAATGCTTTGCAGATCTCAGATAGTCAGAAAACTCACTTTTCGTTGAGAATATGCAGTCGCAGTTAGGAAGGTAAAAAAACAATACTTAAATCTTTTTAAAGTCTCTCTTTTCGCTCTCCGCTGCTTGTAGAACTCTGGAGGACACCACGAGGAGCTGTGCTGAGACTGTTACAAGCGCAAAACTGCACTAAAGTGGGTTTAAGGTGATGATATATATATATATATGTGTGTGTGTGTGTGTGTGTGTGTGTGTGTGTGTGTGTGTGTGTGTGTGTGCGTGTGCGTGTGTGTGTGTGTGTGTGTGTGTGTGTGTGTGTGTGTGTGTGTAGGATATGATATTAACAATCATTTGAAAATACTTTAGGCTATTTATACAGTACTGAAATAACTGAGGATTCCCAAATGGCTGTGGACAAATAGAAACATTATCAATGAAATAGTTGAGATATTTGAAAACATAGGCATTCAACTCCTGAAAATTCTTATCAGGCATAACAACGTTTTAGACTGAGTATATGATTTAGTGGTTTCATCACTTGGATAGGCATGACACGGGACTGTCTCAAAAGAAGTGTAATATGGAAAAGGTATTGCATACTTCATTAAAGCTACCATGTTTATGCCATTCCTTTAAAATTTATCCATGGGCAACCCTATTGTCCCTAACAAACTTTATTAGGCCACAGGTGTAATAGAAAACCAGCTCATGACTTCACATAACTTCATCCTGATTGGCTGTTCAACATACCTCTCAACCTTTTAGAGAAAAAAATCTAGACAAAGGCTAAAATGATGAGGGGACAAATAGGGACAGATTTTAAATATTGCTCTTAGAAACTTAGTAAGTTGATAGAATAATAGGTTTTGCATTAGCGTGAATTTTCTGAATGATGTGGAGTCTTAAGCTCAAATGTTTGTCATTATTTAATGACATCAATCCTCAGCTATTTGCCAGAAAAATACAGATTTTAGGAGGAACACACCAAAATATGAGTAACAGATCTGGACATTTTGTGAAAATCTGTACAGTTGAGAGGTATGCTGCTCAATGACAGCAGAAACAGCCAAGTGCTTATTTAGGATCATCAGTAGTAATCAATCCCAACTTGAAATCCATAGGTCCTCACCTAAAATGTAAAATTTCATCAATATGGGGATATAGGCAGCAAAGGGGAACAGGATACTGAGGTTCATGACAGAGGAAGATTGGGTTTTTACAAGACATGCCCCAGGATTCATTAAGCTCCATGCAGGAATAGTGCTATTCCTGCACGGAGTGGATTGTGGCCATGTAGAGCAGCAGCATACCTTGCATATTAATGAAGGCAGGCTGCTGTATGCTCTACATGGACACGATCTGTGTACGAGCACAGGGGACGTGTTTGTGCAGTGCACTGACACTAAACACATCCACTGCACTCAGGAAGTGCCATATGGCAATTTCTAAGCCATATTGGCATAATATTAGAGCACAACTCTAATATTATGCCAGTATTTCAGTTTCTGCGGACACTGAAATGTAAAATAAATCATTTCAGTGTCTGTGGACAATGAAGTAAAACTGCCAAACAGGAAAGCAATACAGGGGATGGGTCACAACTTCTGTGACCCACCCCCTGTATTGCTAAAGCATCGTACAGCACTTCGGCATTCTGCAGAAGCAGTAAATGTGTGCAAATGCACACTGTACCTCTCAACCATACAGATTTTCGCAGAATGCCCAGCTCTGCATACATCTCAACCTCTTAATGCCAGAAATCTGGACAAAGATTGACAAAGTGGGGGGACAGATAGGGACATATTTTAAATATCGCCCTTATAAACTATGGTGCTAGAGAGTAACAGGGCTCATTTTAACATTCTGAAGGATTTGAAGTCTAAAATTCAAATGATATGTCATTATTAATGATTTCAATCCTGAGATCATCCCAGTGACTTGCCAGGAAAAAAGAGGAACAGGTCAAAAATATGAGCGAAAAATCTGGACATTCTGTGAAAATCTCTACAGTTGAGATGTATGCAGATCTGTGCCCCAAATTCATGGTCCACAGTCCAGAAAATAATGGTGATCTGGCAAATTAGTGGAAAAGCATTAACAGTGAAGTGGAAAATAATGAGAGATGTTTGAGTTCCAAACAACATACCATTCAGAAAAGTCATGCCACATCAAAGCCAGTTAGTCTATCAACTTTCTAAGTTTGGAAGGGCAATATACAGATAACGGTGCAGAAAGCAATGTGCAAACCCATACAGTAAATAAAAATAAAACATATATGTAATTATTTGTTTTTCTGTCCACAATAAAGTTTAAGAGTAGCTGAGTGGGAGTGAGCATCATGCAGCTATGTTCAGCCTAGCTTACACATCCCAATGAGCTAAATAGAAATATATGGCCAAAACAGTGTAAAGTGAAATAGAGTAGTGGTTAGAGCTTTTTTTTACCAAGAAGGCATTCGCGGTTTGAGTTCCCATTCAGTCCATTCATTTTTATTTGTTAAAAAAAGCACAGAAATATATTTTATTATCAATAAGTAGTGAATAATGTATATATATATATATATATATATATATATATATATATATATATATATATATATATATATATACATATTTGTTAACCAGGGTAGTGTAGCAGGTCCAAATGTGAGGTGTCAGTTTAGTAGAGATGTGAAACCTCCATATAAACACAAGAGTCCCATACAGCATAGACACAAAAGAATGTATTGTAATGAAAGCACACAGGGGGATGTAATGGAAGGTAAACATACATATCATAATATGTCATTTATGAGGAATCAACCCCATGGTACTGATAGTCTGTAAAAGAAAAGCTGAACAATGCTAACTTGTGCTGAGCTATGCTTAACCAGTATAAGCACTGTTGAAACATAAATTCTAAGCAATAATTAGCACAGGTAAACAGATTTGCACTCTGGTAAGCAGTGCTTAGCATCTACCCCTCTAAGCAGTGCTCATACCACCTAAGTGGTTTTGCCTGGTGCTTAGCTTAGCATATTCAAAACCATCCAATCATGGCAAAGGGAGGGAAATCAGCTGCATTTAAACCATGCAGGTGGAAATACAGCTCATAACCAGTTATAGCTCCCCACTGTAGGCACTATGGCTGTTGCTGGAGAGAGTTTGTGCTTTCGGGCACAGTGTTGGGGCATACAGGAGTCCAATGTCATGGTAGGACTCCTTGTTAAAAAATATGATGTGAGACTGCTGCAGGACCAGTACTAGGGCTCCCAATACAAAACAGAGGCCTGGGAAAGTCTCGCCCATGATCTCACCAGTGCCACTGGCATCCCTCAGACTGGTGGGCAGGTTCAGGGCCACTATGTTGACTTGAAGCAGAGGAAGAGGGAGTTCTTGGACCAGTGTGTCCAAGAAGCATGGCAGAGGAATGGTGTCCCAGGCATGTGTAAGTATGCATATCAATAACTGTTTACCAAAGTCCAGCCAGTGTATGTGATAGATAAGTATGCATAAATGTTTCTCTATCTTCTTTATAGCTCCAGCTGAATGGGCTGCGAACCATGAAGCATATGCAAGCAGGTTGCAAAGGCTGCATCGCGAGGCTGGTGAGTAACAATCTAGCTTGTAGTATTCATACCAAATAAATATAAAGGAGTAGAATGTCACCTTGCAGGATTAAAAATGGGTATGGTTTGTACTGAATAAACCAGACAATATTACAGTAATAGTCTCATATAGGTTATATATAAATAAAACTATAACTACCTGTCAATAAAATCCAAAACCCTGGACTCGTTTTGTTTACTCCGGTATTGTATGAATTGCAATGTGTACAGGTTATGCACAGCAACTGTAGATAGGTCTGAAAGCATTAAACAATCAAGTCTCATCTGACAAAGTTTGTAAGACATGAGATTAACTGATATGAAATGTTTCATGCACCAAAATCTGATATCTGAATAGTAATGTTGTGTGCACCACTGTTTTCCACACTGTTCTATGCCAAAAGATATGTATAGAAATGTATGTATAAAAATGTCATAATTACAAGGTCAGATTGTACAACCAAGAGAGAAGTAGACAGAAAACATTCAAGGAAAAGACAGCAGTTTCTCAATAGCTCATTCTGATGAAACACAAATGTGTTGTATTTTTTGCACAAACAGCCACATTTTGAATCCTGGGAGTTGTAGTAAGCTGTATGCATAATTTCTCCTAGGATTTTGTGAATATGTGTAGAAACAGTCAGGTAGTGTTAACAGAAATCTTCTCCACAGGTCTGCCAGGTAAGAGAAGGTATAAAGTAGTCATAAGAAGGCTGTAGTTATACTGTGTCCATCACCCATGGTCCAACCCCAAGGCTGCAAATGATAACAAGATAAGTGCATACACCAAGTGGTCTCCCCCAAGAAATGTTCAAAAGTGTCATGCTGCCACAGCTACTGGTCCCTGCTGCAACAGCCAGGGTGACTGATAGAAATCAAGTATGGCAGTAGCACACACACACACACACACACACACACACACACGCACACACACACACACACACACACACACACACACACACACACACACACACACACACACACACACACTATGAATGCATATATGTAACCCTGACTTTGTGAATATGGGGAGAAACAGTTAGGTAGTGTTAACAGAAATCTCCTCCACAGGTCTGCAAGGTAAGAAAAGGAATAAAGTAGCTATAAGAAGGCTGTATTTCTACACTGTGTACAAACATACCACTGCCCAACAAAACGACATAGGTTGTTGTAATAATACCTGTAGAGTAATGATAAGAGCAATGATCATTAAAGCTGTGATCACTGCAAGAATCTACATTTATTAATTGACATCTCTATCTCTCCCACACCTTATCTTCACCAATAATCTAAACACATAAATGAATGGGTATGTTTTTCACCAAACCTACCATTGGGACATGTGTCCTATTGTTCTACAAATGTTGAAAGGTTTTCCAATTAATGTTCCCTGTTCAAATACTATCATTGGTGGCCTGTTGTTATCAATGTAACTTGCATGCCGGTGTAATACCCACTGTGGTTCCATGTATGCATGTGTTCTGTTTGCTATGCAAATGTTCCAAATCTGTTGTTTTGGGTTAATGGGAATACTCATGCATGCTCTTATAACTAATCCTGGAATGTGTTTAACATTACTAACCAACATATGTTCTAAACCTGCAGCACCACAGCACGTTTGGGAAGGCCGATACCAGTGAATCTGCCTATCCTGCCTCATCTGGCAGTGGCACCGGGCCCCAGCAGGTCTGGGATCCACTCCGGGACCTCCTCATCTGCTGGTCCTGCACCACCTTCAGATGGAACCAACTCAGGGGATGGGGCTCATCCCCCCTGGCACGGGCCCGGACAGGATCCTGTCACCCGAAGCCAGGTCTGGGGTATGGTGTGTAGCAAGCTCCACAAAGAATTGTGAGGTCTGCTATGCCAGCTTAAAGGCCATGTGGTGCATTTAGAGGGTCAGCCTGCCCCTTCTGCTCAGCCCCCAGCACAGCCACCTTTAGGGTCGTGAAGGTGCAGTGGTGACTTCCCATGGGTGGGGACCTCAGTCCCACTGTACCCATTTGGGGGCTCGTGTGCTTCCAGTTACCAAACAACCCTCCCCGTCCAAGGTGTTTACCCCTCACATGTGTCATATACTGCCCCTGTATACTGTCTTGTCTATCTTGTCTGTCTTCCTACCCAGCATATCTCCCCAAATATACCTACTATCTTTCCCCAACATCCCACTCTTACCTTAGAAAAAAAAGGGCAGTCTGTTCCCACAAGAAAATGTCGCCCCATACATAGTCATGCAACTGGACACATGTAATCTGGTCTAATTGGCTTCACAGCACCTTATTGTTGTCCTCACCCCTCCCTCAGGAGTTTGAGAGTCCAAATCTACCTCCAAATTCAGTATATATGCACAGCTGTTGCTGTAGAAGAAATGGCAGCTATGGACCTTTCCTACACAAAATTCTGCACATCCCTATCAATCTTTCGTATTGTTTTTCCCTCTTCATGTCCCCTTTTTCACCACTTTCTTATCACCCCTTTTTTTCTTTTCTTTTAAAGAGACTAGCACAGGGGTAAGCGGGAGTAAGCAGTAGTAAGCAGGAGTAAGACTGTTTCCGCGATGCTAAGTGATGCCTACACATATTAACACTTTGAAGGCTAACTGTGTGTAAGCATAGTTAACTGGAAGTTAGCATTGCTTACCGTCATGCAAACCCACTTACAACTGCTTAAAAGTGCCTCAATCACTCTGTATCCAAAAGCCCTTGTTCTGCCCAGCAACAAAAATAATCAGCTTTTACAAGTCTTAAACCCAGAAACCTGCACACCATATCCAAAGCAATTTACTACTAAGCCTTCTGAGCTTTGGGTAGGTCTGATGTTTCTTCAAACATACCATTTAGTAGAGTCATTCAACAGTAGGGCAATGGTTTGTTAAAATTAGTCAAGTTTTGTATATATATATATATATATATATATATATATATATATATATATATATATATATATACATATATATATATAAGTGCATTGAGATGCATACATATGTATATGGAAACATTAATATGTAATATATGTAGAGATATACATATAAAATATACACATATATGATATATATATATATATATATATATATATATATATATATATATATATATATACATATATATATATATATATATATATATATATATATATATATATATATATATATATATATATATATATATATATATATATATATATATATATATATATATATATATATATATATATATATATATATATAATAAATATATATATATGAATATATATATGTATAATATATATATATATATATATATATATATATATATATATATATATATATATATATATATATATATATATATATATATATATATATATATATATATATAGATATATATATATATCTTCTTCTTCTTCCTCTTTTGGCTTTTCCCGGTTAGGGGTCGCTACAGTGGATCACCTGTCTGCTCATGATTGGCAGTGGAGTTTTACAGTGTCAAGTTGCCAGCCTGGCGCCCAACCTTCCACAGAAGGCACACACACGCATGCACTCACATCTAGGACCAATTTAGAGTGCCCAATCCACCTACAGCATGTCTTTGGGATGTGGGAGGAACCCGGAGTACCCAGAGGCAACCCACGCGACCACAGGGAGGACACGCAGACTCCACAGAGAAGGCACCCCAGCCGAGGATTGAACCAGAGAACCTCTTGCTGTGAGGCGGCAACGCTAACTGCTGCACCACAGTGGCTGCTCTCTCTCTCTCTCTATATATATATATATATATATATATATATATATATATATATGCAGTCGGATATCAGATCCATACTCTGAACCTCTTATTGCAACAAATTTGTCCAAAGGATTTCAAAATGGGGGTCAGTGGGCCCAAACTAGGGACATCTTTTAAATATTGCCCTTATCCCTCCCCAGCAGCAACTGTTCTGCGTTGCAACTAATTAACAATTCTTGAACTCACGGCCCTGTAAACTACAATCAAAGCAATGCACCATTACATCATCTGAGCTCTATAAATTGGTGATGATTTTCCAAACATATCAGTTAGTGCAGTCATTCAACAGTAGGGAAAGGAGTCTTTAGAATCAGTCAGGTTCCCTATATATACATGTATATATGTATGGAGATGCATATATGTGGACAAATCTATATATATATATATATATATATATATATATATATATATATATATATATATATATATATATGTGTGTATATATAGACATATATATGGATACAGAGAGATACATCTATATTTGTATCTACATATATGCATACAAACATATATAGAAAGGTTAATAAATACGTACATATTTATATATATGTGTGTGTGTATACATAAATATGTAACAGCTACAAACACATGAAACACATGAAATCTGGGGATCATGCTGCTGCACCCTAGAAATCTAAATTTGAAAATGCACTTACTGGAAGTATTCCTTAAAATGGGAACAATGACATCTGTGGTGTAACAGATACATGGTTAAAGGCAGCATTAAGCAGCAACACCAGCCTATAACTCATTCCACACCTTTTGCCTGCAGAACTTGGACTGAAGCTCCAAAGGTGGTGGTATTTCCATATTCATAAAGGATGCACACACCTCCAGAGTGGTAAACCAACATTATGCATCACAAATTCTGCAGGTGTAGCTAACATTGGGTAAGACAGTGGTTCAGGTTATAGCCTGCTAAGGTCCCCAAACATGTCCCAAGACTCACACTCCATGTCCCTAAACACCCTGGAGAATATTAGCATCCAACCTAACACTCTCATACTGGTTGACTTCAACTACCTCGCCATTAACTGGGAAAACTACTCATTTTCCGATGCACTTGCCCATCACATCAACCTGGTCCTTACTAACATGGGCGACTGTTGCTGTCCATCAATAGTCAACTCCTTCCTTGTTATATCTGACCACAAAGTAATCACCTTTGGAAACCACAGCCCTCCCACCCCCCCACCCCCACACAGGTATCCACCATGAAAAGCCTTTCCAAAGCTAACTATGGCCTCCTAAAAACAGAGGTGGCTAATCTTACGGCAGCCATGCAAATGGAGACTAGTTGCATGACTGCTGACTTAAACAACAATGCACTATGAACACGTACAGAAATGCATGGATACCCAATAGAGCCAAGACCCTCACCTCCAAAATAAGAAGCCAATCTGGTGGTCTCTGGCCATAAAGAAACTGTACAACAGAAGGAGGGATCTGATACAGAATAAGGTAAAGTCCCAGGACTGGAAAAACAACCCTTATCAGCCTCAATTAAACGTTGAAATCCCTCATCAAATACTACAAAGTTCATTGTGAAAACAGAATTGGAGCACATAGCAAAGACAACCACAAGGCCTCATACAGTTATATAAAGATTCTCCATGGCATAACCAAGATTTGCTCTGAGCTATTAGACAATGGTACCTCCTAGACTGAGCCAACAAATATCGCCAATATACTGGCTGACATATTGAGTGCAAACTTTACCCCTCTCTCCCCACAAAGGATGAATCACAATACCAATACACTGCCAGGAACCGATTATTACTGCTGCACAGGTTAAAAAACACTGTCCAAGGCCAAGAATACAGCTTCTGTGGGACCTGACAACATCTCTGGCTGTGTTCTACATGACCTTACAGAGTGACCTGGCACCTCACCTGTGTGTCCTGTTCAAGCACAGCCTCACCTCAGGCTTTGTCCCTACTGAATTGTGCACTGTTACAGTCACCCCTCTCCACAAAGGAGGTGTGACTACAGACCCTGGGAACTACCACCTCAATTGCCTGACAAGTCTGTTATGCAAAGCTATGGAATGCATCATCATGCACCTAATAAACAGGGATATGGGAATCTGCAGACTCAGGATCCCACACAGTTTACTTTTGTGAATAGTTGGTCATACCTGCTCAATCAACTTGGTCAGCTTCTTGGAGACAGTCACCTGAGCTGTGGATGAAGGCAAGGTGGCACATACAGCTTACCTTGATCTGGCCAAAGCCTTTGATAACATTCTCCACTCAGGAATCATGCAAAAACCCACTAAGCTAGGCATCAACCCTTATATCAATAGGTGGGTTGCAAACTGGGTCACAGACAGGACTCACAGTGTGGAAATAACTGACTCCAACTCAGACTGCTGAGCAGTCATAAGTGGAGTCCCACAGGGTTCTGTCCTGGGTCCTCTCATGCTTGGTATCAACTTCTCTGAAGTCCATGCCAACATGAAGGGACTCTGGCTGACAAAGTTTGCAGACAGTTGCAAGTTGGGAGCTATTATTGACTACCCAAGTGATGTTGGCATCCTACTGAAAGGCCTCACTGAGACCAATGACTGGTGTCAGAGCCATGGCCTTAAGCTCAATGTCAGAAAATGTGTTGCCATCCCCTTTGGAGAAAATCCTGTTCCCATGAATTACCACATCGATGGTAGTCCCCTGAACAAAGAAGGTGTTATAAGAGATCTGGGTACACAGGTTGACAGCAATGTCACTTTTGACCACCACATTGCCACTGTGGTCAGAAAGTCCTTCTATGTGGCATATCTCAGTACTAATGCGTTAGCATCTAGGAAGGAAGAGGTCATTATCCCCCTGTACTCTTCTTGACAGAGTGACACAGTTTGTTTTAGCATGCATATTCTGATGGATGTGAGGTAGGTAAATTAAATGTATGCCCTCATTTTCTGACAACAATCATATCACCACAGTGATTTACCAGAAAAATGAGAATAATCTGTAAAACAGACCAGAAATATGAGCAATAAACCTGGACATCCTGAAACAATCCAGCCAGTTGACAGGTATGCTCAGAACCCCTTACTGCAATGAATCTGGATCAAGGCTGACAAAGTGGTGGGTGGAAGCTATGAAAATAGGGATATATCTGAAGTAATGGCATAGATAAGCTAGCACAGTTGCTGTAGTAACACCCTCCAGTGTGCTCTAGCATATATTTAGTTAAATAGCACAAGTAATTGAAATAGGAAATCTGCTATGGGTAATTACACATGTATTTGCAAATATATTAGGCACTACAGGGATGTAACAGCACTGACAAACAGACATCAGTGTGAAAGTGCATACCCACAACCAATATTATCACAGTCCACAGTCACATATCGGTAAGTCAAGTGAACAGTAGAGTATATGGACTGTGTGAACAAATACATCATTCTTTGCCACTCACACGCTAGCCCTATATATACAGTCCCAATTCTCAGTGTAGTCTGAATCCTGACCTTGGTACAGGACATGTCTCAGTCTGCCCCTACAAACACATACAGCTAAAAGATCAGCATAAACTGGAACAGTATGGACAGTCAGATAAAGAAGGAGCCATAACACTTACATCCATCCCCCTCCATACACAGCCCAAATAACATGTACACATGACATGTGTACACAATCCTGACAGTCCTTTACCAATGGCCAGACATACAAAGGCCTCTCACATGTACAGTTCACCTCAGAATGTATAGGCTTAGGACTCATATCTATAGCCTCGTCCCTAACATGTCTGTTGGTCTACTACATCACTGGGATGGCAGCAGGAATGAAGGCAAGAAATAATGATACTAAATATGTCTGAGCCTCATTGACATCTGGACAAAGCCTGACATCATTTGGGGACAGAGACACAAAAACAGAGGTAGATTGGACATATTTCTGTCATACATTGAGACAGTTGCAAATGTTGCTGGATTTGTTGTAACGTATCTTTTATGAGGAATATGACATCAGTAATAACAATAGATATTTGTATTTACTGACTATATTCCCCAGAGTCCACAATTGATTTACCAAGGGCACCAACTGTCTGGGGAACAGACAAAACATAACAGACAAACATGTGGCCAGTCTGTGACAGCATGCCAGTGGAGAAGTATGTCAGAGACATATCACTGTCAGTCATGAAGCCACTCACTAAATGCATGTCCACAGAAACCCTGTCACTCTATCAATCCACCATGTGTATAACAGCACTGATGACATAGAATCTGTTCACAAATCTGGGGATATGTCCCCAGTGTTGTTTGGCTATCTCCACATGTCCTGTCCTGTGATGTATTGCCACCTACTGTATGTGAATCTGTAGCCCACCACCTCTGTAATGTCTCTCACACAGGCAAGGAAAAGGGGCAAGGCCCACTTTAAGGAATGTCCCATATGTTGGAACTAGCAGCAGTGTCAAGGCCCACGACACAATACTATGTGGGCACCTACATAGTGGTATGACCTTAGCAATATCTGACATCTGCACATCTGTACAGAGGACAGACAGATAGTAGATAGCCAACAGCTTATGCATTAGGGTGAATGTTTTGAAAGCTAGAAGTCTGAAACTCAAAGGTATGCCATACTACATGGCAGTAATCCTTAATGACATGTCCAAAAAACATAGTAGTCTATAGTTAATATCATAATATCATATCAATATCCAGTAGGAGATACAAAAAAACATACAGCTCAAACACCATGAACAAGATAGTCAGTACTCAGAGTCCCAGCATTGCATGCAGGGGTATATGGTTCAAGTACTACACTTACTACACTCTGCAATCTACTTTCACTTGGAAAAGCACTGTTAAAAGTACTAACTTAATGATACGTGTTAAACTATTTTTGTCAACCAGTGCACTTTAGCTGGTGTAACATGCAAGTGTGGCTGCATATAAGCTAGGATACTACCCATGTAGAAAACAAATACAAAGAAAAAGATTATAGTACTACCCATGTATACCCAGGTGTCCCATGCAGTATAGTCACATCCCTTGCTACTGCAATGACAGCACATAAAAGCATGTTATGTACAATAAATCAAATACACTTTTTAAAGATGTCATTACCCTGCTATTTTATCAGACTGGAATGTGATCAATGGTTACCAGGGCTGAGCTATGCTGAACAGATTTAAGCATTGCTTAAATGTAAATGCTAATGAGATTTGCGCACTGGTAAGTGAAGCCTACACAGTGCAAGCGCCTATTTGTTTAATTGTACACTAGTATCGCTTACCATGTCACAAACCCACACAAACATGCTTAAAGCTGCTCAAAACTGCCTTAATCATGCTGTATCCAACAATCTTTGTTCTGCCTAGCAGCAAAATAAACTGCCCTAGCAGGTCTTGAACTCAGGACCCTGCACACCATAGTCAATAAAATTTACCAGTAAGCCATCTCAGATGTATAGCTTTAGAATGTTTTCTCAAATATACCCTACTTTACAGCCAGTTTACAAAAGGGAAGAGACACTGTGCAATTAGGAAGGATTGGCATCTACAAATATATATATATATGAAAAGGGGTTGGGAGGGTGGCCTAATGGTTAAGGTGTTTGCCTTACAAACACAAGGTGCAGGGTTTGAGTCTCACAAGGGATAATTGGCTAGGCTTAAAATGGCTCACAAGGGCAGTTAGCTTAGTACTAACCTATGAACCTATAAGAAACATATACATAGAGAGAGAGAGAGAGATATATATGGAGATACAAATATGTGTATAACAATATATAGATATATTACCAATAAATACTGAGGTGTGTATATATGATATATATATATATATATATATATATATATATATATATATATATAAATATATATATATATATATATATATATATATATATATATATATATATATGCATACATGTCTCAGAATATAACTGCATACATGTCTCAAAATGCCCATACAAATATATGTTGCTGATAGACCACACATAACTGGGGCAGCATGCACATTCAGATACAAAAGGACCAATGACACTCACATCTGCCCCCCACAGTCCAAATAAATAAGTGAACAGTACACTGCTACAAAATCATGATAGGCCATACACAATGGCCAGACATACAAAACCTCTTAGCAAAATAACTAAAATGACTGAGCATGGCAAAGAGAAATACAACCATCCAGTAATTCACAAACTGTCATACAACTCTTCATTTCCCTCATCCTTAGCATTTGCCACATCTCTCTTTACCATACACCTCATCTCCTCACACTCCTGTCTACTTTCCTCATCTCTCTGACAGTCCCACTCCTTCTTCCCCATCCTATTTCTCTGTATACTGTCTTGTACTTCTTCAGTCCACCACCAGGTCTCCTTTTACTACTTCCTCCATCCACATGTCACACCAAGCACCTTTCTAGCTGTCTCCCTTAGTAGCTCTGCTGTACTTCACCAGATATGTGGTAAATTGACAGTGCCACCCAGCGTCTGTCTTAATCCTTCCTTACACTCCACCTCATGATCACCCTTTTCAAATTCACACCATGTGATCCTTGCTGCTGAACTTACAGTCCCCCTCTTCTTGATTACCAACATCATCCTGCAGACCAACATTTGATGCTGCCTAAATACACTTTCCCCTTTACTACTTTACAGTCACCAGTCTCCTTCAAACTGGCCCTCCTACATTGGATATATTCCTCCTGTGTGCAACTTACTACAGTTTTGTAACTCACCCTATGCCCCTCCCTTGTGTTGTAGTTCATATTCACCACAACCATGTCCATCTGTTTTGCAAACCCCACTACAATCTCACTGTCTGCATTCCTTTTAACACCATGCATACCCATCACTTCCACAGACCCTCTGTTCCCTTTGCCAACATGCCCATTGACATCTGCTGCAATGACCACTCTGTCACCCTTGGGTCCAGTCATGACCACATCATACAAATGACTTCAGATTTCTCTTTGTCATCCATCACACAGCCACATTGTGTAGCATATGAGCCCCGCCAACCTTGGGACACACACCCCAGTACAACACCAGGATACAGAGGCCAATATGTTGGAGGTGGGTAGCACCCACACAGTGGACAGGTTGCATGCAGGTAAGGGCCCAGTGAGGATTAGTACACTAATGTATCGCACATACATGTATCTGTATTGTATCTACATCCATGTGTCAGGTCTGATTGCAGTTGTGGGTGGGGTCTTCTAATGCACAGAGGTGCACATCTATGGTGAGGACAGAACATTGTGTATTATTGAGGTTAGTACAGTAAATGTGCAGACATGCTGCATCCATCCTGTACCAAGGCCACATGTGAGTCTGCTGACAATACCTCCCTCTCACAACTACCTAGGACCCTCTGGTCTGCATATGGGGACAGCAGCCTGAAGCTGGTGAGTATGACATTGTTCTGTTGTTGCCTGGCAATACTGCAGGCATGTGAAGGGCATGCAATTTACCATGCACACACCTATCAGTAATAGCTATATTGTGTTATATAATAGCTACAGTATATTGCTTTATGTGCATGTTCACTTGTGGTGGGGTTATCTCCATTGCATCTCAGTGTTCACCACTGGGGCCTATCTGATGTGAATTTAACATTCCTGTAGCATACCTCACAACTTGTCAGTGCCAAGATGTCTGGACAGAGGCCAGCCAAATGGGACATGTGTGACACATTAGTGATATACAGTGTATATAAATTGTGTACACACCCCTGTTAAGATCCAAGGTGTTCCTGTTACATACAAATTAAGACGACAATATGTCAGTCCACACCTCTTCCAGTCTTTAATGTGACCCAAAAAATGAACAGTTCACTTGTAAAACTGAGCATCTGGACTCATGTATTGCACCTACAAGGCTGGCCACCTGTGAGGGTGGCAGATGTCGTATCAGCATGCTGTTTCAGTCAGGTATGATACTTCATGCTGCCATATGTGTCAGTACACTCACTGTGGCCTATTTGGCTACAATATCACATACATGGGCATTGTTAAGGCACACAGACCACTTCGACCATGTATAGGTTGCAAACACCTGGATATTCCAGGCACATCTGTACAGAGGACTGCACAATGGTTTAACTTGCTGCATGTGAGGGAGATGCTGTTACCATACTATATAAAGTAATGGAAGTGGGAGGGAGTCACCAGCCGTGTATGGTCCACACATCAAAATGGTATAAACCACACAAGATATGATCCTCACACACAAACAGGAGTCAGCATTGAGATTAGAACTCCTGCCTATCTAGTTATTTCTACTACAGTGTGACACAGTTATTAGACGTGCCACAGCACTTATACATTTTCACCTACTCCAAAGGTACTTCTAAGGTGGATGACATCAACAGGACTACTAAACTGGAGTGAGAAGAAGTGTAAAAGGTAGTACACAGGTCAAAAATGGTGTAACCCACACACTACATGATTCTCATACAAATTAATCCAAACAGCTCCACAGTAACATTCAAACATTTATAATGTACAAATATAAGAGAAAAAAATTATGATAAAAATAAATGAGAGAACAGTAGTTACAAAGTCATACTATTTAAGCAAACACAATATTAAAAAAGAATTATTTACACAAATATAAAGAAAATTTTAGATAAAATAATTAGAGAGCCTTAGCTAAAGAGAACTATGCTAATTATGAAACACAAAATCTGAAAGGAATAAGACATTCTTACATTAAGATATGTGAGGTTGTTTACAATATGTTCACAGTTTAATTCATCTCCTATTTGCAACAATAATTTAAGACAGTTACCACTACCCAGGGATAAGTGATGCTAAAATGTGAGGGGAGGCAGTATAGAGAAAATGGCAAAAGAGAAAGCAGACAATTAGTCAGGGTAACAGCATGGGCATAACCAGTGTGTTGTAAGATGTTGCTTGAGCCTTTGTTTAAAGAGTGGGAAGGAGGGAAGTACACTTAGATCTGATGGCAACATGTTCCAATATTTTCCAGCAGTATTAGAAAACAAGGAGTCACCTGCCAGGTTATTAGACTTGCTAATGCTAGTCAGTAGTTTAGTGGAAGAGTGTAAGGAATTGAGGTTTGTATAGGTGGTAATAAGGTTAGAAAGTATAGGTGTGTTGTTAGGTTGGTAGAATATCCTATGAACAATGGTAAGTTGGGAAAGTATCAAGATGTTTTTTAGTTCAAGCCAGTCTAGCTGCTGTAGGTTCAGATAGTGGTGAGTTCTAAATGGGTTCCCAGTGGCAAACCTGGCAATATTATTATAGGAGTTAGCTAGTTTAGTGAGATTATTTTTCTTTAGGTTAGTATATATGGGGGAAGCATAAAGAAGAGTAGAGATTAGATGAGAGTGGGCAATTGTAGCTCTGGCTGTTGGTGTTAAGAAGGGTTTTATTCTATATAGGGAGCCCAATTTTCTATTTACATTTTTTATTGTGTTATTTATATGATTATCAAATGTAAGGTTATTGTCAATTAAGACTCCTAATAGTTTGGTGGTAGAGTCGGGGGTTATAATGGTGCCATTATTTGATTTGATAGAGAAGTTGATCCGGGGGACTTACTGTTAGGTGTGAATAGTAAGAGCTTGTTTTTTTTGGCATTCAAAAGGAGGCAACATTTTAAGAACCATTCCTCGACTGTGTTAAATACTGTCTGGGTTAGGGATTGTAGTTCAGATGTGGAGTTGGCAGAACATATGAGTGTGGAATCATCTGAGTATTGTATGCAGGTAGCTTGAGGGATTGCTAAGTGAAGGTCGTTGAGAATAGAAGTGGACTGATAATGGAGCCCTGAGGGACTCTGAGGGAGACTGGCAGGTGGGAAGATAGTTTATTCTCCCAAAGGACTGCTTTTTGCATATTGTTAAGGTAGGACTTAAACCAGAGAACAGCCTTGGTGTCAAGAGCAAGGGATTCAAGAGTTTTAAGAGTAGGGGGTGGTTCACCATGTCAAAGGCTTTTGACAGATCAATAAAGAGTGCTGATGAGAGGATGTTGTTATTACGGTTTTTAGTGATGGAGTTGGTGAAAGATAGGAGGGCTGTGGTGGTGCTATGAAATGGCCTGAAGCCATGCTGACAGTTAGCTAGTATATTATGTTGGGTTAAGTGGTTAATTAGTTGCTGGTGAATGCATTTTTCCATAACTTTTGCTAAGGGTGATAAAAGAGCTATAGGTCTGTAGTTGGAATACTCAGTGGAGTTTCCGCCTTTATGTAAAAGGATAATGTGGGAGATTTTCCAGATATCAGGGATATTTCCTTCATTTATGGTTCTGTTTATAATGGATAGAGGATAAGCAACTGTTTTAGCTGCTTTTTGCAGGTATTCAGATGGTATTTGGTCAGCAGAGGGGCTACATGGCTTAAGTTTAATTATAAGTTTTTGGATGTATGAGGTAGCGATGGGTTGTATTTGGAATGTTGGGAGAGTATCAGGTAAAGAGGTTGGGAGATTAGAGTTTTTTTTGGAAAGTTGACAGGCTAGAGATTTTATGGTGTCTGTGAAGAAGGTATTGAAGGCATTGGCAGTTTGAAGGGTAGTATTGTTATCAGCCCCTAGAGGGGATGGTGTGCTGGAGTGCCCTGGGTGTAGGAGTCTATTAATGCTAGACCAGAAATTTTGTGGATTGTTATGGTGAGATTACTGTAGTTTACAATAGCATTTTTTTTGTCAGGAAAAATATAGCTTTTTTGTAGTATTCCTTAGCTGTCTAAATGTTTGTTGCTCTGAGATATTTTTGGATGCTCTCCACTTGGCCCAAGATTTATTCCTAAGCAATATGAGTTGTCTAGTTTATTTTAAAAGCCAGGGGCTGGTTTAGACTTCATTCTGATAGAACATTTAGGAGTATTCTTATCAAGGATAGTTAAGAATTTAGAGTTGAAATATTTAACAGCCTGCTCAAGAGGGAGAGTTTTTAGTGGGTACCAGTTACAGGCATTAAGTTCATTTTGGAATAATACAGTGTTAAAATGTTTGTTGGTTCGAGAGATCTTGTAAGTGGGGGTGTTAGGGATGTCATTCTTTTGTCTTATAATGTAAGTTAACATATGATCACTTAAGTCATCTGGTAGAGTTCCTACCTTATAAATTTGTTGTTGTTTAGTAATGAATATCCAATCTAAGATACTCTCTTTGTTGTTAGGTTTGTTAAGTATAGTGGTGGTTGTAATAGTTTGACTAAAGCCATGAAGATTAATATGTGATGAAGGATTGTCTGTGTTTACACATTTCCAGTCAGTATTAAAGTCACCTAGTGTAATAGTTTCTTGTGGCTAATAAGTTGATACCCAGCTTAGAATGTCTTCTATTGTAGTGATATTATTACCAGGGGGTAAGTAGATGCAGATAATATATAGGGCTTTGGAAGCATTTAGTTGAAGTCATGAGATAAGAACTTCAGCCTTACTATCTTGAGGTGGGTTATAAGATATGGAGGAGATCTGTAGTGTGGATTTATACAGTAGTGCTACTCCCCCACCCCTACGTTTTATGCGGTCAAGTCTCAATATGTTCTAACCTGGGGGGGGGATTATTTTGTTGTCTTTAGTTACAGGTTTTAGCCAGGTTTCTGTGAGGCAGAGGATATGAAAGGAATGAGTATCAAGGAGGCTGTGGAGATGGGCAATTTTATTATTTATACTGCGGATATTGAGATGACCTAAAAGTAAGGAATTAGAGACAGGTTTGGGTAGTTAGGTTGGGGGGAGTGGTAGAAAGAGTTGTAAGAGTTGGGATGTTTGTTGGGCCTGGGTTAGGGTGGATGTCACCGTCTTTTAAGATGGGAGTTTTTAGGGCAGAAAATGGGTAGCTGAGGAAGTTGGTTAGGTATTTTAGCTTCTTTACAATTGTGTTATTGAATTTAATATGAGTAAGTTAATGATACTTAGCTAGCAGGTAGCAGGGTGTGGATATGGTATTTATTTGAAAATGGGTAAGGGTGTAGTTGTGACTAGCTGTTTGTTTAGGAGAATAGTTGAAGTAGTCCTAGTTAAATTTATCAATGGAGGTGAAGAGATAGGCAGAGGTGAGAATAGATATGACAGTAACTAGCAGTATAAATTTGGTAAGGATAGGTTTAGTTGTTGAAGACATATTATAAGGGGTTTCTTATATAGTTACAGCAGGACCTGGGTAAGATAAGACAAAAGAAAGTATGGGTTTTATAAAGTTCTTTGTGTGGGAGCAGTGATAATGTTTAGGAAGAGGTACTCGATGTAAGAGGTGAGGGAAAAGTAAATAGGTGGGGTGTGGTTAAATTATATAGATTGATTGAAGTATTAGATTGGATGATTGGGAGAGAGGGTGTGGTTAAGAAAGTATAAGTTTAGGACCCCTGGGGGTGAGTGGGAATTGGGGGTAGGGTAGGGGAGCGGAGTGAGCCCACAGGGTGAACGGAGCGGATTAGAGCTGAGAGAAGCTGAGAGATAATCAGTTATTCAGTGAGACTGAGATATATACAGCTTTTTGTAGGTACATGGCACTTTCTTTAATTATTTTCCATAAAAAAAGAAATGCAAAGGGTGTCCTTGGTTCTAGGTGTATAGGGGAGTAGGTATTTAGTAAAGAGCCCAGAAGCAGGAGTATTAAGAGACAGAAGACTGAGCTAGCTAGATTATCTACTGTTATGACTGAAAGGTAAATCCCTGTTTTATGCCTTTCTGGGGGAGGGGGGATATCAGGAAGTAAAGATCCTACAGGGATAACTGGAGATAGGTATACAATAGAGCTGGTGGAGTTCAGCTAGAAGTAAAGATACAGTTGTTAAAGCCTTGTATTCTGCTGCCCTCTAGTGGCCTATATGGGGAATTACACAAATTTACTTAGCTAGATAGGAGGTAAGGCAGAGAAAAATAAAAGAGGGGATGGACGACCTCGGGGTAGGTCCGCAGGTGTGCTGGCCCTTACAAATAGGTCTACCTGAAGCACTCACTAATATATAGTTAAACCTGAAAATGTAGGATATCACCTACACTGTGAGTCTGTGCAAAGCACTTCTAGGTAGTCCACATAAGGGTTACAGGTTGGGTTTTCTTTTCAGATTCAGTAGGGATTTATTTTATGTTGCCATGTTGTTGATAGGGGGACTGCCTGTGTCACAGCACAAGGCTTATAAGCTGAAAAAGAGACAGAGACAAGTAAATATAAAATGGCAATTAGGTTACAGTCTTTGCTAGAATGGGAAGTTAAACGGTGGGGAGGAGTGCAAGTCAGCAGCTGGGTGGAGTGTCAAAAAGCAATGCAGGTTAGACACAGGAAAACATCATATAGACTCCTAAAAAACTAAAATTGTGAGGCACATAAAAAAGTATTAGCCCCCTACAACCTTCTTCAACTAATTAGTATTCACTTTAGGAGCTTAGTTAAGAAGATAACAACTGAGCAGATTAACAGTTAATGCACTTTCACAGCAACATAAATGCTATCATTAGCTGGAGCAATTACTGTAGACTATAGTACAACAAACATTAAAATCAGCCTATACAAAAATTACTAAAGCAACTACATTTTCTATCATTAGCTAGAACAATTTCTGTAGACTATAGTGCAAAAACATTAAATATCAGCCTATACAAAATTACTAAAGCAACTACATTTGATAAACAACATCTAAAATTAACATGTAGTAGGCAACGCTAGGGTAATTTCTAGTAGCTAGGTTAATTTGGAGTCATAAGCCACATAATATCAGCCTGGCAAGTTCTAATATAACTAGATTAATTAACATTAGTAGGACCTTGCATGAGGTAAGGAAGGCTGGGGTGATGCCTAATAGCTTGGTTAATTTTACAGGCTAAAACTACTCAGAAATACCAGCAAGTAGGCTTATCAATAGATATATTAAGTTCCTCTCTTCTAAATACAGCGTCCGATTAATTGTTTGTCCCAGTTGCAGCAAACAGGTCAAGAAAATAAGAAATAGATGCCCGGATAGCAAAAATCACATCTTTGTAGCTGGGAAAAGTATCCAGTTGCTAAAACAGGTGATGACAAATCAGTGCTCTATGCCTGAGCACTTTTAAAGTGGGCTGTAAGCGTAACTACAGTAAATCATAGTTACATGTGTCTGAAAGAGTGATAATATCAGCACTTTGTGACTGAGCACATTTAAAGGAGGCAAATAAGTGTTTTTATATCGGGGTAAGTCAGCTCTTTAGATAGCAACTAGATATTACTGCTACGGAAGAAAACTCTTTCTGAAATTCATTAAGAGTATTTCCTATCCATTTGCCAGAGCACCAGATAGATGCACACTGGTTCAGGCCTCAGTGAGTGTAGCTAAGCTAAAGAAAAAACAGTGTTTGAGCAGTTGGTCAAATGAACATGAATGCAATCAGTGAAATATGACAGTTCTGGTTATACAGAGAATACACGCTCAATACAGATATCTTAATACAGAGTACGTACCACATGGGAGAAAACGCTCAGAGCCTGGGTAACATAGCATTTACAGTAACATAGTTAACACAGTTAAAGTTGGATAAAGCCTATTCGGCTAACAGAAAGTCCATAAAAGCAACATAGCAACATACAGTAAAACACAGCAATACAAAATGCACACTTACAGACCACACACCATGCGGAGGACCAAGGGGTTGTTCTGCTAGGGAGAAGGGATTTTAAAATGGCGCCACATGTCCTAACCTATATTTATATGTTTGGGATGGATACTAGGGAGGGGAATGGGTGGGCAGCATGGAAGTATTGGAGCAGTGGAGGGGGAGGGGAAATACAAGCTGCCTAGATGGATTGGTTTGATCTATTAGCAGGAAGTGAATTTCAGAGTGCAGGTAAGGAGGTACGTAGAGCTGACAGAAGCTGAGAGATAATCCATTATTAAGTGAGACTGAGATCTATCCAGCTTTGAGTATGTATGTGGCACTTTCTTTAATTACTTTCCATAAAAAAGAAATGCAAAGGGTGTCTTTAGTTCTAGGTGTATAGGGGAGTAGGTATTTAGTAAAGAGCCCAGAAGCAGGAGTATTAAGAGACAGAAGATTGAGCTATCTAGATTATCTACTGATATGACTAAAATGTAATCCCTGTTTTATGCCTTTCTGGGGGCGGATATCAGGAAATAAAGATCCTACAGGGATAACTGGAGATAGGTGTTCAATAGAGCTGGTGGAGTTCAGCTAGAAGTACACAAGTCAAAAGTGGTATAAGCTAAACAGTACATGATTTTCTCTCTCTCTCTCACACACACACACACACACACACACACACACACACACACACACACACACACACACACACACACACACATTTGCCAGTATTGGGATTAGAACTCCTGCCTATCTAGTTTTGTCTAGTATAGTGTTACACAGTTACCGCCATCCTACAAAGCTTACTGAACTTTCAAATGGCCAAAGCTGATGATAACTGCACAGCTGAGGTAAAGTATCACAAGTGAGAGAAAGTCTGCCTTCAGTTCCATCCTTACATTTTTCTAGTTCTTTCTGTCTTGCACTTCAAATAGCATTATGGCTTGGCACTTCACCAGGTTATTGTATCAATAAGTGTGGCACACCTAGGAGCTGTCAGCAGTACTCGTTCATCACAGAAGTAGCCCCAGTACTTACTAGTTATGTCCAACCCTCCTGGCATGATTGAAGGGCAGTTTTCTGTGCTTTCACCCATTAACCTGGTGCACTTGTCCATTCTGAGGCACTGTTGCAACCACCTCATGTACACAGACAACCCTCCCCTCTAAACTCCAAACACTCAGACCTGTGATAGTTACCCATATATCACCCAATGTGGACATATGCACTCTCCAGCAAAGACTGGACTAGCAGGACAAGAGGATACGATTAACACCTGCACCACACCATATGGAACACATAGCTCACCATGACACCCACTTTGACAGCCATGCCATACAGTGAAAATCCACACACCCACCTTCACAGAGGCACTCAATGGACATTTACCAAAACAGCATAGACCAATACGACAGACACACACTCAGACACCACAACATGGCACATGCCAAGGGACACATATTAACCTACAGAGTGTGCCCCTCAACCAAAACTCCGAAGGCTAACCACCTTGCACAATACAGTGATCATGGGTAACTCAATACTGAGGCAGATGCATATCCCACTCATTAAGTTGAATATGGAGAAGGTAGCAGCCAAATATCCATCGCATGCCAGCATCCAACTCATGACACAGCCAGCCATGGCACTTCACAACAACTACGAGTATCACTCTGTATCCATGTGGGTGTGAATGACCTGGAAAATACCTCCCTGGACTACAGGACAGGAGACATGGTTAAACTCTCTGATTATGTGGTCCAGGCAGGTGTGACAGTAGCCTTGAGCAGTATACCATCATCACTCAGAATGATGCTGTGGTACTATCAACAGATGATTGACTGCAACATTGGCTTACATGTTTTGTGTCATTCTCAGGGGATCTAGTATCTCTCTACTTGAGATGACATGATTGACAGAACTCAATGACTTGCCATAGATGTCCTAAATCTGTCAGTGCTGGTTTTCCAGGTACTGGCTAAGTGTCTTGCCACCCCTATGATTCCTTATTAGACAGTGTTCCTAATGTAATTACCACCATAACAGCTAGACATGTGTACAATCTGAGGGTCATGCTGCTTAACAGTAGACATCTAACTGTCAGGATGCAGTCACTTAAAGCACTCTTTGGGGTGGAGGACATTAACATTTCAGCTGTAATGGAGAGGTGGTTCACAGCAGCAGACAGCAGCCCTGCAGCATCAGGCTATAACACATTCCACAGTTGTCAGCCCCCAAACAAGGACCACACCACACCTCCAAAGGTGGTGTTTTCTCCATATTCATTATGGATAGGAACACCTCCAGACTAGTATCCCTGCATAATGCATTGGAAATACTTCTGGTACAACTGCCTTGGGGTAATAGTGCAATCCAGACCATAGCCTACTATGGGTCCTCATCTATGTCCTCTAGACTGTCAATGCACAATCCTCAACACCCTGCCATCTATGATGGTCTAAAGAAACACTGACATAGTATGAGTCTTCAACTACCCCTCCATCACCTGGGGAAAGTAGTCAAGTGCCAGTACTTCCTGGGATTCATTTCCAGTGCCGTGGACTGGCTCATACAGACCCCTGGTAGAGGATGCAACAACCTTGACCTGTGTTGACTACTTAAATATGGGACTGTTGCTCATCCACAGTTGTCAATCCCTACCTGGTGAGATCCACACAAGCTGTAATCAACATGGAACTCAACATGTCAGCCACACCACCCCACAAAGGTAACCACCTTGCAAAACCTCTTCAAAGCTGACTTTTCAGCCATAAAAACAGGGGTGGATAACTTCACTGCATCCATGGCAATGGGAAATAGCTGCATGACTGTCAAATCATACACATATGCACTGTACAAACAGGTACATGAATTCATGGTACTAGCCATAGCCAACAGAACCCAGACACTGTCGCCCAAACACTGAGAAACAATGTGATGGTCCCCTGCTATTACTAAAGTGTACAACAGAAAGGGGACACTGCTGCAGAGAAAGGTTGTGTACCATGACTGTTGAACTCCCTTATTAGCTTCAAACACAACTTGGGATCCCTCATGGAATCCCCTACTGGCATCTATGAAGGCAGACATGCAGCAGACACTGACGACAATCAGAAAAGTCTTTGATAGTAGCACCAACAACCTCCACAGCATTAAACACAAGTGCTGTGAGTTACTGCACAATGCTAATACCTATCCTGAGACAACAGATATTGGCCACAGTCTTGGCAACAAATTCAGTGCCAGCTTTACCCCTTTCTCCCCCCACAAGTGTACAATCACAATGGCAGATGAATGGAAGGCACCCAGTAGTACTGCAGGCCAGGTTAGACCTGCATTGTCCACAGGCAAGAATCCAGCTTCCATGGGACACCAACATATCCATGGTTGTATTCTACATGACGTACAAAGTGACCATGGAACAAATTTGTGTGCCCTGGTCAGTCACAGCCTCACCTCAGGCTTTGTCCCTCAAACATGGCACACTGCTACAATCATCCCTCTCCATTAAGGGGTAGCATCTACAGACCCTGGGGATTATTGGCCCCTTAGCCTGACAAGTCTACTATGTAGGGGTATGGACCTCATCATCAGGAACCTGATTGACCAAGATATGGATGATTTCCTAACTCTGAAACAACACAGTTTGGTTTTGTGAATGGCAGATCATGCCTGCTCACCTTGGTTGATGTCTTTGATTAAGTCACCATGGCTGTGTCTGACAGTAAGTCACTGCATACAGCCTACATCATTCTGTCCAAAGCTTGTGTTACCATCCCTCAGTGAGGGATTATTTATAAATCCCACAAACTAGGCATCAACCCATATAACATTGTTTGTTTTGCAAATTGGTTCACAAAACACACAAATATGACAGTGGCAAACTCCAGTCAGACTGGCAAGTAGTCACAAGTGGAGTCCCACAGGGATCAGTACTGGTGGTGTCCTGCCCAGCATCTACTTCTCAGGAGTCCATCCCAACACAGAGGAATATTGGCTGACCAAGTTCACAGAGGACTGCAAACTAGGAGCTATCATTGACTCCACAAGTGATGCACACATCCCACAGAAAGGCTTCACTGAGACAACTTAGTGGTGTGGAAACCATGCCCAGAAGCTTGACACCACAATATGCATCATCATCCCCCTTTGTAAAATACTCAGTTCCCAGTAAATACCACATTGATGGGAGCCCAACGAACACTGTATGCCTTATAATAGATCTGGGGAAACAGGTTGGCAGCAACTTCTCCTTCAAGCACCACATTGCTACTATGGTCAGGAAGTCCTTCTATATGGCACATTGCATTACCAAGGGTTTTGCATCCAGGAAGACAGAGGTAATGATCTCTGCCTACTATTCCCTCATTAGACCACTCCTCAAGTATTATGACCCATTTGCCATGTACCTCACTAGACACCTGTTACAGCTGGAGAAGTGAAAGAAGCACCTCACAAAGGATTTCCTAGGCATTAAACACACATCCTACACAGGCAGACTCAGCAGACCCAACTATTCTCTGTGTCATATCACCTAATTAGCAACTATCTGTGCTTGACTTACAAAGCCATGTCTGGCCCAGCTGGTTTAGGAATGCTACATATAAATCCATCCACGCCACAAACTGTAGAGACTTCTACCTCAGTATCACAATCACCACAACATGCTGGTGAGACAGGTCCCTCACCAAGAGGCTGCACATGCCCTGGAATACACATCCCATACATGTCATGCAGAGCACCTAGCTGACCCGGTTCCAGAGAAACATGAGTGGATGGGTAATAGACAGTTCAACCCAAGGATCACTGCAGTGGCTATAACTGATACAGGCACTGGGACATAACATCGGGTGGCACAATGGCAGGGCTCTTCTATGTGCTAGGCTTGTTAAGGCTCCTGTGCCATTGCCTACAACACACTTGTAAATCTATAAAGGGAATGACATCATCAGGACTGATAAAGTAGTGCAGTGGTTGTTTAACCTATCAAAATACTTATATATATATATATATATATATATATATATATATATATATATATATATATATATATATATATATACACACACACACACACACACACACACACACACATACACACACACACACACACACACACACACACACACACACACACACACACACACACCACACACACACACACACACACACACACACACACACACACACACACACTTGCCAGATGTGAGAGTAGAATCCCTACCTAACTAGTGATGTGTATTATAGTGTTACACTGTAACCACACATGCTACAGAGCTTACTGGGCTGAGAGTTGGCCAAAGGTGCTGATATGGGGAATGTCATCAGCAGGACTGATAAAGTAGGGCAGTGGGTGGGAAACATATCAAAATACTACTACTTAGAACCATACATACCCACACACACATTTGCTGGAAGAATAGAACCCCTGCCAACCTAGCAATTTGTACTATAGCATTAAGCATTTATCGCACACACTACTGAGCTTACAGAGCTGACAGCTGGCCAAGATTGCATATAAGGGACTGATATCATCTGGACTGATAAGGTGGGGCACTGTGAAGTGTCATGGGTGGGAATGGCATAAAACTGTTTCACCTATAAACAGACACACAACTCCCTCAGTCTTGCCCACACAGCTGTCACACACAAACACACACTTCTACATTTGCCAGGACTGAGATTAGAACTTCTCCCTAACTAGTTATTTCTACTACCGTGTGATGTAGTTATCACACACACCACAGAGCTTATGGGGCTGAAGCCTGATGGAAGGTACTTCTAAGATGACTGATATCTGCAAAACTGCTAAAGTGGGGAAAGGGGAGGTGTACTGGGTTTGAATGGACCCAAAAGCTTTTAGTTGTGAACACACACACACACACACACACACACACACACACACACACACACACACACACACACACACACACACACACACACACACACTTTATTGAGATTAGAACTCCTACCTAACAAGTTATTTGTACTGGCTTGTTATGCAGTTATTGCATGCACCACAGAGCTTATGGGGCGGAGACCTGACGGAAGGCACTTCTAAGATGACTGATATCTGCAGGACTGCTAAAGTGGGGAAAGGGGAGGTGTACTTGGTTTGAATGGACCCAAAAGCGTTTAGTTGTGAACACACACACTTTTACATTTGCCAGGACTGAGATTAAAACTCCTACCTAACTAGTTATGTGTACTATCTTGGTATGCAGTTATAGCACATGCCACAGAGATTATGGGGCTGAAGCCTCAAGGAAGGCTCTTCTAAGATGACTGATATCTGCAGTGCTGCTGAAGTGGGGAAAGTGGAGGTGTACTGGGTTTGAATGGACCCAAAAGTTTTTAGGTATGAACACACACACACACACACACACACACACACACACACACACACACACACACACACACACACACACACACACACACACACACACTTTTACATTTGCCAGGACTGAGAATAGACCTCCTACCTAACTAGTTGTTTGTACTATCTTGTTATGCAGTTATCGCATGAGTCACAGAACTTATGGGGCTGGGCCTAACAAAATTGACTACTATGGTAACAGACATCTTCAGGACTGCTAAGGTGGGGCAATGGAAATGCACTGGGTGGGGAAGGCCTGTTCATTCCTAGGTCCTACTGACATTTCTCTATGTGTATGAGCATGCCCAGTGTGTCCTTCTATAGTACATATGGGACTCCATTCCAGGGAATGTTGTATTCCAGTCCTGTTTGTTTTGTGCTCCATCCATAACTGTCAGCCTGCTGGTGCAGAATATCTGGAAATAGCCTATCAAAATGTGGGGACAATGGGCCATACAATGATTGTGACAATTTCTCTCAGTAATGCATGGGTTGCATGGGTTACAGGACTGGTTTTAGCAGACATCTGTCATATATTCCATTTGACACTGTCATGTACTGTTTCAGTACCTGGTGACATACCTCCTCAAATCATAACAGTGATTTACCTGAAGGATACAGGCTGGATGATGCACACACAAGGTTTATGGCCAAATGCTATGC
Source organism: Protopterus annectens (assembly GCF_019279795.1). Lineage (NCBI taxonomy): Eukaryota > Metazoa > Chordata > Ceratodontiformes > Protopteridae > Protopterus > Protopterus annectens. The sequence goes on from NC_056731.1 coordinate 201,451,240, forward strand.
ATTCTTGCACTATCCAGCCTGTTGAGGGGTGTGCCTACAAGCAATTGACTGCTGGTGCTGTGGAAATGGTCCAGCATCGTGGGGATATATTACAATGGTGGAATCTCTGGGCATTTATGTTCTGGCCTGGTCTGATTTCCAGTCCACAGTTGGGTAATATAAATCAGACAGGATCAGGGTGAGAGGCAGACTCCAGATATATTTGTAGGGGATAGGATATGTGGGGGTGTGTGTCCTGGGAAGATATAATTGGCTGTATCTACCAGTACTTTCCATTGGGCTCTTCTCAGTGGTTAACTGCACTTGGATGATCTTGTGTGTGTCAGACTGTTTTACAAGCCTGGAGGTGTGTGTTTGTCACACATATATATATGGTCCACCTCATTTTACTTGGATGGCCACATGTTGGGGTCAGGATGTTGCATAGGATGAGTGGTTAGGGAGGGTGTGTTACTCCCCATGGCTATGGCCCAGTGTTCTGTGGGTACAGACGTGTCACCATCTTCCAGGGTTAGGCCTGCCTGTAGTGGGTGCATTCCCATGTTCACACTCCAAACCTTACCTGTCGACTGTATGGAGTATCACAGATGTCCACATCCATGACATATATCTCATTGGTTATCCAAACCAGTGTGGTTTTCCAGCACAAGTGTTTTGCAAGTCACTCTGGGCTGAAGTCAGATATTACAGACTGTTGATATTGCAGTTTCAGACTTCGTACCCATCACACATTCCATGCTACTACAAATCATTCCATCAGCTTTATACCATTATTAGAGCAGTATTTCACAGGTGTCCTTTTCTTTGGACCTTCATCACCCCATTATGCATGGCTTTGTCCTGATTTCTGGCTCCCTGAGGCTGGCAGGTTTGCTCATAGCAGTTGTCAGCATGGCCTTTCTTTGCATTTTGTGGACTGTGTTATGTGGGTGTTGTGGACCCAATGACAATCCCTAAATGTCACTGTGGGTAAGGCATAGGCATTTGCCAGAGGCCTATAAGCTGCAGTTGCAGGCCATATGTAGCAGGGCAGTGCATTCTGATGATCATATGTTCCCAGGCTGCCTGCAGGAGACACCCCTGGGATAGCACCAGTGAGTTGACTGTCTGTGTTACTGGCAACTGCTTTCTGTTACTATTGTGCCATCAGTCTGGGTGACAGCTATATGCTGCTTAAGTGTAGGGACATGTTACTGCATTTCTGTGGGACTATGGGGGGGGGTGACACGACTATATGCATTACACATCTGCACAGACTGTGCTGATATTAACTTAACATTTTGGTCCCATGTAGCATGGTAGTGTGCCATATCTTTCAGACTATGGGTATAACATTATCAACCACAGGTCAGATTGTTCTGGCATAGACATATGCAGCTTCAGACATCTTACCTTTCAAAGCCATACTGCCAGACCTGCTGTGATATCATTGTGTAAGAGTCTGTGGGTAGGGATTTCATGGGTTTTGCCATGTAGGGGCCTTTGTCAGGCATTTCTGTATGGTAGTGTACAGCTGATCTGTTGTGTGGGGTTGGTGGTGGATATGGGACCCCTACTTTGACATCCATGCATGTGACCTATGACCCTCCACAGTTATTTGGCTCATGACATATACTGCAGTGCTATTTGTCGAATAAAATCGTACTGCATAGTGTGGGTTGGGCAGTACTGGGGATACACATCCTCCTATGCCACAGAGCTGCCAGTTGCCTGATGCTATCTCAGTTAACCATTCCCTTACATGCTTGATCAATACCATAGATATACTATCAGAAATGTCCACCCCTTTATTTTAATTTGTTACAGAGACTGGCTTACCTTGTGCCTGCAGCTGTTGTGAGGGTGGCACTTGAGGGCTGAGCATGTCGGATGCACATGATACACTGCCTATACATGGTCAGGTATAGGTGGTGTGATGTTTGGCATCCATTTTACTGTATGTGCAAGTCAGAGAGAGAGAGAGAGAGAGAGAGAGATCAGTCCCTGGGGCCCTACAGTGTCAGTGTATGTGCTATGTGTTCCCTCAGCCAGGACATACTGGGTATGCCTCTGTCTGCCTACAGGGGCAGGCTCAGGATGTTCCTCCTTTGAGTTACTCTGTGCCTGTGTAGGCCTTGGCAATGGTGGGGGGCTGTGTGGCCCTTCCCCATTTTGTTCCTGCTGCAGCTGTTTCCAGAGGATCATATTATGTAGCATGGGGCATACTATGACTATGTGTGCACATGTGGCTGGAGAGTACTTCAAGGCTGCACCAGATATATCAAGGCAGTGGAACTGTGACTTGAGCATCCCAAACACATGCTCTATAATGATCCTGGTTTGTGCATGTGTCTCATTATGGTGATCTTGTGTGGGTGTGTGTGCATTTCTGATGGGTGTCATCATCCACAGCTCCAGTGCGTAGCCAGCATCCCCCACTAAATGACCATGGGGGATGTCCCCCTGGTAAACCACTGATACAGCTGTGAGGAATGCTAGAGGTAGGAGTTGTGATAGCTTCCAGGGCAGCCAGCACACACATTCATGATAATGCCCTGGGCATCACAGATGACCTGGCAGTTGATGGAGTGGAACCAATTGTGGTGTATGTAGACCCTACCCTGGTCACCAGGTGGTGCTTTGATGTGGATGTGCATGCAGTCTATGGCATCTGGGACCTCCGGGTAGTCTGCTACACTGTGGAAGAGACACATATTGCCAGTAAGTTCCTAACGAGTGCTGGGGAATTTAATGTGCTCCATGGCATGTGTTCGCATGGCATCCAGGAACTGTTGCAGTATCCTGGATACAGATGCCTGTGTGATCCCCATGATATCCCCTGTAGCTAGTATTCTTAGAACTACACATACCTTGGTATCCACTGGGATGGGTTCCCCTCTGTTTGTTCTGGATGTGAGGCAAGGATGGCAAAGCTCCACAATTTGCTGCAGTATATCCCTGTCCACCCTGTAGCACTCTACTATCTCCAGATCATGTAGCCCCTGGTAGGTTACCCTGGGCCTAAACACTCTTCTCCTCCTCATAAATCTAGGGTGTTTGTCAGCATTGTCCTCTTCACCACCCTCAGCCTCTTGCACATACTGATGTATGAGAGCAACAGCAGCCCCTAACATTTTGTTAGTTTTGTCAGGTAAAATTTCCCCATCTGTGTACACAGGTGGTGTAGAGTTTGTGGGAAAAAACAGACTACAAGGTGCATAGTTTATAGTGGTGTGCTGCAGATGCTGCCTGTGTGATTGGCTGAATATAATACATTCCACCTGCCAGTTCTATTACTTGTATTTGAGTGCTATTTTCCTTTTTTTTTCTTGTTCCACATGCCATTTCCAGTATTTTTTTAGTTTTGTGGTTTAAATTCCGGTGCATGCCACACCCATCAGTTTAGGCAAGGTAAACAAGGTTATACAGCTTCCGACACATCTCCTTGCTTACATATGCACAGCACTGCCATTTCTTGTGGTTTTTTTTTGTTTCTTAGTTTAAGTCCCAGTGTGCACCGTGCAAACACATTCAGTGAGTATAAACACTGCTGACAAGGAAATGGTCTGCCCTGGCCATGACTGCACTTATATAAACACAGCTAAGCTAAGTAGGACACACCCTTGCTTAGCTATGCTTAGCTATGCACAAACCCAGGCATCAGATCTCTGTCTACTATTCCCTCTCAGGGAACAGAGCTCCAATGTGCTTACAGAAAGCATGATACCCCCCCTTTTGATGTCATTTACTTCTCCTGCTTATACGGTCATATTAAAGCACCTACACGGTTAGGTGCAGTCTGACACTTATAAGAAATTTGTGATTCAGTAATATTCCTCTCATTTGCATACCCCACTGCCTTACTCCATAGTTACTGCACTCACACTGAGCCTTTCCCCTTAGCAACCATTGTTCTCTGGTATTATTTTCTTTCTGCATGCCATTGACTATAATGGCAAAATGCAGATTTCCCTGAAAATTGCTTTTTCTCCTTTTTTTACTTTTTGGCATGATCCCATTTGCATGCCACTGCTCTACTCTTAAACAGCCAAGATCATCCAAAAAAAAAAAAAAAAAAAGAAAAGTTTTATTTTATAAAATTTAAGGTATTTTTCATGCCAATGGCCATGTTTTTAGCCATTGGCATGCCTACTAAATATAATACATGCTTTCTTTCGAGCTGACATACCTCCGTTTTGAATTTGCAGAAATGTATTCAGCTACTGGCTGAATACATTTCTGCTTTGCACACTGTTCAGGCACAGACAACTGTCTGCTTCCTGGATCACTAATTCACCTCATTTGTATGGTTTTCACCAGCAAATGAGGTAATTAGCATATAGCAGTGGTGTCTGTGCCAGAATAGGGTAGGAGCACTCGTGCACATCCCAGGAGCTCGATCCTGGATCGCTCGTCGGCCATATTGCATGCAGCAGCACTTGCACTATTCCTGTACTCCGTACAGAGCTTGCTGAATCCTGCCAATGGTAAATTAACAAATAAGCAATTTCGTTAGGCTGCATAATTTCACTGACATTTGTTATACTAAATAGCAATGTAGCATTAAAAGAAAACATACCTTTTGATTCTTTTTCCTTCAATTATGCCATACTTTGTTAAAAAGAAACCTGAAAACAAAGTTGCATTTAATGGAAGCTGGTTTAAAAGGTTTCATCCTTTATCTTAACCCTAGTAAAGTAGACTTCCCCAGTACTTTAAAAATATTGTGATTTCAATATCCCCACTATACAAACACTATGTAGGTTTTTAAAAATGCATTTGTTGTTGGCTTAAACCATACCTTCTAGACATTTGTACAATTTGCCTTGCAATGATCACCAGCCATTGAAACAGCTAAAGAATTTGACAGATGCCAACCTTATGAAGGCAGACAAGGCAAACAAGGAAGACAACATAGTTATCATAAGGACTATTCCTTACATGTTTAGTTCACTAATTAATTGAACGTTGGTATGAGGAAGTATCTGTAGCTGACATTTTCAAAGCCTATCAAGACATTGAAAGAAACCTTTTGTAAAGTTAATATACCGAGTTGAATCATGGTTGAGTTGTTTGAAATGTTCATTATTTATAAACAAAAAAAAAGATTATTGTTTAGATATTCCAAATGTTAATAAAAGTTCACTTGATCCTTCTTACAAATTTCAGTAAAATGATTGAAAACTAAACCATTAACTTTATTTATGGATTTGAAATGAAATTGTGTTGAGCAAAGAGTTGACATTTATCTCAAAGACTCCTGGCATTTTTTTTAGAACTTCAAAAAGTTAATTTCTGAGGTGGCGGACAATGTTTGATCTTGGTAACAATTAAATTTGAAAGTTTATACATGGATAGTCCACAAAAGGAAAGCATGACTCTAGTTAAGAATTTTTGGGTTGTATTTGAAATGAAAAATTTATATGATATAAATTTACACTTCAGTAATTATCATTTTGAAGATTTTTTTTCAATTTTTCTTATAAATAATTAAAAAATTTAAAATGAATGACTCCCACTTTTGCTAATTTGGTAAGCATAACATTTTTATTTTACCTAGTTTTAGAAAAGTTTCCTTATACATACTTCATTGACAATATTTTATGCTGTGATACAAATGTTGGTTTTAGTTCCCTTTTAATGAATGTAACTCTATTAGTATTTTTCTAAATCTGTCTCTGATATGAATTTTTTCTTTTTTTGAGGGGCTTAGACATTTCTTTTAGCAGAAATCTGACTAATTTTAACAGCAAAGTGCTTTATAAGCCTAACTATTTTGGCATAATAGTTTTCTTCTTAAGGAAAATGGATTACAAGGCCTGTTTGTTAGAATTCCTAGGCTTACTCAATGTAGTAATAACATCCATTTTTTAACCAAGTAGGTCCAATGGATAAACAGTCCCTTTACAGAGCAACCCAGGAGCAATGCATGGTTAAGTAACTTGCTCATGGTAACACAGCAGGCAAATGAGGGCTGAGGGACGAAAACCCTATACAACAGGAACTATACATCACAGCATTAACCCTCAACTTCAACTGCCAACCACATTTCATAAAGACTTATTTAGTCAAAGAGGTTATAGTAAAGGACAGTTAGAGAGATTTGCACAGGAGGTAGAATATAAGAATATTCATTATCCATAAGTATTATTAAATTATTTCCAAAACATTCAAACTGATAGACATGACTGAAAGATATGTAAGAACCACAATAACCAAAGGTCATTCAACACAAAATGAGAGCATGAAATTAACTAAAATAAAAAACTATTTATTGAATACAAAAGTAAGTGCTTTATGCATAAGCACATATTCAGGCTACATAACCAAACAATGAAGAACATCATTAAATATAATTGCAAAAATTAAAACCAACCAATAAGAACATCAAGTAAAAAAGCTGGAAGGAAAAAGCAATTAGTTACCATGTCAAGTTAATGCTTTATCTACCTCCTTTTCAAATAAGGTCTAAGTGATGTATTCCCATTTGAGACAAAATTCCTGTGAGTTTGCAAAGTAATAATCCATTTTAACTCATTATTCTCAATTCTACTAATCATTTCTTCACCTTTGATGTCTTTCTAATTAACTGAATTACTTTAAATAAAAAACCATGACCAGCATAAGACTTTAACATGTTTACTGAATGCATTCGTACTAACAGCTCTCCTTATGTCACCTATATGTTCCAAGACTGTTTCATTCAGATTCCAACTAGTCATCCCTACATAAAAACAAAGACATTTTGTGCAGGTTGATAGGTATACTAAATTCATACTCTTGCAATCTGCATAAATCTTAAACTCATATCTAATGTTGGTGGTTGGATGAATAAAATATGGCATATCAGAAATGTAACAACAGGCTTTGCAAAGGTGATAAGGAAATGTACTAATTCTCACTGATGTAACCTGTGACTCAGGCACAAGGTTATTTTTTAAAAACAAAGCCTCTGTTTCAAATAACTTTACTGATTACTGATATTAGCTAACATTTCTTCATTTTTAAAACAGATATCTGCAGAATATTTGTCACTCAAATATTTTGCATTCAATAAATAGTTATTTATTTTAGCTCAGCAGTGCTGGTCATTCTTCTATTTTTATTTCATACTCTCATTTTGTGTTGAAAGACCTTTGGTTGCAGTGGATACTTATATAGCGTATGGTCTTTTGGTGTTGTGCTTTACACTGTGACTCGTGGCTGAAGTTGGGCAACAGGCTATTGAGTTGGACTATCACATGGATGGATTTTGCAAAAAGAACTGTCCATATAGAAGGTAACCCACTCCTCCCGTGTGATTTTGAGTAGATTGGATAAGTATGCGAAGTGAATAATACAGATATGAACTTATTTAAAGCACTTTCACGAGAAGCCGAAAATAAGTTATTAAAGTTGAAAAGGTTGCAGTGGCAGAGCCTGCATTTTGAAGTGTGTCTTCATTATAAGATAGTGCCAAGAGGTCTACTTGTTTTTTTGCATGCTAGCCTACAGAGTTATTGAAGCATTGGCAGGCAATGAATATAGAACTTAGTTTTAATTATATCAGATTAGTTGACTTTTTTTAAACAGCAAGAGACTGATTTGCACATACAAGTTGAAACTCTCCTTATAGACCTACATGACAAATATTCGGTAGATAGCTGTTTTAAAAAAATGAAGAAATGCTAGCAGAAATCAGTAATTATGACTCTAGATTACAGCAGCAGAAATGCAAGAAGCTAGAAAGAGACTTTGATGATTTTAAAAAAGGGCTTATTTTTGTATGGCCCCTATTTATATCTAAGAGGAATAGCAATAGCCCCAACTTGCAGTCAATGCAGTGCCTGCTTCATCTATTAAAGAATCAACTTCTAATAATGTAGCTGTTGATTCAAAAATGATTTCTGATAGTTTGGATGGTGAATTAACTAAAAATAATGCACAGTTAAAGGAAGTGTCACAGTATGATTTGGGAGCTAGAAGTAAGACTTCAATGACTGTATTTCCTTTAAACTCCAACAACTTCCCTACCCTCCCGGTTCTGTTGAAAAAGCAGGAGTTACCAAACAACAAGTGTTTGATCAGCAGAGGGAACAGGAAGAGACAACAATCAATAGAATGAGAGGAAATTATGTTATACAGCTTCAAAAGAGGTCACCAGATGCAACATTAGTTTTCAAGTTGTCTTCATTTGATCTCACTCCTTTGCATGTGAGTGTGCTAGAAAAGGGATTATCCTTCATACCAGCAACACGAGCCGACTTGTATGATGTATCATTAGGTTTGAGGATGTTTGGAAGGGATATTAAGCTGAAATTGCTGTTTTCTAATGATTTTATTTTTAGTAATAAATATAAGATGCCCAGTTCCTTTAACCCACTGCTACGGTCTTCTATAGAAGCTATTATTCAAGTTTGTGAAGCTGAACTACAATAATTGTTACAATGTCATAACCGAGGAGGTAAGCAATTTTATAATCTATCCAAAGATCAATATGCAGCACTTTTAGAACTGCAATCTCAAGCATTCGTATGTATTTGACCGACAGATACAGGTGGATTGCTGGTCATGACGGATACTGTTTTTTATGTTAATAGTATATCTAGACATTCATCTGACATCAGAATTTATACTCGCATAGACTTAAAAAGAATATCTTCTATCATCAACAAGTTTCAAAGTGAACTTCATGATCTTTTCTTTACTGGTCTAGTGACATTTGAATTGTATAATTATTTTTCGATAGATAATCCAGTAATATCAGTGATTAATGGCCTCCTTAATATTCATAAGGACAACTGTGAACCACCTTATGAGACCAATTGTTACAGGACAGGGATGGTTAACTGAAATTATTTCTATCTATGTATAGGATTTTTATATATGTAACAGATAAACGTAAACCTGTCCTTAAACAAGCACCAGCTGTTTTAAGAGACACAGAGGATTTTTTGAATAAGCTTTATGCAAGTACTTGGGTGTTGAATGATTGTTCCAACTTATTATTAGCTACAGTGGATGTGACCACTCTTTTTATTGCCATACCCAATGGGTATGATTTGAATGCAATTAGATTTTTTTCTACATCATAATCATGACTATACTAATAGTCATATACTGTTAATTTGTATTTTATTAGAAATGGTGTTGGAATAAAGCATTAACTTGCTGACATGATAAGTAATTTCTTTTTGATGTCAGCTGTTTTTACTTGATGTTCTTATTTGTTGGTTTTAAGCTTTGCAATTATATTTAATGATGTTACACAACAATTACCAAAAGAAATAAAACTCCGTCGCTGTACCATAAAGGGCTGTCCTCCAGTTACCACTTAGATGTTCTACAAAGCATTCGTAAAGGAATATCAGGCTGAAGTTAGTCCAACTTTTTAATGCCACAAAAATCACAAAGAACACAAACTGACATGAATAAAATACACTGGTGATTGAGCGCGCTTTCGTCTTTACATAAACACCTTCATCAGAATCACAAATTACAATAAAAATCCACCATCTTTTATATACATATTGCAAGCCCTTATTGGTTGGCTGATTAGTTAATAATTGATTGATTTCATACAATTAAAATGTAACCCTTTGTTTGAATGCTGTGTTTAGGTCCTATTCGGTACATGGGACAACTTTACATAAAAAGTGCCTAACCCAACACTAAAAATGGTGTTAATATATGGCAATATTTGTTTTCTACATGTAAATATCCAAATATTAATTAATATGAATGCAAGTATAAAATAAATACAATTATAAAGTGCAAAGTGCAAAACAACTGTCTGTATGTCTTTGTATTTCATACAAAAGTATAACAATATTTATAAATACATACAAAAATAAGTATGAATTTAATTCCATTTATCAAAAAACTATGATACACTTGAAATGCTGTAAGTTCAACCTATGTGTTATGTTGTGTTATTTCTTGTTTAAAACAGCTATTAAATAAATAAATAAATAATCAATATATAATATTATTATTAACTATATTTGTATGTTAAAATGTTAAAATATTACACTATTAAAATATTTAATCTTGGGCATAGGAGTTTTGTATTATATGTTAGTGTTAATTTTATGTATTTGTTTTTATTTTATTTTATTTTATCTTTATTTTGTTTTTATTTAGGGTTGTTTGCCAAAAGCTTTAAAGCTGGTTTTATAGAAAGATGGTCATTCATCCCTTTGGGTCCACAGGCATCCAATTTAAGCTGCCAAATTAATTCTCTATACTCTAATAGGGATTCCCAATCTCCTCCTCTGTCATTCTTTTTCACTTCTTCTAATACCCAAAATTTAAAGTTGGCATTCTCACAAATGTTTGTGTGTCTAAATAGGGCATTGTTCTCGTTCTTCCTGGTAATGTCTCTCATATGCTCATAAATACGTTTTCTAAGTTGGCGTTCCGTCTTGCCCACATAGTATCCTCCACAGGTTACACAGTAGGCAAGGTATACAACCCCCTTATTATTACATGTGAAATACCCTTTGACCCTAAGCTTGCCTTCACATCCTTTCAAAAATATTTCTTTCTTACCAGAAATGAATGAACATTGCCCACATCTACCACATTTGTGTGTTCCAATCTTATTTGTCACCCTTTTATCTACCAGATTTTTCTTCTCAAATAATTTTTTAAAATTAAGATTTTTCCTATACGTAAATTTTAATGGTTGTTGGAAAATGGATAAACTATTAGACACCTTGGAAAAAATGTTCCAAATTTCATGTATTCCTTTTTGTATCCATTCACATCCCTTGTGGTAAGTAAATATCAGTCTCGGGATTTCTTCATTTCCAATGCCTATATTTCTAACATTCCTATTGTTTCACAGTTGGATCACCTTTTAGTAGGGGGGAATATTGCGTATTCCGTTTTCTCATTACTTCCCTTTTTACATTCTTAATTAGTTCTGTAGGATACCCTCTTTCCTTGAAAAAACCTTGTATTTTGTCCATTTCATACCTACACTCTTTATTGTCACTGGTCATCCTAGAGGCTCTGACCATTTGCCCCTTAATAATGTTCCTTTTCAAATATAGGGGGTGGTCACTTTGGAAATGAACATAAGTGTTAGAAAAACAACTTTTCCTACATACCCTTGATTGATATTGCTTGTCTTCTCTATTCTTTGTTAGAGTTACATCAAGGTAGTCAGCATACTCCATATTGTATTGATAAGTAAACTCTAAAAAAATTAGTAGTCTTGTGTATATATTGTATAAATTCCTTAATCAAGGCTGTATCACCATTCCAAACAATAAAAATATCATCCAAAAATCGGAAGTATTGTTTTATATAACACCAAAATTTGGATTTAAATACAAATTCACGTTCCCAGTAGAGCATTATGATGTTTGCATAGATTGGGGCACAGGCTGATCCCATAGCCACCCCCCCAATCTGATGATATATGTCCCCCTGGAAATAAATAAAGTTGTTCTTCAAAACTACTTCAATGTATTCTAATACTAGTCTAAAGTCTATATTATTTAAAAATTTGAACTCTATTAACATTTCCTCAAACCATTTTAGTCCAGTACTGTGAGGTATTACTGAGAAAAGGTCTTTAACATCGATGGTAATAAATCCATAATTGTCATCATAGGGGATAGTATTAAATTTTTCCAAAAAATCCCATGAATCTATTAATATATGGGGATAGTAATTATAAAAAGGTTTAAGTTTGTTATCTACAAATATTGCTAGTGTTTGTGTCTTAGAACATTGGGAAGTAACAATAGGCCTAAGTGGGGGATTTTGTACGTCCTTATGTATCTTGGGTATCCCAAAGACCTCAGGGATTACTGGTTTAGGTACTCTCAAAAATTTATACAAATCCAGGTCTATAAAACCTTGCATCAAATTATCTTCCAAGTAATGATCAATTTTACTATACCAGATGTTCATCTCATTCCTTGATGCTATTTGATATCTATCACCATGGCTCAAAATTTCAACCATCCTGTTTGTGTAGTCCCAGTGGTCCATCAAGACTACCCCGCCCCCCTTGTCAGGCTTCATGATTCTAATTCTTTCATTGTCCTGTAACATTTTTAACACTTTGGCTTCATCATCCGTTAAATTCACTTCTTCCCTGTCTATTTTATGTGATAGGTAACCCTCCCTAACCATATTAAAAGTACAATTCTCAAAATTGGAAATATCATTGTGTAGGGGTGGGTTAAAAATACTTCTCCTTTTAAGCCCTTGGCAGCTATTTGCTTCTTCACTTTGAAATATATTCTTTAAATTTAACTTCCTCGCAAATAACTTTATATCCAGTAATATATTCTCAATTTTGGGTTTCTGTGTAGGTATAAATGAAAACCCTTTTGTAAAAAGCTTAAAAAACTCCATTGTAACTTCTAGGTCAGTGAAGTTATAAATATTAAAATTATCACATGTAGAAACTTTGCACATATTAATTCCTTCATTTTCAAGTGTACCATTTGCCATATTATCACCTAACTCAGTTACATTGCCATCTATTTTGTTGTCTGGACATCCTAAATGTAATTCCACCATGGGGAAAATTCCTTCACTACTGTGTTCATATTCTATATGTACATCGGGGTTCCTTATAATCTCTAATCCATTCAATTCAATGGGTTCAATGGGTTCAATTGCACCCCCTACCTGTATCTGTTCCCCCCTTGTTTCCTGTAGGGGTTGTCCCCCGTTGCTTCTGCATATGTGTGTATACGATTTCCATTCTGATTCCTTAATCTCTCTGATCTTCGGGGTCCCTCCCCCATTGCTTCCCCTAAAGGGTCATCTTGGTCCATTCCATCATTATCACTAATATTATTTGTATTCTTATTCATATTCATATTCATATTCAACCCCTGGTTCCCATACCATGTATTATTTTCCCCAAAAGTATTCCTATATGGTCCGGATAAATTACTCCTATTGTCCCTACCATTCTGTCCCAAATTCTGGTACCTTGAAAATCTTCTATTAGTTTTATGGGGATCTATATAAGCCCTCCCTTCTTGATAGTCACGTATATCCCGGTCCATTTTCTTTAATTTCCTTTTGTGATTAACCAACACATTGTTATCAACATCATGTAGTACTTAATGATATATTTCTTTATACTCTTTAATAGTAAAAAGTAAATCATTCCTGATTTCTTTTTGAATTGCATCAATTCTCTTTTTACTATCTGTCAAAATATCTGCATTACTATTAATCATAGCTTTTAAAATTTGAATACCACATTCATTTAAAATATCAGAGATGGTTGCAAATAACTCACCATTTCCCCGTATGTTGTTGGGGTATTTATTTAGCCTAAGGCCTTTTGGCACTATTTTACGTTCTACACATTGAGACAAATACCAGTTATCCAGGCTTAAATTCCTGTATCTGTTCAGTTCAATTTCTAAAGTCTTACAATTGTCCTTGTAGCAACTACAGTCTTGGCGTACATTAACCATTCCATCCTCCACCTTTGAAAACGACCGGTCGAGCCATTCCGTAAAGTCTACTTCATTATAGCAGTCCAATCCACGCTGTTTGGCTCGCGTATCGGCCTTATTGCCATTGTCCCCGCTTGAACCTGGTAAAATACCTTGTGTACCATTGTCGTGGTTGGAATCACGGCATCTGTTCTCCCTCACTCCTCCGGTCCTCACACCAGAAGTATCTGCCGCTTCCGGACTACGCTGTGCACAAGGAATGGATCCGCTCGACCCGGGTGACTGGTTCACACATGTTCCTCCCTCCGAATGCGCTCGTATAAGCCGAACAAGTTGGCTTAACAGTGAAGTTTCGTCTTCCATGGGGATTCCCTCGTATCAACAACGGTTGTAGACAAATAACCACTGAACTCGAACACCACGTCACACAACAATTACCAAAAGAAATAAAACTCCGTCGCTGTACCATAAAGGGCTGTCCTCCAGTTACCACTTAGATGTTCTACAAAGCATTCGTAAAGGAATGTCAGGCTGAAGTTAGTCCAACGTTTTAATGCCACAAAAATCACAAAGAACACAAACTGACATGAATAAAATACACTGGTGATTGAGCGCGCTTTCGTCTTTACATAAACACCTTCATCAGAATCACAAATTACAATAAAAATCCACCATCTTTTATATACATATTGCAAGCCCTTATTGGTTGGCTAATTAGTTAATAATTGATTGATTTCATACAATTAAAATGTAACCCTTTGTTTGAATGCTGTGTTTAGGTCCTATTTGGTACATGGGACAACTTTACATAAAAAGTGCCTAACCCAACACTAAAAATGGTGTTAATATATGGCAATATTTGTTTTCTACATGTAAATATCCAAATATTAATTAATATGAATGCAAGTATAAAATAAATACAATTATAAAGTGCAAAGTGCAAAACAACTGTCTGTATGTCTTTGTATTCCATCCAAAAGTATAGCAATAATTATAAATACATACAAAAATAAGTATGAATTTAATTCCATTTATCAAAAAACTATAATACACTTGAAATGCTGTAAGTAATCCTGTCCTTAAACAAGCACCAGCTGTTTTAAGAGACACAGAGGATTTTTTGAATAAGCTTTATGCAAGTACTTGGGTGTTGAATGATTGTTCCAACTTATTATTAGCTACAGTGGATGTGACCACACTTTTTACTGCCATACCCAATGGGTATGATTGAATGCAATTAGATTTTTTCTACATCATAATCATGACTATACTAATAGTCATATACTGTTAATTTGTATTTTATTAGAAATGGTGTTGGAATAAAGCATTAACTTGCTGACATGATAAGTAATTTCTTTTTGATGTCAGCTGTTTTTACTTGATGTTCTTATTTGTTGGTTTTAAGCTTTGCAATTATATTTAATGATGTTCTTCATTGTTTGATTATTTAGTTTGAAGAAGTGCTTATGCATGAAAGCATTTACTTTTGTATTCAATAGTTATCTATTTTAGTTCAACCATGCTGGTCAAACTTCTATTTTATTTCATAGTACGGACATGATTTGTTAATGTGCATTTCTTACAAACTAGATCTCATTAAAAACAAGAATGTGGTAAGGAACAACAAGTGTACTTAAAAGGCAATTCTGATTTGATTCCAGTGTTGGTACATGTTCCAAAGTTTTGTTATTTAGATGTGCCCCAGTATGAAAAATACATTAGAACATACAGAGATTCTAGGAGTTCCACAATAAACTAGAATGGTTTATGTGAATACCGCACATTTATTTATACTATTCCAATATTAAATTTGAAACATATTGAAAGGATATATGGTCCCAATGAACTTTATGCTTGCATAACCAAATATGGGATATGCATTGCAAGATGTATCAACTTTGGCAGTTTCTAAGTTGGTGAAACCGAATGGAATTTGTCATAGTGTATATATGAACATATAAGTATTTATATATAATTAAGACAGAAAATAAAAACTAAAACTCAGTGCTTTGGCCCCATAATGCAAAGATGGGATTCAGCAGGGAAGACACTGATGCTGGGAACTTCATATTAATTATGAGAAATATATATACCAATTGATACAAATAAAGACTGAGGAGAAATGTGTCTATTCAATCAATGAATGTCTATCAACGCAATGCTTTATTAGAAGAAAAGATGCAAAACATATTTTAAAAGAGATTAGGATTTAAATAATATTGTCCACTTGTTAAAAATAAATAAATGCCACCATTCATTATCATTGCAGAAAATTATAGCTGTCTTGCTAATGTACTCAGCCTGGTTTTCCAGCACCATATGCCTTTTCCATTCATTGTATACAGATCATGATGAAAACTAGATTAGCTTTAGTTACTACTGACTGAACTTCATATCTGGAATAATACTTCAGTTTCTCAAAAGATTGTTCATCAATTAAAAGAGATAAAAGAATCACATGTTAGAAGAACACCATAATACTTGTATGTGCTAAACTTATTAAATTATTTGAACAAATAACTTGAAATATATTTTAAAATTTTCAGTTAGGCTTTTTACCTGGTAGGAATAAAAGCACTAGTACTGTCTAATTAATTTTGTTGTTTCATCAGCTTAAGAATTCAATAACTTACACCCAGAATAAAGGTTAATTATTACATAATCCTATCAAACATTTGATTCTATGCAGAGAACATTTGTTTTCACTCTTAACACATTACCTTTAGGTATATCAGTTAAAATAGTTAAAATTTTATTTTGTTTGTGTTTTCTTATACCACTTATTACATTAATGGAAATAAAAATGTTTAAGTCATACAGGGCTGCTCTTTGTTATTCATTTTATTGCTATTATCTTTGAATATTTTTTCTTGTACTTATTCAAACTAACCTTTTTATTTGTCCTTTCCTTTACATTTTGCTAAAGTACCAACAAAGATACAACTTCTCTATGTAATTGTTTAATTACCACTTGTGATTGACAACTATTTAAATATATTTTATTCTAAACAGCAGATGCTCAGCCTATTGTAGGACATACAGCTACCCTATCTGAATCTATTGCAATAACTATGCAAAAAAACTTTTGTACTTTTTTATTAAAAAAAAAAACTCTTCCATGTATGTATTACAAAAAAATCTTTTTAAAAGATTTATCAGCAGCAGCAGCAGCCCCTTTTCCAACTTTTCTACATGAGGTCAGGATGTCACTTTAACTCATGCATCTCTCTTGATTCAGAACCCCTCTTCTTCTTTCTGTGACCATCATCCCTGACTGTCTCACGTCTTCTCTCTTGCAATCTATCCATCTCTTTGATGGACATCTTTGTTTCCTCTTCACTTCTTCCTGCCTGTCCCAAACAATCTTCATCAAAGTGCATTCTTTTTTCCTGTGCATTTGATCAAATCACTTTAATTTGTTCTCCTTGACCTTCACTGCAATTGCAGCTACTTCTGCCCCACAGTGTGCATCTTGCCAACCACCTCAGGTACTTTATATTCATCACTTCAGTCTTCTTCAGCTGCTCTGCTTTTGCTATCCAGGTTTCTGTACTATGCAGTAGTATTTGCCATAGCAGTGTTTTGTTTACCTTACTTTTCATCTTCTTTAGAATTTTTCTGTCACAGATTATCAGTAGCTCTGTGTGCCAGCTGTTTTTTTTTTAAAGAACTGCTCACTGTGTTAAGAAGTCATTCTGAAAAGTAAATGCACTAATAAAGAAATTATTGCATTTAAAGATCTCTGTAATAAGAAATATGATCATTACCATCCTGGATATTGTTAAGGAGCAAACTTGTACATGTATTGTTCTAAAGTCTGAGTTATGTGGACATCTTTTTTAATGGTCACGGCATTCTAATGAATTGGATCCATTGTTTTTATTTAATCTTAGATTGCCATAAAAGAGATTTTTGTACCACATTCTAAAATGACATATTTATTCAAATAATGATAAATCGTTATTACTTGAATAACCACATTCCTAAATAACAATAACAGTAACAATAACATCATATATAGTCAAAGAATGTCAGGACCCAGCATGACATTATGTGTACTGGTATCAGATAAAATTGGATGCTAGAAATACACTTACTATAGTAGATGTATTAAAAACAAATAATTCCACATATGAGGTTTCACAGTAGTGAAACATTTTACAGGGATGTTTTTTTTTCTCAGCCTTTAAGTGCAG
Source organism: Protopterus annectens (assembly GCF_019279795.1). Taxonomy (NCBI): domain Eukaryota; kingdom Metazoa; phylum Chordata; order Ceratodontiformes; family Protopteridae; genus Protopterus; species Protopterus annectens. The sequence goes on from NC_056731.1 coordinate 201,468,836, forward strand.
AAATAGGCAATTGCTATTTTACTTAAAACCAAAGTATGGGTTTAAAATGAACCCTTAACAAATCCTTGTGCTTATAAACCTTCCCTGTACAGCTACTCATTATTATTTCTAGGTTGAATAAATCCAAAGAATATTTTGTTAGATATTGATGTCTTCAATCCCCCTAACCATGGTGTGCAGTAAAGGTTGAATAAGAACTGCAGAAACTGTGTTTGTAATACACTGCCTTGGATTTGCACCAGTGCTACATTAATTTGATAAAAAGGAGTTACTATTTTCCATGTGAAAACATTTCAATCAAACTTCCTTGTTATAAATGCAAATAAAAATGCAGTGTGAGCCCATTAGTAAGCTCAGATGTTAATGGACTATCCATAACTGGACTGACAAAACAGGTAAGGGTCAAGGCCTGCTAGTCAATCAGTTCAATGGCCAATAGAAGCTAAAACAGCTAGATTCTTAACTAATAGAGATTCCATGAAGGTGGACCAGTAGATAATAAGCTAGGAGTTTGAGCTACACCAATGAGAATATGAATTTCTAGCCAACAAGGAAATATCTATGGTCAGACAATCCAATCTTTTAATCAGACCTTGGCTTCCTAAGGATAGAATGTGTCTGAACTAATAACAGAACTGAGATGAATTTCTACTGTAAAGACCTAACACAGTGAACTGCATTTGAATTACAGGGCTACTAGTAATAAGATGAGACATATAAGGAGTCAAGAGACTGGTAGTTGGAAGCTTGAAAGCAGTACGGCATTGTAAATGGTATGTAACTTGAAAGGATGACTCTCAACTTCTTTGCTCAAAAATCAAGACCAAAGCCAAAAATAATGGTGGAGTGTGGGCAAAAAGGCCAAAGTCAGTATTGTAATTATTCACATAGAAAGTTAATAAAACATCAGATGTTGCATCAACATGCAATTTCTGAAGAATAAGAATTATGATATTCTAATAATTACCATTATTGCCTGGCTATAATCAGCAGTGACTTAGCTCATAAACAACATTTTATGAGGGATAAGGGGAAAATGAGTCAAAACTAGATACATTTCACAAAGTCAGGGACAATTAAGACCTATGCTAAGAGAGAGTCCACCATGGTAGAATACTAAAAACATAATGATACGAGTCACTGAGCCAACCTGTATTATAGCAACAAAGGAGATGAATGAAAATAACAAAATCCCCAAAATGATATTGCTCAGAGTGCAGATAAACTGGGAGCTCCCAGACAGAGGCCATGTGAAGATGAAAGGAATACCAATCAAATGTGGATCACATGAAGGAAGGCTAGAGCAAGTGATAGTATGAGAATACATTCCCACTGCCTATTTCCAATCATCTCTTATCTCTTCCTCCACTTATTCCTTCTTGCATACTTTGACATTCTTCCATCCTTGATTACTCTGTGCTCCCTAACATCATATACCCAAAGATCTCCATGTTCAATCCCTCTTATCATTGCCTATGTCTCTGCTAGAATATTAGTCTCACTCTTAGCTAGTAACATTTTCAGTTTGGTCATCTTCTCACTTAACCTTCTGGCATTGCAGAACATGTATCTGACTGTTTAAAGCTTTCCAGCTTTTATTTTTCTCTTAATGCTTGTTGCAACTTCTGTTCCCTTCTCTCATTCAAACATTATTATGTTCTTCCAAGTTTCTGTCATTTTACTAGAACTTTTCAGTCAAATGTCTCTGTCTTTTGTTCTTTGCTTGACTATCTTATATCTCCCCTTTTACTTTGTTAAACTGTCTTCCTACCATGTTTGGATGTTTCTATTTTGTTTGTTTGTTTGTTTTGTTTTTGCTCATTCTTTCTTCCAGGTAATATTGAAATCTTCCTTCATTCAGTACCCATTCATTAACCACATCTGACCATCCATGCTTTTCCAATTATCCTTTCCTATATATTTTACACCCTGTGTTGCCTTCCTTCTATCCAATATTGACAATGAATTACAGTACAGCTGTTGAAGTCCCAGTTCTTCGGACTACTATTTTTTAGAGATGGAATGGCAAACAAAAATAAATTATCAGCTCTTGAAGTGGAGGGCAAGGACCTTGTACACTTTATGAAAGACAGTTTCACTTCCCGCATTTCTAATTAGAGGAAGTTAGCATAATTTGACAGAACGAGTCTAATAGTGAATAGGAAATTGTGAAAATGATAGATAACATGATCATCAACTCACTTTTTTACATATGTACATTTTTTCTAAATATAATTAATTTTCCTATCTTTTCCACTCCTTTGTATCTCAGGTGATAAATTATACTGTACCTTTCTAGTCCTTGCTGGTCAGTGGTATAGGCAGTACAGTTCTAAGAGTGAAAACTTACCACAAGAGCCACAGTATACTCTTAGCACCTCTTTGGTTCTTTATATTGCCTCTTTTACAGCTTCACTCTACTTTGTCCTTGCTTACCATAAGGACCTTTATATGTGGTTGCTCATCTATTCAGTGATAGGCTTGGTTTCTATTTCACTGTTCTTGGTGAAAAAAAAAACCCTGGCTAGTGTCAACCATCATTATGCTCCCCTGATTTGTTACCTAATGACATAGATCTTTCTCAAGACCACCTGGTCTCCCTAACTTCCTGCTTGCTTCTTGTCTGACTAAATCACCCCTCCATATTTTCTAGTTCTTCCCACCTGTCCATCTGTTGCTTGTTGCTTCTTTCTGCCCCAGTGGCTGTCTGTTTGTCATTATATCTTCCTGCCCAGGCTCATTTCAATTGTCTGTCTGTTTGCCCAACAACGTTCTGCCTCATTTTCTAGCTGCCTCCATCATTTTCTACTTCTATCACTCTAAGTATTGATTATTGCCTGTCCCACTGCCTTGATCACTTGTGTTGCTGCATGCTGTACATCTTTTTTCTAATTCTCTGACTCCTTCCATTCATAGTCTATGGTCATCCATTTTGCCTTTTCTCATATTTCTCATCTCATCTTGTCTGCCATCCATCTCTTGTATCACTTTCTCTTCTCTCTGCTCCTTGAAAAGTAAACACAGTATAATCTCATGTTCACACATTCTTCACATTCCTCTGTAGACTATGTATTACCTGCAACCCACAAACTCCCTGAGTGATCCCCATTGCCTCACACTCTAAACACTGTATCAACTTCTTCACCTGCACTCTGTTCCCATTTGCACCACTGCATTCCTCCTGGAAAATTATGTTTGCCATTTTGCATGCATTTACTTTTCATTTTCTAGTAGCCTGCTCCTGCTTTTGTGTGCTTGGCTTACAAACCATGCCCTGATATGTTCAGCCTATTTCCATGTGCTATCCTAATGTTGTGTCTAACTGTCCTAATCTGCTTACAGTTTTCAGTCTTGCCCATTTTTGTATTCTCCTAGATGACTTCCCCATTCGCTCTACCCTTCCTCTTCCATCCATCATTGTCCCACACTATGCTAAGATGTCTTGCAGTAGTCTGCTCTGTAGTTCCCTGGGGTCTTGTATTGCACTAAGAAGCAGACACTGATGGAAGGTCATAGTCCATGTGTAAAACTCACTCAGCAGAATGCTTTCTGGTATTGCCATTAACTCATGGTATGCTAATTAAAGCAGCTCTTGGTTTGCTGGCTTGTCACTGAAATGCTTTGTTTGTTTGTATCTGATTTCTGGCAATCTTCTATTTGCTGTAATGCTATTGTTCTGTGCCTTCTTCCCCTCTTCTCTTCAGCTGCAATGCCCAAAACTCTTCTGTATAAGTTGTCTGTATATATAAAATCCTTGCATTTTGCTACCATAAACCAAAAACAAGTGAAAGCCGGATCAATTTCCACCAGGTGATGCAAATATATAATTGTTGTAGCTATGTCATTTCAAACTCAATATACTAACATTGGGTTAAGAGCTTTTGACTCCTTCAACATCCAATAAGAGGATTTATCAGAACCATACAATTCAAGCGATCAATTCAGTATAAAAGCTAAAAATCACATGACCCAGTACTGTATACCCTACTGTTAAAGTAAAAGTAATGTCTAAATATAATTTGTTTATCCTTTGCTAACTGGTTTAGTCAGACCAGTTTATTGACCACTTTCAGGAGAGACCTGAATTGGTATTTATACTACCAGGAAAATTTGTCCAGGGAATCTGGGAACTTCTCCTACCTGTCATTGTTGTGAGTGGGATCCATTTTGGAGGATCACTTCCTGTTTCCATTCCAGGCACAGAGACAACCCAGAGAAATAGGGAGATAGATGGAGTGGTGAAAGAAATGGAGAAAGTAAATTGTTAAGCCATAGAATGTGTGCACAAGTCAGAGGAAATGTTTCAAAGAAATCTGTTTTTTGGAGATGAGTCAGCAAATGATGGATATATAATTACAACCCTCCAGCTGGTAGGGTTGTGGGATGATTTACTTAAAGAAATGATGGTACAGAGTGAGCCAGAAAGTGAAGGAGATGTTTCCTGGGGGAACATTATGGAGAAAATACAAAAGAGGATGCAGAGACAGTCCTGAAGAATAGTGATGAGAGGGAAAAGAAAACATATGCAGAGAAGGTAAAAGAAGGCAAAAGTGCATTAGCAGAAAAAATGGCAGAAGGAAATGAAAAATGGATGTATGTGGTAAGAACTCAAAGTAAAGAAGGCAAAGAAATGGACAGGTATGAAGTGTGGGACAATTTAATAGCTCTTTTGGGTGTAAAAGCACATGAGAGAAGAACATTTATTCTTATTAACAAAAAGACATTTTGTGAGATTATATTTGAGACTTTTTTCAATGGAACTTTTTCTTGGAGAATATGAGAAAAATAAAGACTATAATGCATGGAATCTCTGTGTGATAAAAGTATTTAACAAGAAAACAAAAACGAAAATTCATGTACAATTCTAACAGATGTAGAAAGAGAGACTTTGAAAGGGCATTTGAAAACTTTATGTAAAGAAGTACCAGATATTGCAAAAGGTTATGACAAAATAGGTTTATGGACTGGTGGCTGGGATTGTAATATTGTGTTAGAAATACTGGGGACAACCCAAAACATGTTTTTTTTTTGTGAAAATGAAGGCCATTTGATAAGCAACTCTGACAAAAGAAGATGTTATATTTGTAGGGAAATGGGACATGATACAAAAAAATGTGAATTGAAATGTTAAACATGCAACAAAATTGGACATTTAAGGATGGATTGCAAAAATGAGCATAAGAGCAAGTAAAAAGAAAAAAAGAACAAGAAGAAAATGAAGAAAGAGTAACAATTTTAGAAGTAGTAGAAACAGAAGAAAGATTAGATGAGGAAAAACAATAAAGAGGATGTAGCAGGAGGTTTTGAAATAAGTGATAAGGAAGACATAAATTGGGAGGTAGTAAAAGAAAAAATGATTCTAATGGTAAAGGGGTAAAAGACAGAAAAAGAAAATTTAAAGGGATAAGTACAATAGAGAAAAGAAAGGAAGTGGATGAAAAAGAATGTATGCAGCTAGTGATTTGAGTTTGGTATAATGATTAAGGGGTTTGACTTCCACACACAAGATACAGTGTTTTATTCTCCCCTTTGGGAAGAAAATTGCATAGGCTTAGAATTGCCTATTGTGAAAGCTAGCCCAGTAATTAGTTCTGAACTTATGAATCAAAGGAAAAATGAAAATTTTAGATTGCTTTCTGTAAATGTGAATAGTATTAAGACTATAATAAGAAGAATAGGAATCTTGGAGTGATGGAATAAATGTGATATAGATGTAATTGTATTTGAAGACACAAGATTTTTAACAAATAAAGAAAGGTTGCAAACAGAGAAACTATGGGGAGGAAAAATAAGTTGGAATTTGAGATATGAGAGATGCTCTGAAATAGCCATATTCTGTAGAAATACAGTAAATATATTAGATATAACGTTAGCAAAATAGGAAGTATTAATCTCTGTACATTTGAAATGGAAAGAGCAAGTATATAAAATTATAGCATTATATGCTTATAATATTTGTAAAGAAAGGGAGCAATTATTTAATCAGATTTTAGACTATGTAGTGATAAACTTGAATATTGTAATACAAGGAGATGTTAATTGTGATTTACGAGGCAAGCATAAAAATAAACGGAATGATATAAGAAAAATTCCTGGGCTTACAAATGGTGTATGTATAAAAATGAAATAGATTATTCTATAGTATCAGAAGGTTTAGTTGTAGGAGAAGGGAAGGTAGTTGAAACAGAAGATTTTCTTTACATGGAGCTATGTGTAGGCTGCTTTTCTTACCCTCCTTCTCCTAGAATTGTAATCACTTTCAGGGATTCTGTTCCAAGAAACATAGCTTAATATCTCTCCCTACCTCCAGGAGATCTGATCCCTAGACACAAAGTCACTTAACATTTCATCCTTGACCTTTTTATTTGCTGTTGAATCTGGTCTCATGCACTTTGGAACTTATCTTACCCGGGAGCTTACCGTCCAGTAGAAACTCTGTTCCTGTGGTTGACTATACCCATACGGCATCTACAAAGACTTTTCTAGCTCTGAAAAATAGCATTTCATTGCTATACAAAAGTTTTCCTTGTGCATCCAGTTTCTACTGTCTTTTCTGGACTTCTTTGCGTTTGTGCATACCTGCATCATTTGACTTCCTTGCTTCATCTTTCCTTCTGACTGGTTTTTATTCTCCATAGTTCTGTTCTGTGCTAAGGTTCCACCAGTACATTTTACTGGCTTGGTCATAAGGGAAAACAGATGCATCAGGACTTCCTTCCAAGAAAATTACTGATAGTGCTGCAGTTAGTTATCAATCATGTCTGATAAAATACATTCATTATTTTTCTTTGAACCTGTTCTTTAATTCACTACTGTATTCTTTTATTCTTTCTGAACATCCTTTGTACCCTCAATACGAATCAAAGGTCAGGCAGCTTGTCTCCTCTCTACTGCCAACCTCTTAGAACTTGGTATACAGTAAAAACTGCCTGATGTTCACAGATCGTGATCTTTTACTTAACTTGTCACTGTCTATTTATGAGCGATATAAGTACTTAGCCAAAGTTGAGGTCACACACACACACACACACACACACACACACACACACACACACACACACACACACACACACACACACACACATACATACACAGCCAAACACACTGTGTGAGAATTACTCACTAGACCACACTCTGCAGATACCTATAATAAATTAATATATGTTTAGTCAGTTTAAAAAAATCCTTGTTCAAGTCAGGTGAAACTTGTTGATATTTCACACTCTTACACTCCACCATCCTTTTTGTGGGTCCTATGAGATAGGTTTATTCAATGACGTTGTAACTACCCAAATCTAACACCTAGCTTCTGCCTGTTTAGTGCACTACCTGCTGGAACCCTGGTAAGACTGATTTCTGCAAAATAGACTGTAACAGATGAATAAGGAAGTGCAACTCCTTACAGGAATAAAACTAAGCTTAACCGTTCATGGCAACTCTCAACAGTCATTCCTTCTGCTTTATACATGTACAACAATGACCAGATGGATATAGTACAGAAGCAAATACTAAGACAGAAATAAAGCTATAATTCCAATAATCACAAAACTGAATACTTATGTAACAAAGAAGGAAAATATTAGAGAATAACATATCTTGGCAGACCAAAGCTGTATGTATGACTTATTCATTCCCATGTTGGCATACATGATACAGTAAACTCTCAGTTAACCGGCACCCATGGGGATTGGTAGATGCCAGTTAACTGTAGTTTCTGGTTGCTTGAGAGTTACTATTAAAAATAGGCCTGACTAATACTGTATCCTATACTACTTGTTTGGTTTAACTTGTTCTCAGGTTGGGGAGAGAGGGAATTTATTCCTATCTACCTTTTTAAAATTCTAAAACTCAAAAAATGTAAGGTATGTTTCTGCAGGGGGGAAACAGAAAGTCTAACACGTGAAAATTGTACTGTATTTCTTCGATATTTTTTTGCTGGATGCTTCAGAGTGCCGGTTGCTTGAGTTCTAGTTAACTAAGAGTTTACTGTATTTGTTTTTTTAACATGATTGTAGTGTAGATTTAAAATGAAAGCCATAGCAAGAGCTCATGGAATAGCAAGTACTTTATTAACAAGATTCTAAATAGTGGCTGTATTTAACAAGATCAATTAGATGAGAAATCAAGTTATTTTTAAAAATACATTGCAATCACCATCTATTCTGTAATGCTCGATGCATCCTTATACATTTACTGCTGCTGCTTTGCAGTCTCAGCTAGAGCGTCTTCTGAGTGGAGACATGCGTGAATGGGCGTACCTTTGTTGAAGGTTGTGCGTCAGGCCTGGCAAGCCGGTACGTAAAAATCAACTGCCAATCATTAGCGGACCGGAGTTCTGCTGTGGCGACCCCTAACCCCATAAAAGCCGAGAGAAACAAACAAACATAATCTCCAACTGTTATCCTTCACATTAGCACTATGGGTGGGTGGGTAGACATTGAAATAAATTCATTCTGATTTTTTATTTCAAATGAGATAAATTAACTGTATTTATTAAGACCTTCTGAAAATGATTAGGAACATTTACAGACAATTGCCATTTTACTAAAAATCTTATTTTATGGTTATTACAGCATGCCTCTCAATGTCTTTGCCAAAGAAATCTGGACAAAGCTAAAATAACTGTGAAAAGGCCCACAATCAATGATAGTTTTAAATATTACTCCAATTCACTTAAGAAACAACAAGTTTCATGTTAACGTGCATTTTTTCTGAACAATAAAAAATATGATACTCTAATGCCTGAAATTATTGAATAAATGTAATCCTCAGTGATTTACCAGAAAATGAAAAATTTTACCAAGGACAGGGCTAAAATATGAAGCAAAATAAGGGGCATTCTTATACATTACCAGGATTGGTTAATTATTATTTTTTTATTTAACCTATTTGTAACTGAGTAGGCCAACTGGATAAATTGCCATTTTCAGTGGTACCCAAGAAGCACTGCCTGGTTAAGGACTTGCTCAGAGTCATACAGTAGACAAAAGGAAGTAA